>NC_139227.1:104266249-104751249 GCF_055691185.1 Crinia signifera
TCCAGGGGCGGGTGGCGAGTTACTGTCTGCCTGAGGAACAGTGTACCACTGCCATTGCAGGGCAGTGTACGTTGTGGCCAGATTGGTGCTCGCATCAGAATGTGCAGAACAAAATGCTCACAATCAGGTTCTTTCCCCGGCTGCGCCCAAAACGTCAGCTTACCAGTAAAGGTGGAGAACAAACCCCCGGAGTACAAATTACCTGATCAATTACACAATCTCTGATATTTGTTTTTTAGTCATACCATTAAAATAAAGCCGCTTATGCTCCAGAAGTGACACCTTTGGTGGCCATTGTGTACGTGCAACATTTTTGTAACCTTGACAGCTATAGGTTTGTGCAAGGAGGGCTGCAGGTCTCTCCTGCCCCGGTTCTCTATGTTCCGTAACATTTTATTTCTGATCTCTTCCAGTTTACACCAAGGACGAGCGGGAATGGTATCACAGAGCTCTCACGTCTCATTGTGTCTGACAGTTCCCAGCTTTATTCGTTGTGCACAATAACACAACTGTGATCACTTTTTTTTTTTATAAATATCAGAACATAAAAGAACCAAGGACACAACCCCCTCCTCAGCATAAACACTCATACAGGAGCCATACCGCTATTTACCAGGCACTTTGCCTTTTTTTTGTTTGAAGTTTTCCATCATCAAAGTTCAACAGACAGATTTTAATATGTAGATTTAAAGATTGGCAGATCTAATTCGATCCTGATTGGTCACATGACCCATATATATCTAGGGTAGATTAAGCCAGACCTGCTCATGCACTGAATATCCTTTGATAAAGCTACCAGGTGTAGCGAAACGCGTAAGGTAGCCTGCTGCACCTCCCAACCAAGGACTACTGGATTGCAGACCCAATTAGTTACATCCAACCCCCATTTCCATCTTACATTTTGAATACAAAAAAAATCAAATCCACTGAGGTACCAAGAGGTAGAGGACACCATCCCGCTTCATACCATCAGCGGCAGGAGTTGGTAATTTGTGCCACTCCTTGCAAGAACCATCTCATCTTGTTCTCCCTCCGGACCGATATTGTGGGGACATATGATGCTATCAATGGATTCTGAATATCGGGACTCTCCAGGTTACTTGCCTCCAAAAAAACGGTGTGGTTGGTGAGGACTCTGAGCACTATTCTCAATTTAATTCATTTCTTTTATAGCATAACATCGATGTTTTTAGCACTGACTTAGTGTGTTTTTAGCATGCATTGATAAATCATTGTAATAGACCTACCGATTTGGTTTCTACATTTTTAAATAGCGCTGCTCATTTTTCCTTGTGCAAAGTTAAACAAATATCTACACAATAAGGAGGAAGAAGCAAACAACACTCTCACTACTCACAGGAGAATGCGAAATGCAACGTGCATGTATACAGTTCCAAATATAGAACAATCTGCAAATGTACTGCACCTTAAACTTCCACGGGATCTCTGCGTCCATGAAATGGGCCTTACTAGGTTGCTAGTGGGCGGGTACTTTGTGGACACTCCCAGGAGCAATATTCTGTGAAAAGGTTTTTCACATAGCACTGGACGTCTGTGGCTCATACATACTGCGTACTGTAAGCAGTTGGATGCCTAGCAACCATGCAGTTTCTCTTCTCTGCCTGGGGTGTCACTCTCTGCTGTGGTGCTTCTAGCACCGACTGATCTGTATTTCAGCAGAGACCAAACTGTGCTAGAAGCCACACAGCAGACAGTGACATCCCAGGCAGGAAAGAGGAACAGCAGGATTTGGAAAGGTGCAGGGTGCTAGAATAAACACTAAGCTATAATAAGGGAAGATGCTCAGCGTTGTCGGTGGCGATGATCACTGCAGACTGTCATGTGACACAGGATGGCAGAGTTACCCTCTTGTAATAGGCTGCAGTGCGCACTTCTTGCTGCACATATGCAGTGCATTCTGGCATACGCAGCCACGAGTATAAACAATATTTTGTTCTGTGGGACGAGATGATGTTAAAGAACCGGTGCGTTTCCCTCTCTGCAAGAGGTGGCTGGGCATTTATTCCCCAACATAAGAACCATTTGGCATTTACCAATGTGATGACAACACAGGAACGTCCCCCCCCCCCCCCCCCACTCTGATGATAGCTGAAGGACAAGATGAGGCCACCACTGATTGTGTCAGCCACAGCAGCAAATGCCCAGCAGGGTGGCTGAAGGGGCAGATTGGTCATGACTATGTCCTGGGCACGTAGGTGTATTTATGGGAATGTGGCTGCTATAGAACAATTAGCATCAAGCCCTAATCCTTATCTTCAGATGCCTGGCTGCCATACAGTATACCTATACAAATGTTGCAATAGGAAATCACATTACACAAGTTTAAATAATGTATCAAAAATCAGCCGTGTAGTAAAGGTGTACAACTCTCAGGTTGGAACGTTACTGGAGTTTCAGAGCACTGGGTGCGCGGATATGTGTGTCTGTATCACCTTACAGGTATTCTCGTCCAGAGCGAGTAGGAATTCCAGTAAGCTGTATTATCACGGCGACTACCTACAGCTCAAGGCCAGATTACACAACTAAATGCTGCTCATGTCAGTCCAGGGATCCTCAGCCTGTGCTCCATACACCGCACAAGTCCGGGTATAAGGTTACATAAATCAGGGACAGCCCATGTGGTGAGCTCCTAACGGTACATAGGGCCTCATTTACACTCGATCGCAGAGCAAACATGTTCTCAAAATGGGCACTACCATCCTGCACTGCAGGTGGGGCAGGTGTAACGTGCAGATTTAGGTGGGGTGCGTTGAAACTGAAATCTTAATTGCAGGGAAAGAATAAAGCAGCCAGTATTAACCCTGCACAGAAACAAAATAACTTACCCAAATGTAACTCTGCACCCGTTTCATCTGCCCCACCTGCAGTGCACAGCATGGTTTTGCCCATTTTGAGAACCAAATTTGTCCTGCGATCAGGTCTGAATTAGGCCCATGCACCGGATATAACTCGCTGGTTATTGCACGGCAGAGCGTCCCAGCCTTTCATAGGGCAGTGATCACACCCACACTTGTATGGGCCACCAGAACATATTGTATGACAGAGGATATTGTACATGTAACACCCTGATTCTGCCATAGCTTGCTCACTATCTCAGACATGTCAGGCACGGAGTCCAGGTGATAAAGAATTGTCAGTCTGCCCATCTACCTCTGGCACTAATGACGGATAACCATGCAGTGGTCACACTCCAAGATGCCCTATTGACGCGCCAGCCGCCTGCACACTGACAGGAGCAGGCCGTATTCTCAGCCGGAACGCCAACCCGCAGGCAGCAGCATAGTGCCGTTACGTGACCGTTGCTTTTTAACAAATAATAATAAGTTTGACTTTTCATTTACACATTCTGCCAATTGCTAACAAGTTCCCATCTTGCTCAAACACCAGATTGATCGTAAGAAATTGAAAATATTGATTTAACCCTCTGGCTGATCAGCGCGGTGGAGTCCTGCAGGCGTCGGCTTAGCACATTACAATTGGCTGCCTGTAATTCCTCAGGGCCTCACTAATAACTACCTGACTTTGTCTTCTCATCTACCAACATTATACTGCCAGTTGTCAATCCATCAGCAGCGGCCACTAATACAGGATGACACAGCAAGATGGCAGCTCATAAACAGGCCCATTTCTGCTGTAATGAATGGTGCTAATTGTCCCCTGGTGTCACCAACATAATGGGCTGTAGACGATGAAGCGCGTTAGAGATTCTCAGCGTTGAGCGGTGAAGAGATGAGGAGGAAGAACAGCAATGAAGGAACCTTAAACTATTATATATCCAACAGGAGTGGACTGCATACCTCATAGGAACATTCATTACAAGCCCTGTTTGTGTCATTACTTAGAATTAATTTTGGATCTTAAAAAAAAAAATAGGCTTTCAATCTAGGTTTTGGGATTTTATAGGTTTTAAAATAAAAAAAAATGTCAGTTTAGGAATTTTTGCACCGTATGAAGATAAAACAATTCAACATATAAATAGGTCTGTAATGCTGGGTACACACCAGGACGATTAGGGCCCGATCCCCTCAATCTAGATCCAATTCCGACCAATTGGATGTAGATTGTGTGGTGATTGGGCCCTTTTCTGTCCTGGTGTGGACTGATACCGATCCGATGCGCGGTCCCGCGGGTCGGTCGTTATTGAGATCCTACCTGCTGCAGGTAGGATCTGAATGATGACCATACAGCCGGGTGCGGGTCGCCATTGGATCGGACCCGCTCACGATGCACATCGTGAGCGGGTCGTGGCCCCCCCCCCCCCCCCACGTCACCAAGAGCGGGTCGGACGAGACACTGACGACCCGCTCACGATGTGCATCGTGAGCGGGTCGTCGTGGTGTGTACCCTGCATAACACTGGGCCTCACTTACCCCTTCCGCACCTGTTGTAGGGGATTCTTAAAAGACTGTGTGGATTTTGCGGGGTGTTGGCATGACTTCGCGGGAGGGGAGTGGCTAAGGGTTCCACCGCCTCTTTCTGTCCCTAGACCAGGGCTGGGCAATTGCGGCCCTCCAGATGTTGATGAACTACACATCCAAGGATGCTTTGCATTAGTTTTGCTATGTGGCCATGCTGAAACTGATGCAAGGCATGCTGGGATGTGTAGTTCATCAACATCTGGAGGGCCGCAATTGCCCAGCCCTGCCCTAGAATGTGCTGCACCCGGCTCCTTGCACTGAGCAGAAGATGGCACACGCCCATGGTGATGCCACTGCGATGTACACACATTATGAGAGCGCAATGCCACAGGAGGCTGAGATCCATGTGCAGATGCGGCTTTCCCATAGAAGGGAATGGATTGTGGATGCATGCATATGTTCCGACCTGAGGATCACAGGAGTTCTCCAAGCATAAGCTTGTTAACAGGATACATCTGTATATATAAAAGCTGCGCATTCCGCATTACATTTATATAGTCTCAACCTAAGGAACAGAATTAGGACTGTTAGATTCTATCAGTCAGAATAGGTCATTTTAGGTTCTGTCACCCAGATTACATCATTCCAGGTCCTGTAGAACAGAAGTATGTTATTCCCTGATACATACAACATAAAAGGAACTTCGCATTTTCAGTGTAATGGGAAAGAATTACAATAGGTGAGAGCTTAAGAAACCGAGGCTTAGTTATAACAGAGGTGCATCAGTGCAATGTCACTGTCAGGAGGTCAACTCTACATTACCAGAACCATCACAGTACACACTAATAATGACACAATCCAGCTGGGTCAGACTGTACGAGGTACACACCATCCCCAACACTACGTTACCAGAGCCGTCACAGTACACACTAATAATGACACAATCCAGCTGGGTCAGACTGTACGAGGTACACACCATCCCCAACACTACGTTACCAGAGCCGTCACAGTACACACTAATAATGACACAATCCAGCTGGGTCAGACTGTACGAGGTACACACCACCCCCAACACTACGTTACCAGAGCCGTCACAGTACACACTAATAATGACACAATCCAGCTGGGTCAGACTGTACGAGGTACACACCATCCCCAACACTACGTTACCAGAGCCGTCACAGTACACACTAATAATGACACAATCCAGCTGGGTCAGACTGTACGAGGTACACACCACCCCCAACACTACGTTACCAGAGCCATCACAGTACACACTAATAATGACACAATCCAGCTGGGTCAGACTGTACGAGGTACACACCATCCCCAACACTACATTACCAGAACCATCACAGTACACACTAATAATGACACAATCCAGCTGGGTCAGAGACTGTACGAGGTACACACCACCCCCCAACACTACGTTACCAGAACCATCACCGTACACACTAATAATGACACAATCCAGCTGGGTCAGACTGTACGAGGTACACACCATCCCCAACACTACGTTACCAGAGCCGCCACAGTACACACTAATAATGACACAATCCAGCTGGGTCAGACTGTACGAGGTACACACCACCCCGTAACACTACGGTACCAGAGCCATCACAGTACACACTAATAATGACACAATCCAGCTGGGCCAGACTGTACGAGGTACACACCATCCCGTAACACTACGTTAGAATATTGAATAAGAAATAATATAAGAATATTAAATAAGAATCTTATAGGGAACCACTAATTTAAAGAGCTGGAATAGTAGAGATGAGATTTTCCATACATTAAAGTTTAAAATGTAGTGCTTATCTGGCCATAGGGAGTCCCGATCTCCCTATAGAGTGTAAGCTTGCGAGCAGGGCCCTCCTACCTCTATGACTGCCTGTAAGTACCCAATTTGTTTTATCCCTATTTCCAATTATAAAGCACAGGTGAACATGCTGCGCTGTGTAAGAAACTGTGACTGAATAAACAGTAGTAGTCAGTGGGACAGGACAACAGGAGGACATCTTGGTACTCTTGTAATATCTGGGCGCCCGATTTTTTCATCGGGTCGATCTCATCGCATGCGACCAAATCGCATGCAATGCGATGGACCAGATTTTTACATTGGATCCAATGTTAAATGGTCCCTGAGACCCGATTTTACATTTTACCATGTTAAATGCCCCCTAGACCCCATTTTTATTGTATACCCACCCTGTGAATACCCCCACTATCCATGTGGGCATGGAGTTGATTCTATATAGTGTGGCGAGCGCAGCGAGCCACCGCGCCCGAAGTGTGGCGAGCACCGCGAGGGGACGCGGAATACATGTTAAGTACTCTGCGTCCCCTCGCGGGGCTCGCCACACTATATAAAATCAACTCTATGCCCACATGGATAGAGAGGGTATGAACAGGGTGGGTATACAATAAAAAAATGGGGTCTGAGCGGCATTTAACATTGGATCCAATGTAAAAATCGATGCGATGGACCCGATTTTTCTGAAAAAAATCAGGTCCATCGCATCTGATTGTATGCCTTAAGTTAAGGCATACAATCAAAAAATCGGGTGCCCAGATAATACACAAGTATCGACATCTTCAATGTGCTTCATTAATTAATGCAGGACTTCATCAGGGGATGTAGATGATATATACACACACACACACACACACACACACTATAGATCTAGAGATATATACAGATATAGTGAACCAGATACATACACACACAGAAATGTCGGTTGCCCGCTCAGAGCTCCCTATCACTGTAGCCGGAATGGCGCTGCAGTGTACAAGTGTTGGACACTTGAGATGCGGTAAGTGTGCTTCAGTGCATACATGGAACGCACACCCCTGATATTCTATAGCCGTTACATATATGCCTGAGACTACGAGCAGACAGAAAGCAGATTTCCTGATCCCCAACACGTCTATTTCCCAGCTGCCGCCACCCATTACTGATGCATGATACAAATCACCAAATTATTGACACAGCCGATGGAAAAATTGTGACACAACACGGTACAGACACACAATCAGTGCTGTACGCATGCATTATTCATGTAATACACTATTGTACTCACTGCAGAACAGGCAGATTTACACGTTACACAGTTCTGCAGTGTGTCCTATCACAGGGGTTATTCAGACCTGATTGCTGTTCTGAATCAGGCCCACAGAGCGGTGGCCTCCGGCATCTACTGTACATGTACAAGCATCACATTAGTGTTGCACTGTGGGGAAGGGAGGTTAAGTTTAGCCGGCAACGTACAGGTGTTAGGCACTAGTGGTGAGGGTAAGACAGCGCCAAGGGGAGTTAGTTAGTGTTAGGCTATGGGAAAGGGAAGTATGAAGCAGTCTGTATTCTGAACGCCAGTCATCCCTATGCATCCTATGTGGGAGGGTTACAGATGTGTTCTCATACATATAACGTCGATAGCCATGTGGAGGAAGACACCTGGCGCCAGTGTGCACTATGACTATTGCTTTCTCTTGGCTCTAAAAGCCCCCATACACTAGGGCGACTTGTCCTAAGGACAAGTCAGCCCCGATTTCCCCTGAGCTTCCCCGGCAGCTCCCCGGGGGAGCTTGATAAGATTTGGCACTTGATGTGTCATTTTTTACATGTGATAAATTGGGATGTGATTTATCACATGTAAAAATCCGGGGAGCTGCAGGGGAGCTAGCGGTCTGTGGGAGCGGGGACCGGTCCGAGGGGGGGCGGGAGCAGGCTGGGAGTGGGGACCGGTCTGGGGAGCGGCAGGAGCAGGCTGGGAGTGAGGACCGGTCCGGGGGAGCAGCGCAAGATGTAGCGGCGGCAGGCAGGGAGCGGGGACCGCGGCGCAGA
The DNA here is from genome assembly GCF_055691185.1 of Crinia signifera. Lineage (NCBI taxonomy): Eukaryota > Metazoa > Chordata > Amphibia > Anura > Myobatrachidae > Crinia > Crinia signifera. The sequence goes on from NC_139227.1 coordinate 104,274,476, forward strand.
GCAGAGAGACCGGGGGCGCGGCGGGAGAATAGAAAGAAATCCTATTCAAAAGACTGGGCGGTTGCTGATTGGCTGGGAACGCGCATTGGATCAGATCAGATGTCATACCGTACGCAATTTGGCATCACCCGATCAGTACCAAAGACACCAGACTGCACCTCTAACCACACAGGATTTAGTTGTAAATACATACAAAGCCCCAGACACTGCACGCCGCCACTTGGCGTGACAAGAAGCTGCGGCTGCTGCATCGTAGCACTTTGCACACATTCGCACACAAGAGTTGCATATAACATTATCCATGGCAGCCCAGTTAAGCAGTTTTGTTGCATACAATTGAATGAGTCTTTAATCACACAAATGAAAGAGGACGAATTGCACAGGAGCAGGCTCTCTGGCCATCGATGATTCAAAATCATCGATGGTTCATGGCCGATGTCAAATACTTTTGCCATTGATGGGAGAACCAGATTGTTTCCCTCCATCGATGGAACAGCAAAACAATGTTTTGCTTCCTTTTTTTTTTCAAAGTGCTGGGACACTGAGCATAGCTCCGCCCCCAACACCCGTGAAGCCCCGCCCACAGGCCAATCAAACACAATGGATGACCAGCGATATGTAAAAATATTGATGGTCATCCATTGCATAGTTTATCGATGGCCAGTTGCCGAATTGCCCTTGATGGCAATGGCAACGACGGCCATCCCTAGACACATCTGTAGATAACTAGCTGAATCCCGAAAGGAGTAAAATAATTCTGCCTGTAAGCCACAGTGTAAAGTTCTTTGTCTCGCTGATGCCACTTCAGTCATTTTAAGCTACAGAGCTGGTTAATATCAGGCCTGTGGCTCCAAAAGTCAGGATTATTATCAGGAAACATAAAATCTGATCTGCTTAGTGCAACACTGGCCTTGTCCTGGGTGCCCCACGCACAGCATTACGTTTGAGCCGTTAAGTACCCACTAAATTATAGTGAAAATCTTTTAATGCAACTTATTTATACAGAGAAATTCAATGCACTGTCACAGTAAGAAGCACGATGTCAGGCTGGTTATACGGCACGTTCTACTACGCGCCTTTATATATATTTTACTAAGTAGTGCTAAGCTATTAAATATTAAAATGAGCAACACAACAGTCAGAATTTTGAGGCGTTAATGTAAAATTATATTCAAAGTCAAAAAATGTAGGCTGGTTACACAGCCTATATACAATGTATGATTGATAGAGATATATATATATATATATATCATTCCATATCCCCTTCTATGCTATAAACTATATATAGACTGTAGTACAGGACGTCTCCCGTCTATGTCATTGCCCCTTTAACCCTTTAAATCCAGTGCCCAATATTGCCTAAATGTGTTGACTGTCAGAAATACAGTTCTACCGCATTATACAATTACACAGTTAGTCCTCGCTTAGGTGGTTGTGGACCACCGCTACCGCTGGCTTTTTTTTAAATGGAGATGGCGACCGCATAAAATGCTCTACCACCTGTTTTATGCATATATCAAATTATTTTAAATGTTCTGACCATGTTTACTGGGGATTCTAATTAAAATATGAAGATGAAAAATGTAGCAATTAGTGAACCCAAATGACAAATGCAATCATTTCAATATAAATAGCTATATAATGAAATTAAGAAAGGAGGAGAGGAGCTTGTCAGCCCCTTTAATAAGGTAGTAATTACCCGAACGGTATGCATGCAAATCCACTTTAGATCTAAAGTGGGCCGCTATGTAGTAGCCACTCAGCCGAGAGGGCAACCCCTGGCGTGCGCAAGCTGCAGGGTTCCAGCCCACCCAATAAATACATTCTGGCCTTATACGCATCATGTGTTACATATTTGTAAAGGGAAACCGCAGCAGAATCCAGAACTCTAAATGATATTTACAAAACAATAGGACCAAAATTACAATGTAACTAATGCTGTGTACACACGGTGAGATTCCCTTGCTGTTCGACTTAAGATTTGATTGCTATGCAATCTTTTGCTATCTCTGTACTATTTACATACAATTTATGCAATCTGCATTAGATTTCCACTATATAGTTATTGCGGTACTTGTTTCCTAGAACGGCCACAATCGTGAGTGATCGTGGCTCTTAATTAAGGGACACGATCCTCACGATGTGGCCGATTTTTTACAATTTTTTCCCTTTGAATGACAGAAATCGGGTCAATCGGTCGGTCGCGACCAATTAAAATCGGCCGCGATGCGACCGACCGATTCACCCGATTTTTCCATAGACTTCAATGTTAAAAAATCTTTTAACATTGAAATCGGGAGGATCGCGTCGGTCTTGTGCCATTATAATGGCACAAGATTAGATGGACTTGATTAAGTCCATCTGACATAGGGAAAGATGATAAAAAAGGTGAAATGGGCCAATATGACCCATTTCACATATTTTATGTGCCCGCCATGACCCCACGATAGACGTCAACCCGAAGCGTGGCGAGCGCAGCGAGCCCGCGAGGGGCGGCGGTACGCGTCCTCCGACCTTTTCATTCCCCTACTATCCACGTCGGCGTGGAGTTGAGAATATATAGTGTGGCGAGCGCAGCGAGCCACCGAGACCGAAGCGTGGCGAGCGCAGCGAGCCCCGCGAGGGGACGCGTATACCTGTGAAGTTATACGTGTCCCCTCGCGGGGCTCGCTGCGCTCGCCACGCTTCGGGCTCGGTGGCTCGCTGCGCTCGCCACACTATATATTCTCAACTCCACGCCGACGTGGATAGTAGGGGAATGAAAAGGTCGGAGGACGCGCACCGCCGCCCCTCGCGGGCTCGCTGCGCTCGCCACGCTTCGGGTTGACGTCTATCGTGGGGTCTAGCACACTTAGTAACATTTGGGGGGGCAATTGAAAAAAATCGGGTGAAAAATAAAAAAAAATCGGGTGAAAAATCGGTCGGTCGGATCGGTCGCATCGCATGCGACCAAATCGCATGCGATGCGATCGATCCGATTTTTTATCTTCCGACCACAACGATCTAAATCGTTGTGGCCGTGCTAGGAAACAAGTACCATTATTGCTGCCCTGTCTATTTCGCTATTCCATATGTGCTGAATGGGAGAATGCATCGGCATCGCATCATGATCGAAAGGATAAAAACCTGTTCAATCACAATGCGATCTAGATGTGATCCCGAGACGATTTTGACTGTATAGTCAAAATCGAATGTTAATCTAATGTCTAATCTAATGGGGTGTACACACAGTAGATGTGCCTTAAGATCCTATCCATGATCTGATCAGATAGGATCGTGGATAGGATCTTAAGGCACATCCGATTTGCATCCTATCTTGACTATATAGTGCAGATCTGCACTATATAGACAAGGCAGTCAAGACTTTCTGGCTTCCGATATGTGAACGAGCATCGGGATCGGATCGGGATGGCAAGGGTTAAAACCCTTGCGAGCTGAAGTCCAACGCGTTTCAACCCCTCTGGGGTCTTTTTCAAGGATTTTTTATGCCGTTAATACATCCATGCCACTTGATAAATAAATATATTTTATTCATTTATAACACTGTCATATCTTCAGAGGCACTGATCACACCCATTCTACACTGGGCACATCCGATACCCATACCCCATCAGCAAGCTGCTGATTACCATTCTATAGCCAGAGCGCTAGTCATTTTCTTTATCACTATTTTCCTGGGTTTGGACAAACCTGACTCAGCAGCCGGCACAGAGGCAGAGCGCCCATCTCCAAAAACTCTCCCATATGGCGAAATAATAGTTCACTGTCCCGTTGCCACCTAGCAGTCCGGGCGTGGGGTGGCGTCGACGGGCTGCGTCCATGGGAATGCCCAGCGTTCATGGGTGTTCCCATAAAAGTGTTAGGCGTTCCCATGAAAGTTAGTCCGTGAAGCGGGTGCCGGGGGCGCACAGCTGACGTCCCCAGATGTCAGCTGCCATCCCTCTTCCCGTACAGTGAGCACGCAAAGCTAAGACACCAGAGAGTTTCTAAGTTCTGCTTGCACCTTCCAAATCATTCGATGGTCGGCAGCCATCAAATGAATTGACCTCCCCCGCACCAAAGACCTCGGCGAGTGAGGGGGTGGGGGAGGCTGGTTGGCAGCTGTGCGAGCGGTGTTTAATCCTTGGGGACCAGAATAAGGTTCTTAATTCTGCCCATATTTAAGGGTTCTGTAATGATTAGGAAATGGACAAGTCGTCAGCAGAGACTACACTCTGTATTAGGGTTATAAAAGCAAAGACGCCACAGCAGTAATCATGCTGGAAAATAGCGGCCAGTAACAGGCATAGGCTTATATGGAGGTTAATATTAGCCAATGACCTCTGTTACATCATCTGTAGCAAGGTGAGTGGGTTCTATACAGTGGATGCACGCTTTCCTAACTGGGGGCAATAATTATGACATGAACAAATGCTAAAACACTAAATTAATTTGGCAGAATGTTTATAAAAATTAAGCTTTAAAAATTACACTACGAGAGTATATATATATTTTTTTATTTATATTCCACCCCTACCCCGTACACCACAACAGTTTCCAACGTCCTCTTCAGAACAGAATTACAAGGACAACTTGTTTGACAGCTGTATTATTTACAGTGTATGTCAGCAAGGGGTAGGACCCAGGCCCCCTCGGGCCATCCAAATTCCTGAGAACGCGCACTGACAGCTGTTACTCAGGGGGACGGCAACTCCCTGCAACAGAAAGTTATTAAAGAAAACGTTGTCACCTATAATCCGAGGGGAAACATTCAGAGTAAGCGCACGATATAAGAGCCGGACAGACAACCATGGGGAGATCACATTCTGCAATATAGCTGCTTTAATTATTATCCAAGACAGGCATGTCCAAACTGTTGTGAAACTACAAGTCCCAGCATGCCTTGCCACAGTTTTGCTATTATGGAATGCTAAAAACTATGGCAAGGCATGCTGGGGTGTGTAGTTTCACAACAGCTGGAGGGCCACAGTTTGGACATGCCTGATCTAGGAGCAGTATACAGCGTAAAGGAACCACAGCAGGGCTCACATCAATTGTGAATGCAAAAGGCAAGAGGTTACAGAGTGAGGCAGAAGCTCCAATATATTTACATCATTTGAAAATTTTATTAAAACAAAAACAAAACATAATAATAAATGAGCCAAAGTCATAATCCACAAGAAACAAAATCATAAACGAATAGTAAAGCAAAATTCCCGACAACTTTATTGAGTTCTGCATGCACAGACATAGCACAGCAGGACTGTACTCCAGCACAGGGGCAGCAGGAGCCAAGTATTCCAATACAATCAGGACCGTCCTCACCATCATCATTACAGCTCTGCAAACATTTGAAAGTATTTGCCATGTTTGCACAGTGTGCGCGGAGATGAAGGGCTGCATTGTGCGTCGCATCTGCTGCTGGACAGATAATTCTCCATGCAGATATACTATGGTGTGACTGGAAATACTGTGTCTCTTGGAAATGACAGGGCCAACTGCTGCTGAGGACACAAGCATTTGGATCAATCCTTCCAACAATAGTGAGAGGCAACAGCGTAGGCATAAGCCTCGGCCTTCCATGTACGAGGGACAAGCGCTGTAGGCCTTTCACGTCTAATAGAGCAGGAAAGCATTTAGAGCTGCTCGCACAGCAGACGACACGTCGCGAGTCTTTCTGCGACATGTAGGGTGTATTTTATTGACATTTAAGCACATAAATCATGTAACTATGAACAAATGAAAGCTTTGTTTGTGGCTAATAATTACAATGCGTGGGTAAGAAACAAGTGCAGCGCTAACCTCGCTAAACAAGGGCTTATTGTGACCATTACAAGCACTACAATCGGGAACTCGCCCGGTGCTGTCATGCTCTGCACTCACTTAGCGGCCGGTACAACAATGGACCACTGAGAATTTCTACATTGTGACATTTTCAAAAGACTTTTTTTTTTTTGTGAGTACCCTTTACTGAAAATACATCAGATTACGGCAAACAACCACTTGAACGCACATTCGTCCTCCTGGATCTTTTTTTTTTTTTCGTCTGTAATGCACAAAATAATAATAATTTCTGCATCCTACAAATGTAACCCCATGTATGCCATATGCACTGGTCTCGTCATGGATTTATGGGAATAAAGCTGAATCCTCGGGGCTCGCGCTGGCTGTACGAGGTGCAGACGGGAGCCGCGCGCAGTGCAGACAGGACCGCTCATGTGCGGATTCAGCTAATCAAAGATCAGATATAATACTACTACTACAGGTGTGGTGAGATGAAATACACATCTACCACCCTATGCCGACAGTGCTGGTCTTTGAGGGCGCTCACACATGCACATAAGTGATATTGCGCAAGGCACCGCCATCGGTCCCCCATGTGACTGCGCGGGGGACCGAATAGACTAGAATCGGGCCTATAATCTGATTGGTTGCCTATAGCAACTTTCCACCTTCAATAGAACTCCCATCTTCGTAAAATTACCCCTTTATTGCTGCAACAAAACAAATGTGGGTGGAAAGAGAAACGCGTCGATGTGCCGAGAGAAAAATACATTTCTAGAATTATTGAAAAAGGCTAAACGTAAAACTATCTAACGCTAGGTTATACATCTACATTTTCTATAAAAATAAAAAACAGATATAAAAGTACATATTATATTACCAATACACCTGTTTGGTGCAGATGTTATCTGGAAGACTCACAGAGAAGTGGCACCAAGCATCAATTGTTTATGTAGAAAGTAAATCGGGTTGGGTACAAAAATACCGGCATCGGGGATTACCAACGGCCAGAATCCCGGCACTTCACAGGAAGTATTCTTACCCTTCCCAACTCACGCAACCTAACCCCAAGTGCCCGACTTGAGTTATGCTGTATAAAGTATATAGGGAGCCATTTGCACCTTTATGAACATATGACTCTACTAGTAAGCCCGCCCAAAGCAAAAGCTTCGAAAGCTATTCTGCTACCTTCTGTGTCTGTGCATGTGTGAGGAAAAGATGTAGTTTCACTCTCTGCCAGCAGATGACAGAGTTTCAGAGACTCTATCTATCTATCTAAATAGATAGAACATCTCTCTTGAGTAAAGAACAAACAGTGGACACCGGAACGTGGACCATAATGGATGACCACTCGGGTGGGGGGGAGATATAATGGCGGTTATTGCGCCTTTGCGGTAATGCCGCAGCAGTTGGGCATCCGATCGAGTTGCTCACCGTCTGACAATAAGCGTACCAAGAAGCATTTTAGTTCTGATCTGTGTAGCAACTCCAGCCACACAGCCCAGATACACGTGCAGAGGGAAACCATTGGATACTTGTGGCTGAGGGGTCACCTACTGCATATAGACATTCAAACATAACAACATATATTAAAAAATCAACAGTGTGATGAATGTGAACGGTTTGATGAAACCAGTCTATATGGTACCGTATTTTGAGTCCTGTGTATAATTAGTCCCCTCCTATGGTGCCTCCTGGAATTGGATGTCCAGCGAATATATGATGGTAAAGTGAATCCTGATGGCCCGTGGTAGGGTTCCCCTTTATGGGATAGCACTCCCTGGCTGATCTGGGACCTCCTTTCCGGGTGGTTAACAAATCGTCCTTTGGGGGGGTTTGGGGATGCAGTGGCGAGTGCTGGATATTTGGCACATGCAGTAGTTAGTCTGGTCCTGTACCTGGCACAGGCAGTGGCAGTATAGTGAATGCGACTGGACAGTAGGTTCCCTCTTATCCACCAATGCGTTTCGCCAATATTGCGGCTTTATCAAGCCTTTCTTTCTTTTTGTACCCTACATATAGGGGGTTGACTGCCCCTTTTTCCCACTGCATCTTGACAAGGCACCTCATATTACCTGCGCCCCCCAACATTGGTTGACAACTGGTTATCAACTATTCTCCTTTTTACATGATTTCTAGACTCAGCTGTGATAGACAGTATACGGCTGCGACAGACTGTATACAGCGTTTTCATAGTTATAGCTTAAACAGAAGCTTCAAAGCCACTAAGAGGCATATTTACCCGACATTAGCCACATGTAATGCCTTCAGATGTAATAGTTTAATTTCATTTCACTCAAGATAATTTTCCTCCTAATCGGATAATGCGGTTAGCATCTGACTGTGGTTTACAGCAAGCGCAGTGTCATCTCCTCCTCACACAGCGTACAACGAGGAAACCGCTACACGTGCGACAAGCTAGCGGCACAACATGCGGACGTGGGAATAGTGGGCGCTACTGCGAAGGGATGATGCGCTCACGGCGTATGCAGTCATCTGGTAGGCCAAACCAAATATCGAGGACTTGTAGGGTGCTGGAAGTTGAAAACTACTATTGTCTGACAATTTGGGGGTGTACTTAACAAAAATTCAGGGGTGTGATTCAAGGGGGTCAATTATATCTAAGTTGACAGTCAATACGTCGACAGGCACAAACAAAAGTTTGGCAAAAGGCAAACAGATAACAGTTGGCATGAGTTCATGGCTTTGTGTGTGTCGGTGTCCACACATGATGACATGGACCTCCAATCAGTGTAGATTGCTGGTTACAATGAGATTATTAGCGTATATCTGCCCCTCTTTCCAATAAATCATGGGCTTAGAATAGGTGCAAACATGTCCCCAATACCATTTGGCTCCAGACTCCTTGCAACAAGTCATTTTGTAATTTCCAACCAAGCACCAATTAGTATTTAGCCACAATGTGTCGCAGATTGACACAAAATGAAGTTCAGAGCGAAGTTCTCCAGTTATCAGAAAGAGGCCGAGCGCCCTTCAGGTAAACACAGTGGTAAGCAGAACTACACACAGAGAGACAGCAATGTTTCCACCATGAGGCAGTTGCTATAGAGACCAATGCTAATTAACTGCATTCAGCTCAAAGATGAGAGAGCTGGAGGGCAGAGAGAGAGATAGAGAGAGAGCGCGATGGATCTCTGAACATTTCGTACAATCTCTAAACATCTCTCATATCTGGAATACCTGGGTATTAGCTTTGCTTGCAAAATGCCTAAGGAAAGACAACAATGTATTTTATTAATTTTGATCCGGCAACATTCTTTAAAAGCATCGGTGAGCCGGCAGCCTGCATTGTCCGTGTCCAGGAAACAAGATGAAATCATTTGTACATGACTTCCAGTGGAATAAGTCGCTTCCAAATAAGATTAGAACACGTCTGAGTTTTGAGGCCTCACAATATATATTATCAGCGTTGCTTTTTCTTTCAGCCAGACATCAGTTTTTATTGGTAATGCACATACAAATCAAAGACAGGCGACGTAATGGAGGCTGCCTTCACCTTGTACCCCACAAGGATACAATGGGAATACAGTATTGCCTAGGCCATTCCAGCAGGTCACACCGTAACATAACAAGTCCTGACCAAGAGTTATGGATTAGGGCAGGATACAAATACGGGAAAGTCAGAAGATCGGAGGTCTGACCTGGACATGCTGGGTGCAACCACTGGGAGCCCAGTAGATGCCGCTGGACCCCACATTCTAACTTCTTGACATTTCATCACTGAATACATGATGAATGTCGACATAACCAATGTCAGCATTATGTGCATGCCGACAACGTGGGTCAATTGTGCTCTCGAACCTGTTGTTGCCACCACATTTATTATGCCGCTCAGTGCGAGTAACTGGTCACCTATTACTTATCGCACAGGTCACAACCAAGATAGAATCATGCAAACCTGTGAGCACAGTATGGGGCAGCAGCCAATCAGCTACTAACTTTGAAGTTACAGGCTGATTGGCTGATGTGTTTTCACCTTCCACTTTATCACTTCACCAGGGTTAATGCATCGTGATTTGGTTGGTTGGTCGACCTTAAGATTGTTGATAGGTCATTAGGTCGATATGGGGATTTTATGCCCTACCATCCACTAGTGCGTGGTGGGAGAACCGTGAGGCACTGTGCCCGAAGCATGGCGAACGCAGCGGTGCACTTAAAACTGTCGACATTTGGGTAAAAAAGAAAAAAAAAAAATGAAAACCCCAATATGTTGACCTAGTCTAGGTCAACATGGGGGTTTTCAAAAAGGTTTTTTTTTTTTAACCCGAAAGTCGACAGTTTTAAGTGCCCCGCTGCGATCGCCATGCTTCGGGCACAGTGCCTCACTGCTCTCTGCACACTATTTTCTGTTCTCCCACCACGCACTAGTGGATGGTAGGGTCTGAAATCCCCATGTCGACCTAATGCTTGTGTCAACCTTGTGCCATGTTGGCCTAGACCCCTGTCAACCTAATGACTGTCGACCATACAATCCATACCCAATACATCTGCCCCTGTGTTATAGGCAGAGATTTGTGCACCACCTTTGGTAGGGTGTGGGAAGAAAAAAATAGCAGCTGGCATACAATCAGGGGGTGACGCAGGACTACACCTGCAGGGGCACAAACCCCGGCATCAGCCCAATGAAATATGCAACAAGTAGGAAATTAGGATTCCGCGGCTGCCTGCGATTCCAGCCAGGTTGCACATGATACAGAATCCGCCCCAATCTGTTATGTTTACAGAATGACAGAAAGCGACCAAACAGAAATGGTCCCGGTCAGTACTTTACAAAAATCCATCGAATCCAAGGAACCAAATCGCGATTATGTCAACATGGGGCCGCCCTAATCTCCCCGCGGCCATCGCAGCACCGAGTAAGTATTGAGTTTACACTGCACACGGTGTGGGGGATTGCAGCCTGCAGTCAGGTCTGAATAAGCCCCTTATGTCCGGTCTGATTTCTCATAGGATTTATACGCAAAGACTGAACACAGGAAAAATAAGAGGTTTTATTTAAACAGGAGTAAATGCTTACACGGATAACGCCAACTAAGAACATGGTGGAGGGGTTACAGAAAATCATCACTATTAAGGGGGTAGAAGGAATTGCTTATAACAACCGGATGGTTCCATTCAGTTTCTACACTATAATAGAAATTGACAGCTAGAACCGGATTGATTGCATGTGGGAACATCTGATTTGTTTCCGAGCTTCTATTAAAGCCCCAGACACGGTGGAGTTGTCGGCCCCGGCTGTGAGCAGCGACATGTTCTCTCCGCCAGTGCGTGATGTCTTCCTTCAGCTCATGGAGTGCACTCCAGGTGCCAAGTAAATAAATAATCAAGACAAACCCACACCTTCAGTAACCTGATCCAAAGTTGCAAAACACTAAAAGCTGCTTTAATCTCTGCGCCGCTGGAGGGCTCGGCAAGGTGCTCCGGCACCCTCAGGCGATGTAGGTAAAACGGATTTCTCAGATCATGTCAGATTAGGGCGCCCACACCTTGTCACTCTCCCCCATCTGTCTCACTTACACAATGCTTAACCCTTCTTCCTAACAGTGTCACTTAGTATAAGGCTTTCTAATCAGACCATGGTAATGACACTGCCCCGCACGCTGACCCAATTCACCAGTGCGTATGGACCGGTTCTGGATGGAAGGATCTGTGTCCATTTTTATTACTTGAAGATTAAACGTTATGGGAGCTAAGTAACCACAAAAGAACATTAGCAATTACAGAGGCATTTCCTGACCATATTAAAATCCAGGTCACACACCTCTAAAGAACAGAGTATGTGCCTAACCGTACTGCCTAACATATTGGATCGGTCAATGAAAAAATGGTCATGCCGACATCAGAGGGGGTGTGTCCAAGCCATAGAGGGAGACTGGACATGTTCCCCATGGCCCCTCCCCCAGGTGCACACATTCCCCCCTATGCGGAATAGCACTTTAATTGATCTATAGTATATGAGGCCATTCGTTTGATTGTAAGTACGTACCTGTTATTAAACTATAGTATGAGAATTTTTGTATATATCTCCTAGAGTAATATTAGTCTCCTAGACTCCTGCCAGACTAATATTACTCTAGGAGATATATACAAAAATTCTCATACTATAGTTTAATAACAGGTACGTACTTACAATCAAACGAATAGCCTCATATACTATAGATCAATTAAAGTTGAAGTCTTAAATAGAACCATTTCTCCATTAGGTCCTCTATCCGATCTATAAATACCGGAAAAAAAAACGGGTTCAACAGGATACCCATACCAAATACCACTAACCTGACCCTGAAGAGCACTATTTTCAAAATGTAAGGTATGTACCTTTAAAAAAAAAAATAAAAAAAAATCTAAGACGACTAAAAGAAATCACCTATCCAAGTCTGTTCATATCCCACCTATCCATCTCATTGCTTTATCCTATTATTTGGTAACTACAGTATTGTTAAATTTTACAGATATGATTTTATAGAATGTACTATATTTAATTTATGTAATGTCCAGAATATAATATGTATGTATATTATACTGTTTTTAGATCACTAACCCCTGATGAAGCCTCTCATGCAGGCGAAACGCGTTGGGTTGATCATGGTGTTTTGAAAAATAAAATCTTTCTTCAAAAGAATTACCTGGAGTATTAATTATTAATTTTATTGTATGGACATTACAGTTAAAGGGCGCTGAAGACTCTACTGTGGGTGTGTTGAAGTATTTCAGTCCTACCAGTAGGGGACTGTGTGTCTACAGCGACCAATATACATTTTTAAAGAATATAGCGCAATTTTGGAGATTTTGTCGTGTGTGTAATTATATATATATATATATATATGAAAACCACCTGTGAGAAGAGATTTTGAGAAGTTGGAGACCTACATCGGTAAGATCCATGAGCAACAAGATCCTCTATTAGGAGAATACATACAGCCGCTAGGTCTAACACACAGCAATGGGGCAGACAGTGGCGTAATGGGACGCGATAAAGGTTACACGCTGTACCAGTGGTGGTCTGACTTGCAGTTTGTAAATTAGGAAAGTATTTCACACGGATACCAGGCATATGTCATAAGTGAGAAACACAAACTGAAATCATATTATATTCCCTGCCGCTTCCACTTCATGTCCCTCATCTTCTCTACGGATCGCAAATGGAACATCCGACTGGAGCATCAGTTTCACAATGTACAGTATTACACATCCACCGTTATCCAAGGGAAAGATGACCTCTCCAATAAAACGGAAACCACAGAGAGGGCAGGTATGGTCAGGTAACAGAACACGGAATCCTCCACACTGTAGCAGATTCTATCGGAGTGAGTTACATCCATATCAGAGATGCTGTGGTTTATCTGTATTCATTTATAGAGCAAAGGATCAGATTTTCTTATTACACAGACCACAAAAAAGGAGGTGGTTCCCATTTGTTAATAAATGCCAGGCAAAGGCACAATTGTGTTGCTGCACACTTGACACAAAGTGGCTCCGGATGATCTGGGATAGTAACTTTGGATGAAGTCAACGATAGATTCACTGGGCCCCAAACCGCCTATTGCCAGGCTCCCGGTGAGGCTCATGCCAGAGCAGATGTCACAATAGAGGCATTAGATTCCCTTCTCAGAGGTCACCTGCAATTAAATGAAATGGATCTCCACCAGCTGATAACTTTAGCTACTACTCCCATGTTCCCTCTTGCAATTGTTACGGTGATTTCTAGTGACGCCTGCACTTGTAGCATTGTACCTTCTCTGAAACATGAAGCTGCTCTCTGGGAAAAAATCTGTCCAATGACAAATCACTATAAATACTTCTCATGATACAAATCAGAAGCCATCGTTCACATTTTCCTACGACTCTCCCACATAACCCTGAATTATAGTCCTGTGGTTCCCAAACCTGCTCCTTAAGGAAGCATAGAACAGATTATTCTTCCCAGAACACCCAGAGGGAGCACAGGTGTGCCAAGTGGCTTAAGTCTGGCACACTCTAAATGACCTTTTAGCTCAAACATGGGATGTCACAAGCGAAACCATGCTACTTGCAGCATGGCCCCACTCCCTGGCATTGATAAGTGTGTGTGGATATACACAGGAGTGTAATGATCGGTCTTCATCAGTCCCAAGTTCTTCAGAATTGGTTTGAGGAGCATTCAGGAAAGTTCCACCACATTCACCTGACAGGAACCCGCCTGAACATTTATGAGACGTAGTGGGCAGTTAGAAGATCTAGAAAACATGAACTTTTAGGTTCTCCGAGGAACAAGTTCGAGAAATACTGACCTGTAGGAATGTAACATCAGAGGTATTACACAGCGCGCAACGAAAGAAAAAAAAGTTTTGTGCTTTTTAACAATGACAAAAAACATGAATCTAATACAAGGTCAGAGAAGACCTAGAACACAAGAACATCAGGGAAGCAGAGGAAGTGAATGTACAAGGACATGAGAGGGTCTAGAACACCTGAGAACGTCCATTCAAACCCAACATCCTGCATATACAAATATCAGAGAGCTGTGGTAAGCTATCCAGATTGCATGGGTCATTTTCTCTCCAGAAGTCTTTAATCCCCTTGTGGAAATCGATTCCACATCACATTGCTGCACTTCTCCAGGCTAGAGGGGGACATACATGACACTCGGCACATATCCCATGGCTTTCAGAACCTCACTTCCTGTACTAGAATGGGGTCCTTTTCTAGATCTCCTGTAGAGCCCAGTTCCCCTGCAGACTCTCTCTCCCTCCTTGCTGTACTCTCTACTGAAAATAGTCATAATGAAATCGACATTATATACGGAAACATGTTTAAGATTGTCTAAATTCAAGGTTTTATAGGTAACACAGATCTTTTGCTTTTTGTTGACCTCATTCCATATAAAAAAAAAAAATATCAAGAAGTTGAAAAAAAAAATTAATTATAATATATGACACATTTTGTGTACATTTAGCAGTGAGCCAATAAGACTGCTGACAAAGCCTTCACCTTCGCGGTGAACTCGCAAACCTGTAAAACTGCCATAAAAAGAGCATCGAGACATCTGTGTCCATTCATTCTCAGCAAAACAATTTACCTGTTAAAACATCAAAGAATGGAATGCAACCTAGCAGGAACGTTCTGCTCAGCAACGAACCCAGCCCGAGGGAACAATAACGTGAGTGACATTTATCGCCCACTAGCGAAGGTCTCCAATATGGGTCCTGTCTTTCCTGGAAACTGGGCAGAGAAACCGTCTAACAGCAGCAGAGGCCCATAAACATAATCTCTAGGCCACAGAGACCCAAACACTGCACATCAGATGAACAAGAAACACTGACAATACACTAGATTAAATATTTTAAACCAAAACGTATTTCCAAGGTTTTTGGGTACAGAAAAAGGATATTACCTGTACGCTAGGCTGCAAGTATCCCGCAGCCTAACCCTAACCTCCCCAGGAGCACGGAATCTCCCCCTAATGAGGAGATGGGTCACATGGTTGTGACATCAGAGGTTCTTCAGTGCATTTAGCATCTACCTGTATACCACCTCCTAAACCCCTTCTTGCCATTGCCTGTAATGACGATGATGATGGTAGTAGCTGCAGGTGGATCAAGTCCAGCTCCTGACTACAGTGGAATCCCAAAGACCACAACCTCCGGCATCTGTCGTGAAGATGTTGCGGCTGCCCAGTAGAGGTGTATTCCTGCAGATCACAAAACCTCGTACTCTAGGTATAAATACCATGAAATGAGTAACCAGATTTAAAAGCATTTTCCAACCATGTATAAACCATGCAAGGTATTTGGTAGCTGAATATTTGAGAATGGAAGGGGTAACGTCTCCTTTAGGAAAGACCGCACTGATTGGCTAGCCATGGTTTTAGCTCGGCCAAGTGCTGCCTGAGCAGTTACTATTCATCCTTCCGATCAGAATGTAATCATGCCCAGTACGCAGATCTACAATTGCAGCAATGAACCCTCTAGCCTGAGTAGAAGTACTGTATCAAGGCCTCTTGTTTATGATGCTGGCAGTCCTGGTGCCCATAAAACATAATTACAGTGCCCATCCTATACACTGTATATGCAGCTTGGCGGCAGAGAGCTGTTAATTATTCTGATCAATTCAAATGCTTTAATTAACATTTTAACAGGGTCGACAGCATGGTTCCGTGATAATTGCTCATTGCCGACGTACCACTCTCCATGACTACCTGTGAAGGGTCTGTCCTCAGGCACATCAATGAAGACCTCTATAATAAAGCCAATAAATGATATTAGTCCAGGCCGTCCAGGAACGTCACTCAGACCTTTAGCCGGAATTCTCCTTTCAGTGCCCCCGGTTCTGCATAATGGAGGCGTCCGGATTTCTCCAGTGGACAGCCTGTGCTCATCTCCAGTTACTTCTAATCTTGCCACCCTTTATATTTAGTATTATTACCATCCTCCTGTATTTTCCCTGCTCTGATCAACAGGACTGTGAATCTTTTTTATATAGAAATATCGGCTTACAAATACGGTTCCTGCTTCCCGGATCAGACGTCGGTGATGGGACTTGTAGATGTTGCTGAGAGACACGGTAGACAATAGGGAAGCTGCATGAAATAATGACAATAACACATGACAGAGCACGCGAGGCGGTACCTGACATCTGGTATTTGCTCACTGAGAACGCTCCATATCCTGTAATACTTCAGGGTAATGAATGGCTTTCATGCAGTCCACATACTATGGGGAACTCAGCCTTACCAGAAGAGTGACGAGCACCGTGCGTAACACTGGCTGTGCGGGGGGATCCCAGCTTCCAGGGGTATACACCCATTAGGTTGATGCTATTAAAAAGGACAACATGACTAAGGTCATCAGTGTGAAATGGTCGACAAAAGCATTAGGTCCACATGGGTTTTTCATGCAGTATTTCATGCCCTACCATCCACTAGGGCGTGGAGGGAGAATATAATGGGGCCCAGAGCATGGCGAGTGCAGCTGTGTACATGTCGACATTTTGAACAAAACCGTGAAAAACCCTTTGACAATCGACCTTCCCATTGTCGACCTTAGCCAAGTCGACCTTTTTCCGTGTGTCGACCCTCAGTGGTCAACGCAATGCACGTTGACCTAAATCTGGACGGCCCAATGACCCCTACAGTCTCCAGGGTCAGGGAAAATGGGGATCACCTGTACAATCCTAATGACAGGAATGCGGAAAATTCCTGTGCGACTGGGATGCTCAGCCAGGTAATGAGAGGGCAGGTCTATCATCTGTGACACCGACCAGGGGGGACCCAGCACCCGTGCATGCCTGTTTTGTCATATCTACCAGCTCCCACAGACCCCATATACATTGTGAATAATGTTGAAGACATTTTAGCAGGGTGAGAGACCGGCATTGTCTTCTCTTCTGATTGGCTGCTGAGTTATCACCTTGCACTTTATCTCTTCGCCAGGCGTAATACATCTGCTTCTATATCCTGCATCACTTTTAACTTGCAGGTCATTCACCGTATGCCTGTATTTGTAATGAGCGATGAGGTGAAAAAACCCACTTTATATGAATCACAGGACGATGCCACCTGGTGGGCGAATTATAATGGAAAACTATGGTGTCAGCTTGTCAAGCAGCAGCTTCTGCGTCTTCAGTATAGCAGTCGCTTCGGCTCATACAGAAATGTAACTTCAGAGCGCCAATGTCTGCGGCCGAGGGCATTGTGCAGTAGTTCTGATCACAGAAGAGCAAACATCGGCTAATCTCCAGACCCCAGCTATCCAGCAGGAAACCAGGGCCTAAAACTTTCTGCCAAGAGCAGCTGAGGAGCATCAGTAGATTTTTTTTCTTTATGTTCCATTCGGCTGCTGGGGTCACATGACAGCTGCAAACTAAAAGCCTAGAGGATTGCTGAGGCCTCCAGTCCACACTGACAGAGCAGAGGAGGGGGGGGGGGGGATCCGTCTTTTCCATTACATCATCCGGCCAGCGCTGGGGGAGGGGGGGCACAGCTGGTGGGAGCCGCAGCACCATCTGCTTTCTCCTTGCACTCTCTGCTAGATTTCTCTCCAGTCTCCTACTGTTACTTATTGAGGAGCTAAAACTACAGGCACGATGAAACGACTCCTCGGCCAGAGCGGCAGAATTAATTAGTGCGAGAGAAGCGGCTTCATGTAGAGTGTAATATGCTGGACCGAGCTGCCTCCACTAATACTGTGCAGTGATCTCTGGTAAACGCCAGACGCCACCTCTAAGAGCTTTCACAGTCCATCCTAATAATGACAGTAATAATCATTTATCAATAGCTATACGTGGAATACTGGCTCCGCAACCGGCGGCCGTATATTATAGGGGAAGTGCCGCAGTTGGATAACTTTTTGTTGGATTATTGGATAAAACCAAAAAGAAAAAAAAAACAACACACTGGAGTGTGGTGTGCAAATCTATTGTGTGACAGTGCAAAGCACAACCCTCATCCTCTCCAAGGTCACCTCACATTACAGAACCGGCCAGTACAACAACTGCAGCTTCTGTCACCCTGGGCTATAGATACCAATTGGACACCGATTTGAATACATCACATAAGAGAGATAAAAAGATACTTTGCAGCAAACTACCAGCAGCGTACTGCATAGAGGTTTTTTTTTTGAAGGGGCAATCACTTAAGGCCCCCATACATTAGGCCGACTTGTCCTAGGGACAAGTCGGACCCAATTTACCTGCGAGCCGCCCGGCAGCTCCCCGGGAGGCTCACATACAATTTGGCACTTGATGTGCCATTTTTACATGGGATAAATCGCATGCGATTTATCCCATGTAAAAAAAACCCGGGGAGCTGCAGGGCGGTGAGCAGTAGTGGGGGCGGGCAGCGGCTGTAGTGGGGACGGGCAGCGGTGGTGGGGGCGGGACGCGCAGTGGCGGCTATTATATTTTTAAAATACTTGTCAAATGACCGGCCGCTCTCTGATTGGCTGAGAGCTCTCCGGCCAATCAGAGAGCGGCCGGTCATTTGACAAGTATTTTAAAAATATAATAGCCGCCACTGCGCGTCCCGTCCCCGCCGCTGCTGCTATGTGTAAGTACACTGCGCTCACCGCACACGCCGCCCGCCCCCACCACCGCTGCCGCCCCCACCACCGCTGGCCGCCCCCACCACCGCTGCCGCTGGCCGCCCCCACTACTCCCCCGGTGTCTGTATGCATATGCCTGTCAGGTGGCAGGCATATGCATACAGGGAGGTCGGACGTGATCGTATGTACAGACCGTCCGACCTCCCTGATCCGGTCCGATGCGCACGGGACCGCGCATCGGATCGGATCAAATGTCACATACCTACGATTTTGGGCCGATTTCATCCGATTATCGGCACAAAGTGCCGAAATCGGATGAAATCGTCCCAAAATCGCATAGTGTATGGGGGCCTTTACAAGTCAAAACCATAATTGCCCCTTTAAAAAAAAAAAACTGAGTTTGGACGGCATTAACATTTCCCGCAGATCTGGGAGAAAGCAGTCTCCTAATCTACACAACCTCCAGTAGTATTCTTATCTAATTGCATCCCATCAGGACTGTCCTGTAATCTGGTGGGACTGCCATGCTATGGAATTCTAGCCTTATGTATCCCTCTTATTATCCCTATAGATTGTAAACTGGACCCTCCTGCCTCCATGTCTGTTTGTGTCTACCCAGTTTGTTTAATCGCTGTTTCCAATTGTAAAGCGCAACAGAATATGCTGCACTATATAAGAAACTGTAAATAAATAAAATAAATAAGTAATGCTCGGGACCACAAGTGTTTTGGATAAGGGATTTTTTCGTATTTTGGATTTTTTTTTTCCATAATTACATAGTCCCCTGGTGGTGCCCAACGTCCACTGTGTCCCCTGGCGGTCTTCAGGATCCTCATCAGCGGCATCTCTGGTGGGACCGGAGATGCGGCTGAAGAGGTTCCCGGAGGCTGCCTTGGACATTGGGGGACAAGTCAAGTATGAAAACAAGGGTCTGGGGGTGGAATGAAATCTGTTTTCAGAATATTTCGGTTTTTTGGAATACTCAATATATGGGAGACATGACCTGTATGTATACATTCCTCTACAGGTGTCATTAGATAATTAGCAATATTGAGTAGTGCACTGGTGGCGGTAGTGCAGTATAATGTTACATGTATGTAGGGTACAGCAAGTAATGCACTGGTGCCAGTAGTGCAGTGTAATATTACAGGAGAGGTAGGTATAGTAATGCACTGGTGCCGGTAGTGCAGTGTAATATTACAGGAGAGGTAAGTATAGTAGTGCACTGGTGCTGGTAGTGCAGTGTAATGTTACATGGGGGTATGTACCGAGAGTAGTGCACTCGTGCAGTATGATAATACATGTGAGGTAGGTATTGTGAGTATTACACTGGTGCAGGTAGTGCAATGTAATATTAAATGGGAGGTAAGTACAGAGAGTAGTGCACTGGTGCTGGTAGAGCAGGGACTGATGTGAATGTTCAAAATATTCTCTGCAAAGCGCTGCGGATTATGTATGCGCTATATAAGAAACTGTTAATAAATGTGAGGTAGGTACAGTGAGTAGTGCACTGGTGCCGGTAGTGCAGTGTAGTGTTACTGTACATGTGCCGGTAGGGCAGTGTAGTGTTAATGATAATGAACATGTGAGGTCGGTACAGCTATTAGTGCACTGGTGCCGGAAGTGCAGTGTAATGTTACATGGGAGGTAGGTACAGCAAGCAGTGCATTATGCCTATAGCTAATGTTACAGCTTACTAGCGTGCGCTTCTTCCTGACAGAGGGCTCAGGGTTCCCCACCTCTTTCCTAGCTAACGGTACTGGTGACCACTTACTAGTGTGCGCTTCTTCCTGACAGAGGGCTCATGTTCCCAGCCATGTTCTTATAACTAGTGTTACTGGTGACAGCTTACTAGCATGCATTTCTTCCTGACAGAGGGCTCAGCGTTCCCAGCCATGTTCCTAGCTAATGTTACGGATGACCACTTACTGCTCTTCTTCCTGACAGAGGGCTCCGCTTTCCCAGCCATGTTCCTATAGCTAATGTTACTGGTGACCACTTACTAGTGTGCGCTTCTTCCTGACAGAGGGCTCAGCGTTCCCAGCTAATGTTACTGATGACCACTTACTGCTCTTCTTCCTGACAGAGGGCTCAGCTTTCCCAGCCATGTTCCTATAGCTAATGTTACTGGTGACCACTTACTAGTGTGCGCTTCTTCCTGACAGAGGGCTCATGTTCCCAGCCATGTTCGTATAGCCAACTGTACTGGTGACAGCTTACTAGCATGCTCTTCTTCCTGACAGAGGGCTCATGTTCCCAGCCATGTTCGTATAGCTAACGGTACTGGTGACAGCTTACTAGCATGCGCTTCTTTGTGACAGAGGGTTCAGCATTCCCAGCCATGTTCCTATAGCTAATGTTGCTGGTGACAGCTTACTAGTATGCGCTTCTTCCTGACAGAGGGCTCAGCGTTCCCCTCCCCCATGTTCCTATAGCTAATGTTGCTGGTGACAGCTTACTAGTATGCGCTTCTTCCTGACAGAGGGCTCAGCATTCCCAGCCATGTTTATATAGCGAACGGTACTGGTGACATTTAGCAAGCAGCGAGAGCAGCGGGAGAACTTACCATACATTTTCCCTTCATCTGATAGGATAATTTTCCTCCTCCCACACGGTGGGTAGATGGCGAGCGCTTCCTGAAAGCTCTGCTCAATATCCGGGCTCCAGACACCTTCGGCATCATTATCCATGGGCTTATCGGCAGAATCGCTCATCCGCTCAATATCTTCCGCCGGACTTTCGCTGCCGCTCCAGCTACTAGGCTCCATGGCGGCAACTGGTTCTCCAAGCCGGAGCCTGGACGCTGGACAAAGGGAGACCTGAAAAACAGGAGGCGTGATATTAAAATACACTGTGGACCCATCACCCTCATCTAAATCTGCACATGGGGGAAGACAGATTTATATTAAAGTAACAAAGGAATGCCATAGACCAGTGGTTCAGATACATTTTGGAATCACAGCACCCGGGCCTAGAGTATCAGAATTTAAACTTTGTGCATGCATAGTGTGAACTGCATGTGCAGTCCTTCCATAATAGCTCAGTTTATGAATTTCTAATTAGTGTCAAGTCTGAATCCGGCCCTTCTGTTCGGATCGCTCATTTATGGGAGAACAGTCTCTTACTCAGTTAGGAACTCTCCACATCTGTGTCACCGTAAGGAAACGGCAAGCTTGGTTACTGAATGAGAGGCTGGCGCAGAAATAAGGGGTATCTCCAGGACATACAACGGGGGCTTCGGAGGCCAGTAATAATCCTTTATCACACTAGCGTCCTCCAACAGTTGAGAGTGACAATCCGTGATGAGCAGACAATTAAGTGGTGTTTGCAGCATATGTCCTGTGCAGAACGGAACCAATCTGCTGTCAAATGAGGAGAGAGCTGTGCTCCGAGCAGGGGCCTCCGGGATCCTGAGCTCGGGCCAAATTTAAGCCTCTCTAAAAACTTCCTCCAACTGAGAGCAAACACTGTTGCTTCATGGGCTATAAACCGACAAGAGCGACTCCTAAACTTAACCCCTTCGTTGGTTTCTCAGGCAGCTGCGTTAGGGTTGTTTAATGGTCTTTCATTGGGTAATTAGTAGGAGAAGAATAAAATAACATGACTCTGCTATATACTGAGTCAGGCAGCGTGAGGGTAACGGAGGGTTGGAAATACTAACCAGGACAGCGTACAGGAAGTAGGTGGGTAATAGCATGGGCACACAAGCAGGACATTTGGGAAAAACCAGCATGGCACTTGCCACAGTAACCAATGTGACTACTGACTGGGGAATACAGCTGCCTGTCCCACTGGCCACTTTTACAGCACATTAGGAGCCGTTTTATGCAAATAGAGACTCAAAAAGGCAAAAGCACATGCGTTTCCCCGGAGAGTGCACTCTGGGAAGGCTCGTTCGGAGTGGTCTGGAAGCTTTGCGCACTTACTTAGAATACTAGTATCAGGGTACACTCTAAAACTGGGTACACATTAGACAATATTGTTAATTATTTCCCTATATCTTGCATACATATTATACAATATCTTTAATGATATTGCTCGGTGGCCACATCCATGAGCATGCTGCATGATGATGTCAACAATTGACCAGCCAGTGATTAAAAAGCAGGATTTTATCGCAAGACGGCCTCGACAATGCATACCACAGGCCGTACACATGCGCGGCCTATCGATAATCGCTCAGCCTGCAGATTCACAGCCGTGCAAATCAGGTCTGAATAACCCCTTATAGTATGGATTGGACAGAGAATGATATCACTGTGTATATCGTTAACATTAACAGTTAATAAAGGTGTAGGCACATTTAGTCGAGAACGGTTAGTGTCTGCTGTTTTTTAGGGCAACCTCTGATTGGTCACTATGGCGGAGCTTTACGCTTTTCATCTGCACCCAGTGTTGCATACTGTAATACCCCATTCACACCACAAAACAAATTACCGGGTTAAAGCTTTTCAACCAGGTAATTTGCCGGGAAACCCGGGTTTTTTGGTGGTGTGAAAGGGTCAACACTGTCTTAAATCCCAGCACTCCAACCCTGCTCTTGACCAGGGTTGGAGTGCCAGTATTTAAGACCCGTGTTGACCCTTTTAACACCACCAAAAAACCTGGGTTTCCTGGCAAATTACCCGGTTGAAAAGCTTTAACCCGGTAATTTGCGGGTGGTGTGAATGGGGTCCGGCTGCACACGGCAAAATTACCTGGCACTTAAAAATGCCGGGTAATTTCCGGGTGGCTGGTGTGAAAGGGGTATTAGTCTCCCCTTCCAAGAACAATGGCTGAACCCCCAGTGTAACTAGAACCCAAATGATTCCTGATCTTAATAATGGCAGTTACTGAGATCTAGGAGAATATCGCCCGTCTATGTGCTGAACAGTGCCCAAAAACATTCACAATTATATGTCCAACCCAAGACCTCCTTTGTGTAAAGCTGGGTACACATATGTACAATCGTCGGGCCGTTCTTCCGATCTGCGGACGAACGGCCGTTCGATTGTATATATGTGTACGCTGTCCCGATCCCTTCGTTGCGATCGATAAACGGCCAAAAACGCTCTTGGCCGTCCACGGTCGGTCGGTCGCAGGTTCTTTGCTGCTTAATATTCTTCCGACAGGACGGCTCCATATCGAAAGAAAAGTGACATGTGTACGCACGTTTACACCTCTGTGTTACTGGACAATATAATCCAGATTTCAGGGAACGGGTCCTCTCTGTGCCATGTACAGTAGGTAAGTGAAGGACGTCCCACGTCTATATAATGTAGAATCACTATGCTGCAACTTTAATCAGTGGAAGACACAGAAGCACGCAGAGATAAGGTTACCAAGCCAACGCTGGAAACACAGCAAACCATTTTAGCAAATTAGCAAAAAAACACTGTGCCCTGCAAAGAATGATAAGCAGGTAAATAGGACATTGGTATTTTAATTAACACATCTGATTTCCTGGCTTATGAACAAGACTGAAGAGGTCTCATTAACACCTTGAGTACTGAAAATGTCTTTAATGACCACAGAACTGCAGAGCGGGGATCTAAAAATATCACAAGGGATTAGAGACTACAAAAAAAAAATCAAAGCGGTTTAGTCCCCATCTTACGAAATAACAAATGAATTTGTACAGCGGCTGAAAGATCACCTATTGCAGTGAGACCTGTAATAGGATATAGTCGTATTCAATAAAAGCAACGTAACACAAAGAAAGGTGAGGTCTACGCAGCACAGTTGTAAATAAATGATTTGTTCTCAAATCAACAGCAAATAAAATGTATATTTTTAAGTCTATAATTGGAAATATAAGTGTTATTGTACATCGTGGTATGATCTTGTACACAAAGGCTATGGAGGAGTGATTTTGCCATCAGTTCCTGCTTACACCGTGGTATACAATGCCCCTGCTTACACCTAGTTATACTGTATGTGTTGCCGGTTTGCATTGGCCAACAGTCTCTGCCTCATTAGTTACTATGCTTGGAACCAAGAAAAATCACCTTTAACGGTTCTTTATTTTTTTCTGTTATGTGCGATACAGTAGGTGGAAAAAAATATGACACTGATCAGTGAGCAACTACTTCAATATGAATTTCCCAATAAAACCCACGTTTCAACATAATCCAAGTAATGGTGCATGCAGACTTGAATCACATCCAGTAAATGATGGAGCACATTATTCCATAGGTTACCACTACACAAGTTACCACGGGGTGATGCAGAATTGGGAAACATTCTCTGCGCACATCAGGTACAGCTGAGAAGAAGAAGACGCCTCCGTATGGGTGCAATATGATGTGACAAGTTACTCAGACCCGATTATGTATACTACCAATTAAATGCCCTTCAAAATTCTGCAATGTACGCTGTGACAGTTTCTATTTTCACTTTGAGCTGTGACCGTTTTTAGCCCTCAAACTCTCCACCCCACCCCCTATCTGCTTCTTCCTCCAATCTCTGTCTTCACAGCTCCCTATCTCCACATCCAGCAAGTTTGAAATGGATCAGTGTCCCAGCAAAAATTGTTTTTACATTGTTAGGACATGTTTTAGCACACAAAGGAGTAATTTGGTCCGTTGAGTGGCCTCTAGTGGTCACTGGCGGTACTTTACCTCATAGGAGGTGTGTGTGTGTGTGTGTGTGTGCGCGCCATTGACACGCTGACTTTTTGAACCTGTCACCCTAACACACTGTCTACCTTTTACCAGTCGACCTTTTGACCATTTGGGGTCACCTTAATGACTATATTTTTGCTGTAAATGAACCGAAGATACAATGGAAACCAAAACGTACGTGACTGTTTCATAGGACTACAGACCAGAACTATACAGCAATGAACGGGATGAGCTCGGCAGGTTGACCACTATTGGTAGACAGGCCATTGACACATGAAAAAGGTTGATATACCTGAGGCCGACATGATCAAAATGTAGACACATGCAATAGGTTGCCATGGAAAGGGTCAACATTAAAAAAGGTAGACATGAGTTTTAAAAAAAATGTAAATAAATTCCAAAGCAGGTGTTTGTTTCATACTTTACTATCCAAGTGAACAGAGTTAGATCATATGAGCATGAGCAGTGAAGGGGACATGGTAAACTTTCACCCATGTCAACAAGGAAATGTTGTATACTTTTTGTATTGTAGCTGTCAGACATGCAGATGTTGGACAGGTCATATCAGATGCAGGCTACACGCTTTCTGCATTTAGGCAGGGACTGCTATCCAACAGAACTGAAGGGCCATGTCTGAAGGCAGCGTGCACAAACGCACACAAATCCTTTGCAGGAACATATAGCTGCTGTTTGGCTACGGAGGGGCTTCTTGGTTGCTTTTAGATGATCAGAGCGGACAAATGACACTGGCAGGCAGGAAAGCGCAGGACACCAGCAAGCAGGAAAGCGCAGAACACCGGCAGGCAGGAAAGCGCAGGAGATGAAGAAAGGACTAGGCTTGTGAATACATCAGCAGACAGCACTGTTGTCATTATGAAGCCTTATTTTAATTTCCTTGCCTCTCTGGCTTTAATGGCAGGCTATGGATTAAGCACGGTTCTGGAATTTATCCACCAAATGTATTAACCCGGCAGGAAGGCAAAATAACTACCATTCTAGGCAACTATAACAACGAATCCATGATTACTTAGACTTAAGTTATTACCAGTAGGTGCTTTCAGGCACAATATTAAAAAGGGGAAGAAAAAAATAAAGTTTTAAAAGTCGTCAGGTTCAATTTAAGCCAAGATAATAAGCCGGCGCTTAGGGATAAATTGGAAAGGAGTCAAAGAACAATCTCTGGTGTCTAATTCATTTGCAAACGCACTGGTGAAGGTACCGCCATTAATGATGTGACAGAACATACATGGGATGGATGACTGGGCTGCTGCACATCCACCTCACCGGTCACGATGGATGGAGAATATGTAATGTGCGGACATGTCACTGTAATGCTCTGTGGCTCACAATGATGAACATTCATTCAGGATAATCGGGCAGCTATCTCTTGTGGCCTGTTCTATCGGTGGATCTGATCTAGTACTGTGCCTATACGGTTGACCACTATTGGTCATCAGGCAAGGGGTTGACACATGACAAAGGTCAGAAGGTCGACCTGGCCTAAATGCACGTGAAGATGTTCAGCGATTATTTGCGTGTGCATCTGACTTGAGACTCTCTTCTGGGGCCAGGGCTGGATTGGATGCTCGCAGGAAGTGGTAGTGCAGTGGACGTGATCTGGGCGCATAGCCTCAAAATAAGGAATTGTGGCCAATGAAAATGTGCAAACGGAAGTGTAAAATTTTGATTGTGCAAACCCCCAAGATAATGATTATTACATATGAATGCTTGCAAAAATAAATGTGTAAGTCTCATTTATGGCGCAATTCTGATGCTCCAAGCCAACTGGGAACTTATTAGCGGCACATTCCCTGCATTAACATCAATTTAATTCTTGCATTTGACAGGAAGGGGAGGAGCAACATGTCTCTTCCAGGTGTAACTGGATTGGCTGCAAAGAAAGGACTGAATAAGGCTCAGTATGAATAAATAAAGGAGTCATTGAAATCCTCAGATCTAGAGGCAGATTTATTAAGCTCAGTGAAGTGAGTGGCTGGTACTTTATCGCCAGCCGATCATCTCACAACTGTCCTTTTTAAACCAAGTCTGTAACCTGGCAGTTAGGAGCAGATTGGCCAGTGATAAAGTACCAAATACTTTATCACTTCAGAGCTTAATAAATGTACCCCTTGGTATGATAATCCCAGAATGCCATTGCGATAGCAGAGCCGGTACATAGTATTCATACAGTAACGCGTCTGCTCTCACACATGCTCCATAGAAAGCAGCTGGGGCAGACTACATCCTTGACATTACGGTACAATAAAAGCTGGGGAGCATGTCTGATTCGGAGGTCACCATGCATAACAGCAAATAATGCTTATGCAACAGGACCCAGGTCAAAGACATTGATATGGTGATAATTAGAGGCTGCAGAAAGCTGAACAGAACATTTTTCTAGGGGAAGACCAGATGTCTGGGTCAGGTCACAGATAGAGAAATACAGGCTGAATGAGTTCTACTTACGGCAAACATATATGGGAGGATATCATTAAATGAGTCCTTTGTTACAGCAGTAATCCCCCGTTACACACACACACACACACAGACAGACAGACAGACAGACGGAGGAAGGGTCCTTACTCCTTTCAGAGGATCAGCATTTCATGCTGGCCTTTGGAACATCATAGTTCCTAGATTTATGGAACCTGTGAGTGCAGCTTGCGGAAGTTAAGCCACTTGGAGAAAATCGCCGTTCCCGGAGGCGCAGTGCGACTCATGCTGCAGCGCAGCACGGACAGACGGCCTATTTTCTCTCAAGGAAACAAATGACTCAAAAGCAGATGCTCAATAGACACAAAGGAAATAAGAAGTCAACAGATAAAAACTATTGTTTTACGACTCGCCGTGAACCGTTGGGATATTGATGATAAATGTTTGACCTTACACTGGCTAAACGTTGAAAAGTGGTTGTTCACACAAGACATGCATACTTCGGCCTCACACCGAGCAGTTAGGGAACAGAGGGGCAGATTTACTAAGATTGGTGAAGTGATAAAGTGGAAGGTGATAACGCAGCAGCCGATCCACTCCTAGCTGTCATGTTACAGGCTGGATTTGAGAAATGACAGTTGAGAACAGCGCTGCTGCTGCTGCGTTATCACCACTTTATCACTTCGCCAGGCTTAATCCATCTGCCCCAGAATTTTATTTCCGCACTTAGAAGTCACAACCTGTTGACTTTGCATTAGCTTGTTAAGGTCTGGGTGGTTTGTATCCCCATAATAAACACCACTACTGTAAGAAGCCTTCATAGCTCAGGAGGATGCGTAATCAGAAAGTCTTGTCAGGCGGCCAGAAACATTGCCCATGTGCCCAGCACGGAACATGTGAAGGCCTACACCTACATAAGCAGGAGACACACAAAGCGTTTGCATGTTACTGTGTCATAGACAAACACAAGAGAGACACATCAAAGTCACCCTTACTTTAACGGAACGTTTGAGCATTGTAGACAGTAAACAGCCTATGGGAGAGATATCAAAGCTTGGAGAGTGGTAGGGTACTGGTCAATCAGCTACTGTGTCACGTAACAGGCTGGGTTTGATAAATGACAGAAGCCAATAGGCTTATCTCTCCAAGATTTAATATGTCTCCTCTTTCCTAACAGGTAGAACAGTAACACATGGCGTCCTTCTAGTAGGTGATTGTGTAGCAGCGATAAAGTATTTTACATTTGTGGGGGACACTGGGTACATGCATGTCAGGTGTACCTGGGGGAGACAGCATCATTATTAGGCACCAATAGGAGAAGCAGATAAAGTTATTAATTAAGGGTGGACAGAAAATGAACCAGTCCTTCAAAGACATGGAGATGCTGGAAACCAGTGAACCCGTTTATCATTTGCAATAATGGAATCATTTGGCTCTGAAGATGACTGGTTATTCTGGATGTAGAAGGTGTGCATGGTACATTCATTTGGCAAAAAGGTCACTTTTGGGGCACACGGCGCCTGGTCACTAGCTGACCATGCGTGGTGGAAGCTGCCACCAAAGAGGCCACAGAGGGAAGGAAGATACATAGTAGCCTGTCCTAGGTGGCAGGTAGGGCGCAGAGCTGACCTAGTGTTCAGCCAGCTCTAACTGCCCCCCACATGCCACTGGCAATCTGTATCGTGGTCAGGACAACATAAATGCATAGTGTTAGGAAGAAAAACAAATGTGTGTGGTTCATAGGCCTTGTCTGTAGGCCTCGCCTACTGTACCACTTGTCCGCAGGCCTCGCCTACTTTACCACTTGTCCGCAGGCCTCGCCTACTGTGCCACTTGTCCGCAAGCCATCGCCTACTGTACCACTTGTCCGCAGGCCATCACCTACTGTACCACTTGTCCGCAGGCCATCGCCTACTGTACCACTTGTCCGCAGGCCATTGCCTACTGTACCACTTGTCCGCAGGCCATCGCCTACTGTAGAACTGATGTTGAAGAGGGATTCCCCAAAAAGTAAATAAATACAAGGCTAGCTTTGTCCATATGGAACAGATCCCCTGAGAGCTGAGTGCAGCATCCACAGAGGGATCATAGTGACCCAGGGCATCCTCACTGGACGTCAGAACCAGGGACAGAAACCAGACTGTGGAGATAGGACAACAAAAGGCAGGATCCAGCGCATACGTCTTATGGTTACAGAACCTAACCGCCAGCCGGCTCCGCTGTGCCAACAAGCGCAGAAAGTGTTCATAGAAAGGGGAAGAGGGGTCTGTCCTAACATGACATGTGTCTATTTCAATATGGATGTACCACACTGGGTTAGACAGCACAAAAAGCTCTTCCTGCCACATAGCGAGAGCTCATTAACGGCTGCTGTCATTAATTTAAACAGGACAACAGAGCAGAAGATCCCGCAGCTGCAGCTCACATCTGTGTGTAAGTCAGGGTTACGCAAGCAGACGGGAAGAAACATATGCACTCTCATTTGGGAGCCAACTTGGCTGCCCAGAAATTGTGCACTTTCTGGAATGTCTGTAATCTCTGCTATGAGAGCTTTTCAAGACCAACTTGAAAATCAAGTTTATTTCTCCAGGTAGTTCGCCAGAAGCAACAAGCACACCCTCGTCACGCTCCTCCGCCGTTCCGGGCATTGCTGTATTTTGATACGAGTAAGGTCCTGGGAACCCTGCACTTGATTGAGTGTGACCTTTAACTCCTTACTGGTAGGCGACTTCATGTTTGACAATGCTTATACAAGAAGGTCGCATGTAGGCGTTTCTTACACAAGAAATATATAATAATAGCCCTGTAGTTACTTGTGTTACAGGGGCTGGATGGCCACCAGGGAATGCAGCCAATATAATAGGATCCAGGCCTCATTATAGAACTTATACTGTAGCCATTCTAGGAGGTTGTGAGCACCTACTACCGTAGGGCTTGTTTTATTCCATTCCTGCTTTTATCTCAATTAATCAGAAACATACTCTACACATTGCTAATGTGGAATGCTTACTTGCTGCAAACGTCTGGTTTTTAAAGGAATATCTACACAGGTGTAGATATGCCATTACCAGCAACCATCACTCCAGTGTTCTAATGGTTAGAAGACTAATGGGTTAAGACTACTAAGAAGACTAATAGAACCCATGTGCAATTATGTTAGCACAGCTGAAAATGGGTTTTCTCATTAGAAAAGCTATTAAATGGTCTTTGCTTTTGAGCTAGTTGAGTATCTGGAGCATCACATTTGTGCGTGTGATTATACTCTCAAAATGGCCAGAAAAAGAGAACTTTAATGTGAAACTCAGTCTATTCTTGTGTATGCAAATGAAGGCTATTCCATGCAAGAAATTGCCAAGAAAATGAACATTACGGTGTGTACTACTCCCTTCAGCGAACAGCACAAACAGGCTCTAACCTCAGTGGAGAGAGAAGTGGGACATCTACAGTGAAGAGGTGACTCCGTGTTATGGACTGCTTAGAAGGCCACCTCTTCACTGTAGACATTGAAACTGGTGTTTTGTGGGTACCATTTAATGAAGCTATCAGTTGAGGACCTGCAAGGTGTCTATTTATCAAACTAGAAAGTGTAATGCACTTGTCTTTTTGCTCAGTTGTCCACCGGGGCCTAGCACTTTACTCTGTCCAACGAATTTGAAGGCAATCACATTTGCATTAGTGTTCTATCCCATGCAGTTGCTCTATACACACACACACACACACACACACACACTAAAAATATAAATACACATACATAATATAGGTCATGCTGAAATGATATACAGAACAGGGGAATACTGCATCTATCTTTACACGGCATTCCCATATTAGTTACCCGACCAAGCAGCAAATGATTAAGGTACGAGCACACTCCCTCTAAGTCTGTAGAACACCAGGGTTTATAACGGAGTGTGGTACATCACTGCCCACAGCCGCCCTCCCCTTTACAGCCACATAATCAGGAACACAAACATGGCATAACAAATCTACTTGTTATTGCTCAAGTTCCCAATCCTGTTTATCTTGTTTCAAGACAAATGAACCAGAATTCAAATAGAAATGAGTCCATCCCCAGCACCAAGAACCTCCCCGTGACTCATTCTTTTCTTAATTACAGTTCTATACATGACACAGGTCCTCTCCCTGTCAGAATACATTTGTGTTATTGCCCTGCCACGGCTTAGTAACATTGGTTCTAGAAGTAAGGGACGCACCAAAAGTCTGTGCGGTATAACACAAAGGGAGTCACTACAGTCTGGGCTCTTACACTCAATCAAATGTCAGTTTAACCTGTTATAACCTTTATATTATTTTATTAATTCCCCCAACATCTAATTTACAATTTACCTTTGGAAACAATTTTCTATCGTGTGCATATATAAACGTGTTGCTTTGAAGTCGGGCCTGAATAAAAGGTGACACAAACTTCAAAGTGCAGTGCGAGATGCATTATACATGAGCGTTCCGCAGGCAGAGGGACCAAGGATGGGACAGGTGTCAGTGACATATGGGGGGGGGGTGTATTGTGGTGTAACATTCATCGTGCACGGATTGTAACTGAACACTCCGCTGCACAAATTCGGGTCTCATACTCATAAGACAAAGCCTCGGCCTAGCCATACATCGCCACTTCAAACTAGATTACAAGTGCACCTGTCACCCCACATTACCATTTCTGAAACAATGTGTAAACAAAGTGACTATACGGGATGCTGGCCATTTGTTACACAAATGTATCTATACGCATCCTATGGCTCCCCAGCTATTACTGCAGGTGTGAAAAGGAAGGAGACACAGTTATAAGACTTCTAGCAGTCTAAAGAGACTGGTTATATGGATTGGAGGATGCTACAACAGTCGGTACTTGTGTATTAGCACGGCGCCCACTAAGCAAATTGCTTAGCGGGTGATTCTGCTTAAGAAAATCGCATCACATGCGGTTTTTGCGTGCGATGCGATTTTCCTATGTAATTTATTCACTGCTCATTTTTGCCCCCGGGCGGTGCGATTTTATAGGATGCAATGCCATTTACTTTACTATACACTTATATGAGATGCAATGAGATTGAGGCACCCACACACACACACTATCCACGCCACCCTGAAGCGTAGCGAGCCCCGCGAGGGGCAGCGGAACGTGTCCTCCTGACCTTTTCATACCCCCACTATCCACGTCGGCATGGAGAGCGCAGCAAGCCACCAAGCCCGAAGCATGGCGACCATAGCGAGCCCATTGAGGGGACACGGAATACATGTAACGTAATCCGCATGCGCTCACCACGCTTCGGGCTCGTGGCTCGCCACACTATATAAAATCAACTCCACACCGACGTGGATAGTGGGGGTAGGAAAAGGTCGGGAGGACGTGTTCCACTGCCGCTCACCACGCTTCGGGGTGGCGTGGATAGTGGGGGGTGCCTCAATCTCATTGCATCTCATATAAGTGTATAGTAAAGTAAATGGCATCCCATGCGATCACATGCAAAGCGATTTGCCTACGGTGCCGTACGTATGCTAATTGGGCGCCGTGATAATACACAAGTACCCAACAGTCATGTGGGAACATTCTTGTACAATGACTTAAAGGAACATGAAAATATATGTTATCGTCTTCTATAAAGAAATGACAACTACCATTCATAAACAGGAATAAAAGGAATGAGGTGATTATCAGAACGTTAGAGAAGGCGGGGGTTTTAGTTGGTCAAACACTGGAGGCTTCCAGTCAGTAATCCTATTGAAAGTCACAATCCCTCTTAAACTTGCCGACGCGTTCGGTGATTCTGTCCTAGCCAAAATTTAAGGGACTTTCCCATTAGTAGGTCACTATATATAAATGGCTAAATAATCCTCACCTTTTTTGAGGCAAAGTACCACCAGTGACCACTAGAGGTCAATTGTCAAACCAAAATTACTCTTAAACAGAAAGTGAAAGCAAACTTGCTGGATATGGACAGATGGCACTGTGCGGGAAGGAAGGAGGCACATAGGGACTAAGCTGTCATTTTGACAGGCTTTAAAAAAGGCTGAAACCTAAGTTGTATATGGGATCAGGTTATCGGACCTGCTCACCAAAAATTCCTAACCTGTCTGAATACAATATACAGAACAGCCTGTACTCGGTATTCACACACACACACACACACACACACACACACACACACACACACACACACACACACACACACACACACACACACACACGTCTATAGATAGTTGAAAGCGGTTTCATAGTTTCCTTAGTAAATATACACATTTAACATTCCTGATTACACCTGCCTGTCACCATTATGATGCCAACATATACCAAAGCGGTGTAGAGTTGTAGAAATGTTTGACACTTATCCGAGCTCTAATTTCAGGCAAATGTACGATACGGAGGAACCACCCTGCTGCATACTAGGAGGTGTTCCGGATTCCTGCAAATGTATATGTTCATAAAAAACTCTTCCATATAATCAGCAAGGGGAGTGTGTGTGTGTGTGTGTGTGTGTGTGTGTGTGTGTGTGTGTGTGTGTGTGTGTGGGGGGGGGGGGGGGGGGGGGCATTATACTCTATAAAGTAGGGGCACTAGTACTTATAAGCAATAAATATCTATAAATCCTGTAATATGTGCATTTGCATCCTCTAGCTGGGACTTGTAGTTCATGGTATTAGTTCATAGAACTCATTTAGTGTTAAGGTGGCCATACACAGGTCTGACTTGTCTGAGGTACAAGTCAGACCCGATTTCCCTTGAACTTCTCCGGTAGCTCCCTGGGAAGGCTTTCATCCGAAGTGGCACTTAACGTGCCATTTTTACATGCAATATAATAGCATCTAATATATCATATGTACAGCAAACGGACTGCCGGGGAGCTACTGTGGGCTCATCACAAGTGCTAAAATGCCCCCGCAACGTGCACTGACGGCTGCACATCCGATATATCCTATGTGCAGCACCTCCGACTCAGACATTACCATGCACCGGGTCCGATCGGATAACAAAACCCATGCAATGTGTCCACCTTTCGCCAGATATTTTGGCCTGCTCCATCGGAATTGGGTGAGAACAGGACAATGGGTATGGGGGGGCCTTTAACCCCTTGAGAGCCAAGTGAATGTGTCAAGATACTTGTGAAAATTGCAAACATTTATATTCCTCATAATGACCTGTAATGTTACCTTATATAGGAAATATAATTTGAATTTACATAACAAACGTGAGAGACGCTAGGATTTTTAGCGGATATTTTGAACATCTCTCACAGAAACGTTGGCACTCAAAGGGTTAAAACTTCCTACAACTGTGCTATTGAGCAGTGGTATCATGGAATGATACAGCAACAGGATTATTCCTGGCGTAATGTGTGTGTGCCACGGGTGGTTCTGCCTCACTCATGGCACACAGGGATGAGGGTTCTATTGAAATGGGATGTTGCTGTGGGCAACCAATCAGATTCTATCCATTATCTACCAGAAGGTGTTCAATAAATCCGTAGATTCTGATTGGTTGCCCATAGGAACATCCCACCATCACTAGAGCTGCCACAGTATCCTGGGCTGCATTTTGCCTCCATACTGTATCACAGGCTGTGAGTATACCTCCCCCATCCTCACAGCAGCACACAGCCCGTTTGGATTGTCACAAGCTCCTGCGCGCCTCTTCTGATAATACACCAATGAGGTCATTCTGGTGCCCTGCCAAACTACACAGACGTCTCGCTCCGCTCTCCTCCCCTTTTGCTTCCCTTGAACTTTATGAATCTAAACTATGTAGGAATAAGATGATCCGAAGCTTTTCTCTGTGGGATTTCCTCTTTGCCAGTAACATCCCTGCACAGAGAGGAATCGCAGCGACAGACGCACAAAATCAGGGGAGAACCACAAACACAACAATGCCAAACCCGGCTGACCTCATAGAGGGGAAGGACAGGCAGCCAGCAGAACAATGGGACGTGGGAGCTATTGATGTGTTACCACCAGAGAACATTATGCAAGTCACAAGAGCAGAGAAGTTGGGATTTGGCTGCAAGCTGTGGAGTTGTAGAGGGCACAATCCCCAGGTCCTGTTCTGTACACACGACACCACCTTCCTAATCCAAGCTCTGCACGTCGGGCTGTTGGCACATAGAGAACCACATATCGTGCATAATCTCATGCTAATTAGGCGGCAGGTGATCTAGGAGTAGCCCCTTACTATAGCTATAGGATAATACTGAGCCCCTTACTATAGCTATAGGATAATACTGAGCGCCTTACTATAGCTATAGGATAATACCGAGTGCCGACACGGAATCTGATCATTCATTTAGTGATGCCGTTTTTCTGGGGTATAAATGGAATCTGGTCCTATGAACCTTGGTAAAAACACCTGAAACAGGTCGACATGGCTAAGGTTAACAGGGACTGAAGGTCGATACAAGCATTAGGTCGACAATGGGAATATCGACCATCAAAAGGTCAACATACGTTTTTCACATTCAGTTTTTTTATTTCATACCCTACGGTGTGGTGAGAGAATATAAACTAGCCCGAAGCCCGGCGAGTGCAGCGAGACAGTCTAAGGGGACTCCGTACACGGGTGACATTCAGAGGGGGGAACAAACAAATATGAAAAGCTCATGTCGACTTTTGACTATCAATCTAATCCATGTGTCGACCTTCCAACCCTGCTGACTGTAGCCATGTAGACCTATTTCGACCCCATGGCCCATACAAAATGTTATGTGGATTTTAGCACTGGTGGGGATTGTACATTCCTCATCAGTGAATCAAACCCATGTAACAGGCGGGGGGACACTGTGCAGGGGAGTGTGGGTAGCAGGGGGGGGGGGACCGCACTGTGCAGGGGAGTGTGGGTAACAGGCAGGGGGACACTGTACAGGGGAGTGTGGGTAACAGGCAGGGGGACACTGTACAGGGGAGTGTGGGTAACAGGCAGGGGGACACTGTGCAGGGGAGTGTGGGTAGCAGGGGGGGGGGGACCGCACTGTGCAGGGGAGTGTGGGTAACAGGCAGGGGGACACTGTACAGGGGAGTGTGGGTAACAGGCAGGGGGACACTGTGCAGGGGAGTGTGGGTAACAGGCAGGGGGACACTGTGCAGGGGAGTGTGGGTAGCAGGGGGGGGGGGACCGCACTGTACAGGGGAGTGTGGGTAACAGGCAGGGGGACACTGTACAGGGGAGTGTGGGTAACAGGCAGGGGGACACTGTACAGGGGAGTGTGGGTAACAGGCAGGGGGACACTGTACAGGGGAGTGTGGGTAACAGGCAGGGGGACACTGTACAGGGGAGTGTGGGTAGCAGGGGGGGGGGGACCGCACTGTGCAGGGGAGTGTGGGTAACAGGCAGGGGGACACTGTACAGGGGAGTGTGGGTAACAGGCAGGGGGACACTGTACAGGGGAGTGTGGGTAACAGGCAGGGGGACACTGTACAGGGGAGTGTGGGTAACAGGCAGGGGGACACTGTGCAGGGGAGTGTGGGTAACAGGTTCCTGTAAGGAATGTCACCAATTTATAATAAATGCAGAAAGATTCATGTAAAGGTATTGTCATTTTCAATAGAAACATTGTATGTATCGCCGGCCACAAGAGCGCAACTCTAGTATTCTTACCGCCGCCATATCGGCACAGAGGACACTTGGAGTTGAGATGTGACATCACCAGTATTAGCAAGCCACAATGTCATTATCCAGTACTTGTCACGCGCTTCCCAGCAGCCACCGGGAAATGAGACCTGTAAAATTTTAGCAGGCCTTCCTAATGAGAGAGCTTAACCACTCTCTAGTCTGGAGGGGGGGGTGCTTTTATTTCACAAGGAAATCATCCCAAGTAGAAAATACATTTTACAAGACAGTAAAATAGAGAACACAACTACATATACTATAGGAAAGGACTGAGCACAGGACGACTGATTCCCAAAGCAATAACATGTAGTGCATCCTCACATCTCAGGGATCCATCACAGCTCACATCTGGTAAGACTGACCACAAGGCCGATGGAGTGAATGACTGCGCCGTGTACAACGACTACAGCTGATAAAATCATCATCATCCCATTTTAATGGAGGAATGGTTTCATACCAACCACAAACCTTTCTTCTGAAGCGGATTGTTAACATTTGTATCTATTTAAGCGACTCACAGTCAGGAGAGTGACATCATCCCAGTAATGTTACCGCTGTCTGCCGGTGGTTTGCTATATGTATTTCCCGCATTTTGGCATTGCCTTTCTGATTTAACAGCAAAAAAGGAATGGGTTAATAACGGGCTGCTTTCATCTCCTCTAATGCTATGAATCATCGGAAAGTCTTATGCATGGACCTAAACCTCATGTATTACGAACAAGCACTTAGTACCATCTCCCACTAAACGCACACCTTCCAATATATTCTACCTGCACCCCAGAAACCGGCAACCGGTAGCCATGGCGGATACAGACTGAAGGATTACCAATGTAGCAAATGGGACTTCAAATGTATTAAAAAAGAATACAAAATATTTGCACACTTCAAAATTGGTTTCTAGCGAAGCCCACACCAAGCAGCGTTTGGTGACCATACTAAATAACGAATGAATATACCCCATGAAATCTGGCGCCACCACGGCAGCAGTCGGTGGGGCTCTACCAGGGTGACAACTTGCAGACTGACTTGGCGTCCGGACACAGAGGCGCAGCACTGGGCCTAATTGCAGGAACTGTTTCCTACTACATTCTCTCTATTCTGACTTTATCTAAGGACATGTTTCACTTTGCCAAGTATAGAATGTTATTTTTCTTAAAATGCTGGGCGTATTTTATCAAACCTGTAGCCATCAATATAACACAGTGTTGGAATTATCGGAACAAACCTGGAGCTAGTACAGTGTACAGACAACAAAAGAGATTTCCATCCAACAAAATGGTCCATACAATAGTGCAGTTCTCTTACGGTTTTACTCACTTGGGGGATAATTCCTAGTGTGGCAAAGCAGGTGGGGGGTAACTACGGGCCCGAATCGCACCACCATGAATTTGCACCGCCAGCGTTCAGTTAAGACGCCGCCCCCCCGATAGAATGAAATCCCGCATTTCAAATGGATGTGCCAATATGTCCAAAACCCATTGTGACAGGCTCACCATTGAATTATTTATACATCGCAGGCGCCGCATAGTCCTGGACTTACTCAGCAGTGTGATGGAACAGAGCACATGCGGCCTGTTGCTGACATTACACACCCTGCCCCTAAAACGTTCCGTCACGCCTAGCGGTTTCACGGAAACTCCTAGCGCTTTCCTAGCCACGCCTGTGTTTTTCATGGCACTCCCACTAAAATGGCTGGTCTCCACCCCCAGACGCCTATTACCTGTCAATCAACTTGCGAACGGCTCAAGTAGCAGGATCTCATAGGATCTCATCGGAAGATGGCCTTGCCCCGGGTATCTATAATCCTCCGCCATGCGATCCGGTCTGAATCTGGTCCTATAAACCTTGGTAAATAGACGCATGGTATGTACGGTACCCTGCATGCATGAATTGTAAGAAGTATGCGATGCAGCAAAGATGAAGGAGTCTACTATGAGACAGATGTATTAGCTGGTGCAGACTAATTGTACAAATTAAATTACAGTAGAAATCCTATTCGATCTCCACGCTATATTAAATCACATTTGTGGCTGCTTGCGAACACATCAGGACAATTACACATTGGCTCGGCTAACGTGTAATAGATTTCCTGGTGCATAAAACACAGAGGGCAAATTCAGAGATGAATGCAGGGAAGTCATTGGGTGCAAGGGGCCAATGTTTTTTTCTGTACACATAGGCCCGAGTCCCACTGCGCATGAGTCCCGATTGTTACTGCAAAGACCCAGATCGAAGTTGCATGAAGATCCAGGCGTTTCTGGGTGGTAACTGGGCACCAGTGTTAATAATGGTACAGAGTATTTGCACCAATAATGTTGGCCATGTTGAATGGGGCAGACCCTGCATGCCATAGAGCCAGTGCAATGTCCTATTGTACACACATGTGGATTTATGCCGGAGTTGGTGGGATTGTCAATGTGGACACCCATCAGCCACGGCATTAGCATAAAGGACACAAAAGTGGTTGACGAAAGACACAGCAGCTACTACAATAGCCTCCACCCCTGATTCTGCCAGTATGTCCGGCTAAGCATAAAGTGGAACGTAACGTGGTTGGCCACACGTGGCTTCTTCCCATAGACTCAGCAGAGAATAGTTTGGCTGGAAGAGGATGTAAATGAAGGGCCAGACATCGCTGCGAGTGGGATGCTGACATCGCACGTTGTCCCTCACACCTCTTTGGGGTTCTCAAGGAAAGCTTTTGATAAGCTCCTGAGGGTAACCACCGCCAGGAAAGGGGGTAGGTTGGAGGCCGGGAAGCCGTCTCTCACGGCAGCAATGAAGGTGGCACAAGCAGATACTTGCCGGGAAGCCTCACTACTCAGCAGGACAGTGGCAACAACTGCAGTCTATTCAGGACTATGCGGTCCCTATTTCCAAATACGTGGCACTGGAGGGAGATTTATCATAGCTCGGAAAGAGATGAAAGTACCAACCTATCAGCTCCTAACCAATTGGTTGGCAGTTTATCACTCTCCACGCTTCTGCTCAATCTGAACCTTTATATGACGAGGGGAAAACCGAGCTGCGGACAACGCTGGATCCCACCGGCTGGGTAAAAGTTATGGGGCAGGATTATACACGGCCTCAGACTGACTGTACTTAGCAGAGTCTATACTATACATGGGGCAGGATTATACACGGCCTCAGACTGACGGTACTTAACAGAATCTATCCTATACATGGGGCAGGATTCTACACGGCCTCAGACTGACGGTACTTAGCAGAATCTATCCTATACATGGGGCAGGATTATACACTGCCTCAGACTGAAGGTGCCCACACACTAGAAAGATCTGCGATTGTAAGATGTTCGCATAAATTATCCTTCAAATCTATGGTCTGTCCTGGACAAAAGATATCAGGCAAGCGCACATCTTTACCAAAGATTTTTCTTAAGATCCCGTGCGCGTTCCTATGGATCTTTTGTTAAATCTTCTGATCTTTCATGCAGCATGCAAGATCAGAAGATTCAGCTAAAGATCCACGGGAGCGCGCATCGGACCGAAATCGGACGATTTTCGACCGATTATCGGTAAACATCGGACGATCTATCGGCCGATTTATCGGAAATCGGCAAAAAAAATTGTTCTAGTGTGTGGGCACCTTGACAGTACTTAACAGAGTCTATGCTATACATGGGGCAGGATTATACACGGCCTCAGACTGACAGTACTTAGCAGAGTCTATGCTATACATGGGGCAGGATTATACACTGCCTCAGACTGACGGTACTTAGCAGAGTCTATAGTATACATGGGGCAGGATTATACATGGCCTCAGACTGACAGTACTTAGCAGAGTCTATGCTATACATGGGGCAGGATTACACACTGCCTCAGACTGACGGTACTTAGAGTCTATGCTATACATGGGACAGGATTATACATGGCCTCAGACTGACGGTACTTAGAGTCTATGCTATACATGGGACAGGATTATACATGGCCTCAGACTGACGGTACTTAGCAGAGTCTATACTATACATGGGGCAGGATTATACACGGCCTCAGACTGACAGTATTTAGCAGAGTCTATAGTATACATGGGGCAGGATTATACACGGCCTCAGACTGACAGTATTTAGCAGAGTCTATAGTATACATGGGGCAGGATTATACACGGCCTCAGACTGACAAACCCCCTATTTAATACACAGTAAATGCTGTTATAAACAAGAAATCAAAATTGCTTACATCCAATTAAGAATGACCAGGGTTAGGGGGTGGCATCGCCTGCCTCTCTCTTTATACCCATTTATACTCCTAATTATGTTGTAAACAAAATGATTTCCAAACATGTCAGCTTCCAAGTGCATTTAAATTGTCTCCAGATTGTAGGCCACTCATTATTCAGTCACAAGACATAATAATGCTTTGTGTATTAGCAGTTTCTAGCTTACAAAGTCCTGTTAATTGCGCTAGATGGGAAGAGTGTGCAACAAAGGCATTTTATTTCTGTATGTAAAACGCCAGCCCCTAATTTCCAGGCATTAACTTATCAATTCTAATTAAGGCAAAGCAGCCCCACATATAAAGGCGGGCCCTGTACATACACATACATGATATTGCCAATGACAGAACAGTGATCGTGTTCCCAGAAGCCCCTGTATGATTACTTCTATGCATCCTGCAGGGTCACTGCCTGGGAGCCCACAGCCATACACACTGCTTGTATATTACATAACATTGTGGTATCGGTGTGGACAAGACTAGTTCTGAAGGCCAGGGCTGAGTGACAGGTGAGAGAGACAATAACATGGAACTGCAGTCGCTCTGGGATTCAGGGGGTGCAGCAAAGCATAAAACTAGACAAACTGGTACAAATGACACCTGCGCAGGTATCGGAGAAACGCACATTACA
This sequence comes from Crinia signifera, assembly GCF_055691185.1. Lineage (NCBI taxonomy): Eukaryota > Metazoa > Chordata > Amphibia > Anura > Myobatrachidae > Crinia > Crinia signifera. The sequence continues at coordinate 104,316,784 of NC_139227.1, forward strand.
CAATGACACTACATGTAGCTGCAAAAGTATATTTTTGGATTGCAGAAGGAAACCAGCATACCCAGAGGAACCCCATGCAGGCATGGGGAGAATATACACACAGTTAGGAATTGAACCCATGACCTCAGTGCTGCGAGGCAGTAATTGCCCCATGCAATCCATAGAAATGCTCTGCAGGTTGGGTTATAGTTAGCCACTGTGGCTACCCAGAATCCATCCAGCTGGGGTGAAAGGAGCTCTGTTTTGTAACAAGTTAGTATTACGATGGTTGCACTGAATCATTAAATCAAATTATATATGAATGCATAAAAACAACACTCACAGATGATCACAGCGCTGACTAAAACATTAACGGAAGAAAAAGAATCACTAAAGAAACCGCGCAGAAGACTAGTAATTATTGTGCTTTTTTCCCGAATTCATCTGCACTGACTGTAACCTATACATTATTATATATTCTTTTCCGGCACCCTTGCTGTAGATCCAACTCACATAGAACTGCAATCTGCCTGCTTTGAGCCATGTCTGAAGACTGATCTATAGCACAGGGACATTCGTACAGGTCTCGCAGCACCGGTGCTGCGGTGCCCCGGCAGTTGGTGACGCTTGTGGTACAAGAGCATAGTCGTTGCTAATGTAAATGCATAGGTGTGTTGCCTTTTGGTACAGCAGCCTATGCAGCAATCACTAGCACTTCCATAAGCAGTTCTGCAAAGGGAAGTCATTGAATCCTGGATTTCCTGCTTGAGATCTTAGCCAAGAACTTCAAGGCCTGCAGTGGTTTCAGCCTCTGACTCACAGTGATTCACAGGGAACTTACTGGTTGCCGTCATTTATTTCTGGACAGAGAAAGTTTGTGTGAATGGAGAACCGCCTGCTGCCAAAATATAAAAAATACATTTAGAAGTATATTTAAAATTCCACACCCATGGGTAGCCTACTAACATCTCCTTACAGAGGGATCTCCTCCGCGTGGCCCCATGCAGTTTCCACTACACATTTCTTGAACGAAGCACTGAGAAAGGATTCAGTAGGCTACAAAACCCCCAAAAGTAGTCAGGCTCGGCACCAAACGCACCAATGAGAGAACTGCCACGTACGTATACAGTATGTGGCTCATTACAATAGAATACACAAAGTGCCCTATCAGGTGATCTCCGCTGCATTATTAAATGATAATTAAAAGGCTGTTCCCCTGTAACAGACATGTAAGGGGATACAGTCTCCTACCATCTACAAGCAAATGTAGCTGAGGGGACTCAATTCTTTATTACATGTGGGTGGAGGGGACTAAACTGTAAGGCAGGTGGGGAAGACCATCTCCCATACCTGGACCCCATTATTCATCTATTTATCTATTTATTATTTAATGTAGAGGTTAATGTCTAGGGATCACACTGATCTCCAGACATTACCCTTTCAGAATGGGCCTCCTCGTATAGGCAGGGCTGTGGAGTCGGAGTCGAGGAGTCGGAGCAAATTTCGAGTACCTGGAGTCGGAGTCGGCAAACAATGCACCGACTCCAACTCAGACTCCGAAAATTATAATTAACGACTTCTCTACTGTAAGAATAAAGACCAATGCATGCAGTGCCTCACGTAACCGCAAAACGAACACGTTAAGTGACTGTGAAAAAGCATGCTTTTCATGTTCTTCACTATGTGGCACGCAACGCACAATTCGGAGCACCAATACTTATAAATGTATTCTCCCTTGTAGTTTACAACTTATTTCCAACATTGAATAAGGTTTTCAATACCTCGAAAAATTCATTCAACCAAGCTCTCCCACCATACGCACAACATCTTTTTACGCGGATGAAGATCTTGTTTCATGCGCGGGGTTGTTTTTTACCTTGGCTAAGCCATTCCTTACGCTGGTTCATATTGATGTACAGGCACCATTTTTCGTCGCCAGTAACGATTCGGTAAAGAAATCGTTACTTGTGTCCGTGAATTGAACGGTGACGAGCAAGCAAACCAGCGGACAAACATTGTGTTTGTCCTTTGCTTAAACTGTTCAATACAGTAGACTGTTGGCTTCCCAGCCTCTAGTTTCTGTAGTAATAATATGTATGTTGCCTTTCTTTTTATCAAGGAACGTATCATATACATTCGCATATTAATACAGAGGAGTCGGAGTCGAGGTCAGACGTACGAGGAGTCGGGGTCGGACCATTTATCTACCGACTCCACAGCCCTGCGTATAGGGGGGGGGATTTTGCCAGCGTACCGAATAGTTTAGCTGGGTTTAGTAATTCCGCATGGGTCGCTAAGCTGAGAAGTTGCAGTTGTCTGCGAGTAAAAGGCCACAAACCCCTATAGCTCTCCACTCAGCGATCCATACGCAATTCCCAAAACGTCGAAAAGGACTTTACCGGCTCTGCACATCTGCGTAATTCTGAGGCGGTCACTAATCTGTGACTGAGACAGTCTGACTGAGGCCTATGCTCGCGTCATAGGAACCACCCCCCAAATAGGTTGGGCATGCCTGCCTGTTTTCTGACACACCGAAAACAAACAAAAAAAGAGAGTCTGGTTGGCACCTCCAAGCCGCGACTTCCTGTCAGTCCAGCTCTGTCCGCTTTGCATTTACGGTCCATACGCATCTTCCGTTGCCATTTCCCCTCGCACATGCGCTGCTTATGGTGCGCGCGGACAGTCGTTTGGTAAATCGCTCAATTTGTGAATTCTCTAATTATCGATCCATGCTGAATTTGACCCTGTGGAAAGTGAGAGCTTTTGGGAGAGTTTTCCCCTTTTTCTTTTAAAGCGGCAATCATTTACACTGCAAAACCAGGTTGATTTTGCCATGTAATTGCTGCTTTAAAAAAAAAAAAAAATACGGAAACTCTCCCAAAATCTCTTATTTCTGAATCTCTCACCCTATTCCACCCTAAAGCAGGGCTGGGCAACACCAGCCCTCCAGATGTTGAACTACACATCCCAGCATGCCTTGCATCAGTTTCAGCATGGCCACATAGCAAAACTAATGCAAAGCATCCTGGGATGTGTAGTTCATTAACATCTGGAGGGCTGGTGTTGCCCAGCCCTGCCCTAAAGTCTATTATATGTGTGTCTAACCCAATGTACTTGGGGCTCAACGTAGGGTGTACGGCTCCTCTCGCCCAATGGCTCAACAGGCCTCAACAAAGGCAAAAGATTCATTATACTCGCACATCTATAAGTGTGTACGGTTTATTTCAGTAAATCCTGATGTATTGGTCATTTAGCCCTTACAACCTAATTGTACACTAGCATTTATTAAGAGGAGTAGGTACATAGTATGTATGTAAAATGTTATAAGAAATCGCAGCCACAGGTGCAGTCATAACTAACTGTCACATTCCCCAGGTCACCTAGCTGGTGCACACATGTAGTCATTACTAACTGTCAGATTCCCCAGGTCACCTAGCTGGTGCACACATGTAGTCATTACTAACTGTCACATTCCCCAGGTCACCTAGCTGGTGCACAGGTGCAGTCATAACTAACTGTCACATTCCCCAGGTCACCTAGCTTGTGCACAAGGTGCCCATACACTAGTAAGATTTATCTTCAGATCTGGCTGGTTGGAACAAAAACATGGTTATGGATGAGTGACAGTTTGACAGTTTTCCAGCATTTCCAAGCAAATGGTCAACTGTCATTTGCTCTCATCCATAACCATGTTTTTGTTCCAACCAGACAGATCTGCGTGTGTATGGCCACCTTAACCGTCACATTCCCCAGGTCACTTACCTGGTTCACACGTGTAGTCATTACTGTCACATTCCCCAGGTCACCTAGCTGGTTCACACGTGTAGTCATTACTAACTGTCACATTCCCCAGGTCACCTACCTGGTGCACACATGTAGTTATTACTAACTGTCACAATTCCCAGGTCACCTACCTGGTGCACAGGTGTAGTCATTACTGTCACAAGTTCAAACATGCTGCATTCATTCTGACTATAGATCCACAGGTTGCCTGATATACATGAACTGTTGGTACATTTAATGTACACACAATATCGTTCAGAAAACCTATTTTAAACGATATTGTGAACAATATCACTTAAGCTGTGTACACACGGTGCGATTTGATCACTGTGGGATTTTGGCTTAAAATCGCTCAGCAATGTATTGCTCAGTGTACCGTTTTCATCAGCGACCAGCGATTTTGGCTGAGAATTGCAGGCTATTCTGTCTCATTCTGTCTCTACCTCATTTTGACTAGAAATCGCTGGTTGCTTGTGCACAGTGCATTGTGCACCAACGACCAGCAATTTTTTAGCCATAATCGGAGTAGCAGGCTCCTGCGACCATGAAGGGCTGGCAGCGGGACCGAGCTCCCGGCGATTTGCCTCCCACAGCACATATCGCTGGCAATATGGTCGCTCAGCAATATGTGCTGAAATCGCCCCCATGTGTACACAGCTGGTGTGTCTGGAGCTTTATGTTTTGTGTGCAAGGTTGTGCGCTGTTGAAACATAGTATTGAAACCTTTTGAAAACAATTTTATACATCTTTACTCCAGATGCCCCCTTCTCTAGAAACCTTTAAAAACAGACTGAAGACTGAGCTGTCGTCCATTCTTTTAACCCTCTGAGTGGTAACGCTGCCTTGAGAAATGTGCAAAATATCTGCTAGTCAAGGAATATGAATCACTTTAGTTATTGCCGACAAATGATCTGAAGTCAATTCATTGACGTTTAGTTAAATAGAGCCAAAAAAAAAAAAAAGCTGGCATTTTTAGAGAATATTTTGCACATCGCTCACAGGAACGTTGGCGCTGAAATGGTTAATGCCCCTTTATTTTTTGCTCTGCGTTCTTTATTGTAGTCTTTTAATAGTAACTTATATTTTGTATAGTGGTTTATATTTATGTGCAAATTTACAGTACTGTAAAGGTCCATATACACTGGGCGTTTTTGCCCAGAGTGTCCGCTGACCGATGATGGGGAAAATCCTTGGGCTGTTTTATCGATTTTAGAACCCCTTTTAGGGAGTTTCTTGGGGGTGGACGACTTTCCATAGCAGGACACTATGGAAAGCCGTCCACTCCCATGGTCATCTGCTGGTAATACCAGCTGATGAGCGGCTGGGCCATTGATGATAAAGGGTTGCGCATCAGTGCTCATCGTTGCCACATACACATTGGGCGGCTTTGAGCTGAAAGCAGCTCAAACGATTAAGCCGACCTGCTTTCAGCTCAATGTCTCCCAGTGTGTATGGGCCTTTAATCCTACGTGATAAATGTAATTATTCCTAATAATTCTACATTACTCTGATGGCTGTACGTAATTTAATATGGTGGAGGAGGACAGGAGTGTGGAACTGGACCATCTAGGAATAGTGTGAGCACAACATATACGCACTCCAACGGTACATTGCCACTAATACTAAGTGACACAAAACAGATGCTTGAAGTGACAGATAGAAGATCAGTATAGTGCCAGTACTATGCATCACAACAAGCCAGTATGTTGGGTTAATGTCACAAAAAATAATTTAATAATAAAAAATCATGTACTATGCTTGTATTATATTGTACTATTTTATATTGTACTATTCATGTTTTATTATTAAATTCTTTTTGTGACATTCACCCAGTGCACCCAGGGTCTCTTCTACCCACATTTCACAAATTTTCTTTGGGTTTTGGGAACACCCGGAAGGACCCAGGCAGCCTATAGGGCAGGGGTGGGGAACCTTATTTGTGCCAAGGGCCGTTTGTATGATAAAAAAATCCTTCGGGGGCCATATGTAAAAATTTATCATACAAATTATCCTGCTGCAGCCGTCCCACGCTCCGGCGGCTGCCGCTGAATAAGACTGACAGTCTCCGGCTGCTGTTGATTAAGAGGAATTCTCGTGAGAGCTACCGAACTCTCGCGAGAATTCCCCTGTACTTGACTCCCGGCAAAGCCACCAGGCGGTTGGGAGGGCCACTCAGACCGGCTACACAGGCCGCATACGGCCCCCGGGCCTGAAGTTCCCCATCCCTGCTATAGGGGGTGCACAGGGAGACAGTAGTTCAATCCATCATGCAAAGCCTGTATGTTCTACCACTCTTGTATAACGTGCATTCATTGCCAATGCACAACAGGAACTGGTGACATCACCAAGCATTAAGCCTTGCTGATGTCACCCAAGTGAGTCCATAGACAGCACGCTAATGAATATTGGTCCAGCCCGAAAATGGCTACCTCTAATGTGTAGAGGGGGGGAAACATGAACAGCAACTTTAATAAATTATTTCCAGACACACTCGTATGATATTAGAAGGGTATGGACTGGAAAGTGCAGGTCATTGATCAGTGCATAACGTGGTAACGTAGTTCAGATGTAAGTAATGTTAATGCAGAGGGGCCACAGGAAAGGCAGAAAATGGGTATTATCAGGGCGCATTAACATCTCCAGCCAACCTAGCGGAGCTGAAACTGCTAGAAAGGCCTAGCAGGTGGCATGGGGTTTCTGTGCTGTAATGACAGCTTTCCACACACAAGAAACACTGGCAATATTTTAATCAACAGCCGAGTGTTAAGTTGGTTGTTTATCTCCATTATTTAGAAATTAATGTATAATTTGATGCCAGCTGTGACAAATAAGGGAATGTGTACATTATACACAGCTAACACACTGACAGATTGTACATTTGTCTGACAAATGATAGCAATGTTCTCAGCTTCTGCATATTTGTGTTTCCAATTTCTGCTAATTACCCATATTACAGTAACTGGGAACGCAGCAAAATAAAAAAAAATAAAGGAAAAAGGAAAGATATTCCCCACATAGGAAGTGTTCACGTTCCCTTAAATTAAAAGATCAGTATAAAACAGGGGATCAGCAGCCTGCTGGTGCGGTACACTAAAAATATCAGTGGGCCAGCAGCCTGCTGGTGCGGTACACTATATCTCAGGGGCTCAACAGCCTGCTGGTGCGGTACACTATGTATTAGGGGGTCAGCAGCCTGATGGTGCGGTACACCATATATATCAGGGGGTCAGCAGCCTGCTGGTGCGGTACACCATATATATCAGGGGGTCAGCAGCCTGATGGTGCGATACACCATATATATCAGGGGGTCAGCAGCCTGCTAGTGCGGTACACCATATATCAGGGGGTCAGCAGCCTGCTAGTGTGGTACACTATGTATCAGGGGGTCAGCAGCCCCGCTGTTGTTGTACTCTAGACTATATACGAAAACTAACAATATTCAGTGTTCTGAAAACAAAAAAACCACAATGAAAAGCAGATTTACAAAAACTACTAAAAAGTGAAAACCCCTTCTATACGGTATCATTATATTACAATGCTATACAAAAGCTCACATAAGAAAGCACCGGGGCAGGTACCAAAAGCATAGGCTTTATATTGAGCTCTGCAGGACTTCTCATCCCTCGCTCACTCTATTCACCACGGAGTCTACACGTTGGAATGTACGTACTGTATGTTTCAAGATCACAATAAAAAAAAAATTGCACAAAAAGCGAAGACCAACCAGAAGTGAAAAGGCTTTATGGGGGCAGTTGATTGCGTTACTTATTTCCTAATGGCCCTTGGACTTTAGCCTATGGATTCTTAATTTGTGGAACTACACCAACGATTAGACCAGGCATGTCCAAAGTCAGGCCCGGGGGCCAAATGCGGCCCGTGCTGTCACTTCAAGCGGCCCGCAGTCTCCAGCTGGAAGCGGGCAGAGCATCAGATGTGGGAAGCACAGCACAGGACACTAAAGGTTAAGCCCCCGGCGAGCGTGCCTTTACCTTGCTGTCTGCTGCAGTGAGGAGGTGCCGGCCGCCACAGTCAGGTGTGTTTGGCATCCTACCCCTGCTGCTGCAATTGTATATCACCCTACTCCACAATCACAGTGACAGCAGTGTTTGGGGAGGGGGACAGCAAAGGGGGAAGCTTGCTCCCGTAACATGCAGAGTGGAGGAGGGCAGCAGCGGGAGCCCAAGCATCTCCTGTCCTTGCAGTGCCTGCTTTGCCTCTCCTTCCTCTGGCTCACACAAGGGGCTGGGAAACCTACAGAGAAGGGAGGGGGCAGAGTGGGGGACATACAGTGAAGGAGGGTCAGGCTGGGGGACATACAATGAATGGAGGCACTGATGGACATTAAGAGAAGGGGGGCAGGCTGGGGGACAGAGTGAATGGGTGCAGAGTGGGGAACATACAGTGAATGGGGGACATACAGTGAAGGAGGGGCAGGCTGGGGGAAATACAGTGAAAGGGGACATGCTGGGGGACATAGAGTGAATGGGGGTAGAGTGGGGGACCATTCTAATGTGATTAATGATTCAAAGAATGTCAGGCTGAATGGTCGGCCCCCACACATTTACACTTCACCAAATCTGGCCCTCGTCGCAAAAAGTTTGGACACCCCTGGATTAGACCATTGGGTCTGTATAAATCCCAGGGCCTTCATTATCTATAATGTCCATTTGAGTATTTTAGTGTAAACGGTATATAAGCAGTATTGTAATAATGTATTTGGTATGTGACTTATTTAAAAAAAAAAAAAAAAAAAAAAAAAAAAGGAGATATAATATATATATATATATATATATATATATATATATATATATATATATATATATATATATATATATATATCTCTTTTTTATTATTATTATTATTATTATTATTATATATATATATATATATATATATATCTTTTTTATTATTATTATTATTATTATTAGCTTTTTATTTACTGGATTCATTATTATATAACTAGCGCCCAGTGGTATTGTCCTCTTTTGGTTTTGCTAAATAGAGGGCAGCATCCCTCTACCATAGAGGCTGCTGCTATATAAACACAGACAGCACTCATCCATAGCGCCATAGACATTTTTTGTTATTTATGGTGGCAGTATCCCCCGATTGGTCCTCTCTTGCACAGCGCTGCACAGTAAGCTCAGTCTGTTCTAGGACACATTCACAGAAGTGGTTTAAAAACCTTAACTAGACAAAAAAAAGTGCTGGATACATATTGCAGAATGATCACTGCAAGAGACTGGATAGTGCCACATAAGTGTTGCAGGTACCATATTCTCCTGCAAAGTTACAATATATCACTGCAGATCAGCGCATCTAGATGTCCATAGGATAGCTGTACATTTTTTGCATGGAAGAACATGGACAACGAGAAGAGGAATAGGTGACAGACGACTTGGCCAAGAGCCCATCCGTGGTTTCTCTCCTGTGGCAGTAACTTGTTCGTGACGTCAGTGGCTCCAGTCCAGGCTTTCCTCTGGTTTTTAATACCACTAAAACTTCCAACAGGCCACAGACAAATCAAAATTCTCTTTGTAGGAATTTTTAGCCTCAGAGCGGTGGCCCGGGCCGGTAGTTCGTGCGGAGTACTGCCCACTATGCAGATGGAAATCAATCACATCAACTGCCAGGGCTGCCATTCCTCAAAGGCCATTCAGCTCATAGCATAAACCGGTATTAAACTGACACTGCACTAACTATAGAGACAATCTCATCATAAAGAAAGCAGAGTATAAGGACTGTAATCAGTAGGTAGGCGGGACAGGTATACAGCAACCGGCCCCAAGCCATGACTTTATTACCAGCACACACTGCTCATCAGTGTAGGTTAGACGTGATCCGCCATTTTACACCATATATCCTTTCCTTAAGTCTTCTGGTCTGGGATTTAGAAGGATTTATTAAACCTTCTAAAATAAAAAATAAAAAATTACATAGCAATCAATAAGATATCAGATATCATTTTCTAAAAATCTACGATGAGCTTATATTTTTGCCTTTGTGCCCATACTATTATCTACAGGTGATTTATATATCAGGGGCCTGCCATTGCTCAGAGGTTCCCTTCCTTTGCCTCTCTCCACCTACTCTATGCCTTCTGCAAGAGGAGCGGTAACTGGATTATCTTGGCCCTCTGCAGGAGCTCCTTCTTTTCTGCTGTGACTGCAGGTGAGCCCAGCTACGCTTTTCCCTCACCCAAGGGACCTGCCCAGGGTAGCCTTGACACCTGCTCTCCTTCCTCTACCATTACAGTGATTCTGCTTGTCCTGGACAGGTTGGCACATGTGGAGGTTGGGGATGATGGTTGTCTTGGACAGGTTGTCACAGGTGGAGGTTGGGGGATGATGGTTGTCCTGGACAGGTTGGCACATGTGAAGGTTGGGGATGATGGTTGTCCTCAGAAACTTTTGAACCGGCTAGGTTAGTGACACAGAAACGGATCGGTTGCCATGGGGACCACTTCTACATTCTAGGTTTCATAAATCTCCTCCTTGGAGCTGTATTCAGCAAATCAGATGATGTTCTATTCCCACTCAATGATCCAGACCACTAAATCTGCCCAGGAAATGGCTACATATGAATGGAAACACTATACCAGTGAGGTACTGAGCATAAGCCTTCCAGAAGAATGCAGGTAACCCTTCCGGTGTGATTGGTAATGTTACTGCATTATTATGCATAGGCTCCAGAATTACTTAGGGCAGCCTTCCCTAGGAATGATGTTCCCAACAAAACCATCTCAAGCTCAAAGTAATAAGATTGAGGGAAGACGATCGGTTGGACTTTATGGGAAGTGTCAGTCAGCTGGAACAAGACTTCGGGTCTAATTCGGACCTGATCGCAGGGCAATTTTGTTCCCAAAACCATGCTGCACTGCAGGTGGGGCAGATGTAACATGTGTAGAGAGTTATGCTGGGTACACACAAGAACGATTTGGCCTCAATCGTGTAAATTTTGAAGCAATTTCGACCGATTGCATGTAAATTGGCCATTTTAGATCAGATTCTGATCCGATGTGCATCCCCACTGGTGGTTTGGTCGTGTTGGAGATCCTACCTGCTGCAGTCAGGATTTGTAAAAGATCCCTTCAACTGGGTGCAGATCGTGATTGTGTGCTCCAACAGATCGTGCAACCCATTGTATCACGATTAGGAATGTTCTAGTGCATACCCTACATCAGACCACTATATTTCCACTCTATGCGCACACGGATAGTAAGGTATGAAAAATCACCTTGAAAAAAAAAAAAGAGAGAAACTCATATCAACCATTTCAATGTGTCAACCTAGTCAGTCAATCATTAGTGGTCGACCTAGACATTGTCTACCCAGTGACCGCATACAAGACAGATTAGGAGGGCCCAAGCAAGAATTATTGGATCATCGTTCCACGTGCCTTCCAGTCTGAGGTCTATGGGGCACATTTGTTTGTAAGCTCTGCAGGCAAGTTACTTATGAACAACTGGTCCATCAATAATGCACATTATGCCGCATTCCAGACAACACCTCGAGCACACTACATAGACATAGAATGTAGACCGTTCCTGGACCCGGCATCATTTTGGCAATATAGAACTGAAACAAATAGCAAGTGTTCATGTAGCAGCAACACTGCTGGAATGCTCACCTATTACATCTACCCCATAATGTACAAGCATACAAGCAGAACATCTTAGTCCTGTTACGATGGACACGTCACCATCCTAGAGACAAAATACACAGAGGAATTGGACTGGTCTCTTCCACATCACTGCACATTAAACAGATCTGAACATGCAGCAGGTTATACTTCCAGTCTACCAAACCCTACTGAATTCACCTGTGGTACACGTCTGCATGAACTCTCCTGTCTTCTGAGCAATTCCTGGCACTCGGCCCCAGTTTTGTGTGTCCATGTTGGCCAGACGTATATATTATTGCCACTTTTCCCATGGACCTGGATATGGAACGCCATGTGTCAGACCATGTATATATTATACACAAGCAGAGTCGTGGAAATCTGCTTTTCCTGATCAATTCAGATTGAGTAATGCCCAAAATTACCCAATCAATTTGGACCCACAGGACAACTTCAGGCAAAAGTTTGGTAAATTGGTGATTTAACCCTTTGAGTGCCAACATCTGCAAAATATCCGCTTAAAACGCCAGCGCCGCTGACATTTGTTATATAAATTCCAATGAAAAGGCCATTACGATAAAAAAAAAATGCTTGCTTGGAAATTGCCAAATTAGGGTTAAATAACAGCGTTCCCTGGACAGCTTACCCCTGGCCTCCGATGGGAAACGGTGAAAGGAAGAAGGATGATTTTCGTACATGTGTACATGATCTCTCACAGCGATCACAGTACTCTAGCACAGATTCCATGGACTCCAGGCCTACTCTAGCCTATGCAGCAGTAACCGATCCTTTTCTACACTGTAAAAAGCCAGGATCTGTGTACATGAATTGAAAGCATTTTCCTGCAGAATGAGCGCAGCTTCCAACTTGCATTGTGCAGTCATGTTGTCTGGAGGGCAACCTTGTACTAAGAGGAAGTGTTCAGTGCTCTGTACATGATACATTTTACACACAATAAGGTAACAAGCACATCATGGACACATAGGAGGGCTTATAAAGCAAAACTTTGGCAAAGTGGGGTGTAAGGTAGCAGTGTGCAGTTTTTTCCCTTCATGTGGGTATTTTCTGCAGGTTTAATCAATATAATCAGTGATCTAATCCTCCATCCCTATCTTTCTAATACGGTCAAGGGAAAAACAGTGCTCATTTGACCACCCTGCCCCTTCCAAAACCCTTGAAGTTCCTTTCATGTCTAGGGTGTCGCTGTATGCTGTGGTGCTTCTAGCACAGTCTGGTCTGTTTTTCAGCACTGATACAGTCCACACTGTGCTAGAAACACCATAGCAGAAAGTGACACCCCAGGCAGGGAAGCGGAATGAAAGAGTTGTAATGCCACCCTCCATCAGGAACTGTGTGTGTTCTGAAAGGAGCAGGATGCTAGAATAATCACTAACATCGTAGCACAAACTCAGGCATATTCTCATGTTATTCATCTAGATGTTGCAAACTCTAGTAGAGGTTCAATTAAAAGTGAAACTAAGCAGAAAGATATATTATAATAATAATAATAATAATAATAATAATAATAATAAAAAAGAAAAGCCTTGTAGCTGATTGTACAGCTGTGACCTGTAGTCATCATACATATGTCACAGATTAAGTACATGTCTGGCCATGATCAAAGTGCGCAAATATACAAAATCATGTACAGTAAATGATCTGCCCGTCTTCTTAACATGTACCCATGAAAGTGACACATTCACACATCAAATAGAGCAGACATGTCCAAACTGTGGCCCTCCAGCTGTTGTGAAACTACAAGTCCCATCATGCCATGCCACAGTTTTGCTCTTAGGGAATGCTAAAACTATGGCAAGGCATGCTGGGTTGTGTAGTTTCACAACAGCTGGAGGGCCACAGTTTGGACATGCTTGAAATAGAGAATACACAGGATTAAAAAGAAAGCGATGCGATTGATGCAGGGATCTATATATTGCAAAAACCCTGTAATACTGTAATATAGTGTTATATTAGATTATGTCAGATTATACCTGGCGGAATGAGTGTGTAATAAACATACAGCGACATACAGAACCATTATACACTACAGCAGCTGATAATGCTCCCCCTTCTGCACATAGCGTATGGACATATTCTGAGCTTTATACGGCTCGGTTATTGAATGGATGGCTAAAGTTATTGAATAGATGTTGGAAATTCCTGGAGGATAGGTGGGGTGTATGTTAGTGTTGTGCATGGGGGGGGTGGGGGGGGGGGTGGGTGGAGGCTACACAGTATTCCTCTGACTTTGTTTAATGTACAGTATACACCATTTAGTGGGACAATGAGCAAAGAGAAAAACAAGGTCAGGAGTCGGTAATAAAAATAAACCCCCGGGAGACGGAGGGGAGAGACCTCAATGAGACGAGGAATGCTTCTCCAACAGATGTCACAGTTATGGAAACTGCTGGGAGCCAATGCCCAGAAGTGGGAAACAATCCGACAGAAACACACGAGAAAAGACGATTTCACACTCGAGGGGAGCAGGATGGGACGTAGGGGGGGGGGGAGGGGTAGTCCGCAAGAGGCTTTTCTTATCTTATTCTTCAGTTTCAAGACCAGAAAACAACCAATGTCGGGAGTGTTTAGGAAAAAAGACCAGCAATAATTCCATGACTAGGTTTAGGCCAAAGGAAGGTACACCAAGATATATACTTCTATATTTCAGTGCATAATGGCACTGTTGTAGAGTTGGGTGCAGTTTATCCGAAAGTCTAGCAAAAATTCCACTAAGTTTAAAAATAAAATAAAAAAACGACAACACACAGTATGTAGCATGTGCGCCTGTTTCACAATATACCACACAGTAGCCCAACATTTATTTTGCACAATTAATTTCCTAGATGCAGCACATTTTTTTGGGCTGGCTTCAGATCGAGGTGTCTCAAACGTGGACCCCTAGAAGCTTCCATTTTCCAGACCACCTACCTGGTACATGGGTACGCCTGTTCCTGACACATTGTAAACAGGTAGGCTGGAAACCATGAACTGTTAAGGGTTCTGCGTCTACTATAGGCAATAATAATGAATACATCCTGCCTCATTAATGTGTACATTATATGGATGTTTTATAGCTATAAACGGAGCACATATATGGCACTGGAAGCAGAACAAGAACAGAGCTGCGATCTCTTGAATAGTGTATTAGTGACACACAGAAGGGTCACCAGCCCACCCACTCCAACACAGCGAGAGGCTGTGACACTACAGCATCCAGCAATACCGTAATGTGTTCCATGCTTTCATACTCGCTACTTACCAGCATTTTATCAGATAATCATTTGTTTAAATCAATAAAAGAAATGTAGGACAGCTCTCTCCTAGGGTCTTGTTAGAAGGTGCCAATTATACCAGGCAAAAACAACTTCCATTTGGTCTCCTTTATAGTATCTAGGATTACTTATTATTTTCAAGGCCGGTAGTAGACACACGGAAATGTACAAAAAAATAAAACCCGATTTCTCTAAAAAATCTCAGACGATGCAAACGGAATAGTCAAACGACTGGTATTGCAGAATAAATATTGTGTGTGTGATAAACCATACCTGAACCTGAGGTAAGGCGGACTGAACTCTGTCGCTGGTAACACAATAATGTGCCTATCACAAAGCCCATAATGAAGCGATAACTTATCAGCAGCATATACAGAGCATATGGTGACACAGGCGTAGAAAGCCTGTTGCTAGCCTAACAATAGGGCACCGGTTGAGCTGTCCGAGAGCCCTGTGTGACAAACTGTCAGCAGCATTTTATCAGAGCTGCCGGGCCAATGGCAAGCCTTCTTCTATTTGCATTTTCTTTCTTTTACAGGTGAAGAAAGAGAAAGCAGATGCTGCTACAGAATGGAGTCATTTGCTGAGGCAGATTTAACTCATTGCGTGGCAAAGAGGGAAGCACACTTCATAAATGAAATACAGCAAAAACAACAATGCAGTTCAGCACTATACCGGTTGGTATTGACACAAAGTTTACAAGTTCATCCACAAAGTCTTGTGCATAGGAAAATCCACTTTTATGGGCTGGACAAGCTCCTTATCTCCAGTGTACAGCAACTCCTCCAATCTAGAACAGAGAACGCTAGAAGCGCCTCCTAGTGCAATACATTAGACCCACCACCTGTGCGTGCGCTCATACCAAACAGAAAATGTTTAAAAGTTTATCTCAAATCTGGTCTATAAAATGGTCTATATTGTATAAGAAAATGGCCGAAACAGGATATAAACATACAAATACACATACCCCCACAAACAGACCTAATAGGGCTCACTTTGCCTTCCTCTCTAGACCCAAATCAGTCATGTAGTGCAATAATATGTTTTATGCATACCCATAGGGAATAATGTTGGAACGTGCCTCCAAATTATTGATCACGACACGGAAAGGTTAATCAGAATTATTTGGTTAATTTTTTGGTCAGTTTTCAGGTGAAAATTATGGGGTACAAGAAGACAGAGGTACATTATAAATTAAAAGGGATAGGTAGGTGGAGATATAAATGATGGGAGACTAGTGGACAGGTACACTAAAAACGATAGGAGGGGGGACAGATGGAAAGTGCAAATGATAGAGGACAGGTAGGTGGAAGTACACTATAAATGAGGGGGGGGGGTTACAGGTGGGTGTATCAATGGGGGAAAGTTTTAAAACTAGCAAACGGGAGCTAAAAAGTGTTGTATCCAATTTATGATAAATCATTTGAACAAAAAAAAAAAAATTCTCTCATCTTTATGTTTATCTGGACCCTAAAATGTGCTGAAAACACACATGCTAGCATTCTTCCAACACGAATAAAAAGTGCAAAAAATAAATAAAAAAATAAAAAATCTTCCACAATTGACATCTTTTTAGAACTTTCTCTATGGTCCAGCTATCTCATTTGCCACATTTTGGGTGTCCATGATAGTTTCCCCACTTTTCCACGCACTTCTCCCAGGCCACAATTTCTCAGATGTACACTAGAAAAATGAGTGTCAACTACAGTGTGCAAATTGTCTGTGCACTTGCTCTTTTACTGTGTCACTTTGTGGACACACCAATAGAGGGGGTGCCCACTCTGGAGAGGAGAGACAGTGGTTCCGATGAGCCGCGAACCCTTCTGAGACAGGTTTATCAGAAGATCATTCATCTAGACATGTAGCCAGGCTCATCTATCCTGCCTATTGCGGTCTGATCGCACTGCAGCGTGTCTCAGCTTTATGCAACATTGCTAGTGTGGTATATACAGCAGACAATTACAGCGATGGACTTGTGAGGTACAATGCTAACAAGGGGCTGGCAGAGAACCCTCTGTTATCTCCTGTATGGGGATCCGTCACTCCTGATTCGGCTCAGTACCCTTCAGCAAAACCAACTGCCCAGACTTACACACAGAACCGATCAGCTACATTATGCCGCAATACATTTACCACACTTTACACGCATCAGCCATGGTGACTGGTCATACAAAAGACAAGAAGAAAACATAATATAATAATCATTTTGCCACTGGAAACACTTTGCAGAGACATCGGACGCTGCGTGGTCATGAAAGGGTTTATAGCTGTAGCTGTCCTGCCAGAGTTTGGCTCTATATAAAAAGAGTGCCTCCGGGAGAGAGATGGAGTGGTAGTGGTGAGGAGGGGGGGTGCTTCACAACACCTGCCTTTTTTTGTGTATGTATGTATGTATGTATGTATGTATGTATGTATGTATGTTGGCTCTGGGTGGCAGCAGAAGGTATTTAAGCCAAGTCCCCAAAAATATGGATATTCAAATGTAAAGTCAGGTTATACGTGAAGGAAACATAACATGATGATACAAAAAAAAAAAAAACACCCCACCTCTGATCGACAGAATGCAGGGGAAAAAGGAAGGAATTAAAGATATGTTCCACAAGTAGACAGAGCCGCAGGAATGATAAGGCCTTGTGCTGCAGTCTTGGAACCGCCAATCCAGCGTTATTAATAAACAAGAGCTTACCCAATTTAGTTTGGAAATAGGCCTGAACGTCAGCCAAAGTGCCGACGTAAAACATCCAAAGGACTTTTAGCAGCACTTATGAAAACCCCACATATATTGTAAGACCTTGTCGTCACATCACGGTCTATAAAATGACGATAACACAAAGAGCTTGTTACGGAACACGCGGCTCTTATTTACTGCTATAACCGTGCTATTTGTACGTGTGAAGACGCTACAAGCGTCCGACCTGCTGTATAATGCTGGGCTGTTGCTGCAATGCATATCAAACATATTTGAGAGCGAGAGATGAGATTTCGTAGTAGAATTACAATTTATTGCATTATAGTAAAACACCAAAGCACGACGCTGTATACCGCAAGGCCAAGCTCTCATGATAACTAGCGTGTAAACCCGCTCTTAGCACCCCATTAAGCATCTGCAGCCCTCATGGAAGGAGTTAAGGCTTGGATTTCCAAGGATATAAATTAAACAGAACTCAACGTTTTATTTTGCCGATCCTCATCCCATGCACTCTGCCGTACACTCAAAGCTTGTTCAGTGCTTTCAAACATTCCATTCAGACCCCGACAATAGAGAACCAGGAAAATAATTGGCATTTTTCAAAAAGTCAAAATGGTCAAAAGAGGAAACTAAAGATCTGGCAGGCGCGGATTGGGGAGAAAGTAAAATCCAGAAAATACTGCAGGATTCTTACCCCTCAAGTCCAAATGAATCAATCCAGAGCTAATGTCACAGCACTGAAGTGTAAAGCAGTTGTTGGGAGTTTTGGGTAATTGGATTAAAATATATATATATATATATATAATTTTAATAGTTTTACACACATGCTAGCCAAATAGCCTACCGGCAATCATACCTGAAACACAATAATATGTGTAAAAAGATGCTGGTTATGTTTCAATGTCAAATAGTGATCGCATGTAAATAAAACTAGTTTACAGCCATAAAGATTCAGCTCTGCAAAACATCACACCGAAGCCTCGCATGGAAATTCCATTCATAATGCCTGAATAACTAGAATAATCCCAGCGTCTACGTACAATTCCTTAGGTCTCTCCAGAAATGTTCACACTTGTAAGACATGTTTGCAAAAGTAAACGATGCATTCGTTTTCCTCAGATGCACTACTTGTTGTTACTATTGTACAAGTCATTCTCCCAAACATTGTAAATATACTATGTAACACCAGGTCTAAAGACTAAATTATAGAAAGAGAAATATTTTGTGAAGACGCATATAGAGAACGTCAAAATCTATCCATATACGTAGAGGAATATATATGCCTGCAGTCACCCTCAAGTCTATCAGACCGTAAAACGAGTAACAACAAATATAAAAACAGACTACAGGAAAAAAGCTATTTCGTGTACCTCTGTACAAAATTTAAAAGCAGCCTTTTCATTTATGTCTATTTTTTATTTTTATATTTACCCTATCCCTGAGGCAGTGTTCTTATGGGATTTACAGGTAAATTATTTCATCATTAAAATAGCTTCCAGCCTCTCGTAGGAAATGCACGCATGGTACGTTCTAAATAAAAGTGCTCCAGAAATAAATAATGGCAGCTAGCGGAATAAACACATTTGCAGGAGATCATACAGTCTGCAGTCCTGAAGAGATCCCTCGTATATACATAGGGACTGAAGGAGGGGGGGGGGGGGGGGGCACTAGACACAAAATAGATTGCAGTAAATATCCTAATCACATCCCGGTTGTAAGCAGCAAAGTACAGGAGAGGAACCATGTCGTATTTACAGGAGCTGCACAGTGCTCAGTGGACCCAGCCAAGTTTCTCGAGTCACCACCCCCTTCCCTTTCAATTTTTTAAATTACATGGGCTCCGCATTTAACAAGTAAGAACATGTGGAAAGCAGTCAGCTGCAACCCCCCCTGACAATTGTTAACACCCACCTGCAGGAGCACTGTGCATGCCCAGATCCAAAAATTGAATTACCCTCTTGTCAGATCACAAAACTCTGGGACTGCTGCACCAAGCATTTAACCATTTCCTAGCTGCGCAGCAGATAACAGAGAGCCCCTGGCCAGGGGAAGCCTACAATGATCTAATGACATTACAACAATGCATATGTGTCCGTCCGCCCGGCCCCTCCCCCAATAATGGCCTGAGCAATCAATTTCATTTTAAATTGATAAATATAGCATTTATTAACCATTTATGCAAAGGACAGGATTTCATTGATATGCGCTTAAGGGAATCAAAATCAAAACCAGGACCCCAACTACAAGGAAGGCTGCGAGACGGTGACACTGAGCATTTCACGTACAGCATCGCGGCACAGCGTTAGTAGTGACGATTACACAAGCAGCAGCTAGTGCTGAGGGGTTAGCTAGACGCAACTGGGTGATGGACGGGTCAAAATAATGTTTGTAAAGGTTTGCTCACTAGGGTTCACAATCAAACATGATGCCATTGGAAAACGTGTGTATGTTGTGTTGTGGCACAGTCATTTTTTACGTCCCCCCCCCTTCCCTGTACTGGGAGTGTGTTGAAGTGGGTACATGGCTGCAGAATATGTTTGCACTTCACAAATAAAAGGCCAGATGATCGCACACACCATCACCAAGGCAGCCGCAGCCTGGGCTCAGATGTGCAGCCTCTAGGACACAGGCGGCAGCAGCAGCAGCAGCGGGGAGCAACAGATGGGAAGAGCTTTTCCTACCAGAAGGGAAGTTTGCAGGGAGGAATCCTATCGGATCTGCTGCAGGGTCTCTCAGCGCTCTGGGAATCCGCCGACTCCGGCCACTTCCCCACTTCAGCCTGCAGGAGAGGAGCAGCCCTGGAGAAGAGGGGGGAGAAAACATAATTGACTTTCATGTCACTACACCCCCCCAAACCACCCCCCACCCGCAGCTAGAGATGCACACTATCCATGCCGGGGCAGGGGGGTGCAGGAGGAGGGGGGGGGGGGGGGGGCTGCTTTCCCTTTCCCTGGCTTCTTCCTTCTTCTGGAAAAATTTGAAAAATGTCCAATCCCCCCCCCCTCCATGTCAGAGTAGCAGAGTGAGTCAGGCTGGAGGCTGCTCCCCAGGTCACTTCCCAACAACTTCCACAGGCAGCGCTGGCGCTTGCACTGTACCCCCCCTCCACTACCCCCAAACTGCAGTGTGCACCCCCATCCTCCCTCCCCCAACTCCATAGCCTGAACCCCAATACTGAGAGACCCCACTCCCAACACACCCTGGCCTATATCTCCCAGGATAGGGTGACACAGACCATGGGGACCCCCCTATCACGTGCTACAGGGACCCCCCCTTGCAGTACATGGTCAATGAGGACCCTCCCTGTACCAAAAAGTCCCTGAAACCCCACCATCCTCAGTATGACACAGTCCCTAAGGACCCCCCTTTCCCCGGGACTGTTCTGTGACAGAGTCCCCCCCTCCCCTCACACACTCACACATACACAACTTACCCGGGCCGGCTGAGGACACCCCACAAGGCTGAACAGGCAGCAAGTTCTCCCACTCTGCCCTATTGTCTGGCGGCCGCTGGTGGCGGTGGGGAGGCCGGGGAGGGAGGGGGGGGGCGCGCACGGTGAGGGAGCCGGGCTCGGCGATAGCGATGCGAGGAATGCTCGGAATGAGGACAGGAATGAAATGAACGTCAGGACCGAAGCAGCGGAGGAGGCGTGACCCAGGTGACGTCACGCTAAACCCTCCCCCCTCCTGCCGCCCAAAGGGGGGCCGCGCCCTGACGTCACGGGGAAGTCCGAAAGAGGCGAGGCCCCGGCTGTCCCCGCCCCTGTACACTCCTCTGCCCGCGCTCCCCAGCTGCTGCTGCTGCTGCTGGTGGCTGGGTCACGTGGCGTGCGAAAATGCGCGGGAGCTGTCACGGTGGCGCGACTCGCTCGAGGCGAGTTGCCTGCTTCAGCTGCTGCAGTGCTGTACACTGTTTGCATACCTCCCAACTGTCACGATTCCGTCGGGACAGTCCCGATTTTCGGGTCCTGTCCCGACGTCCCACCCGCGGCAGGCATTGTCCCGCTGCGGGGGGTGGCAGTTGGGAGACCCCCCAATGTAGTAGAATAGACGCTGTGCGCATGCGCACAGCGTCTATTCTCGTATGAAAATGAGGTCGCGGCTAATTAGCATAAGCCGCGCCCTCATTTGCATACGCCACGCCCCCTTTTCGGGCGCTCGCGCGGCTTCGCCGCGCGAGTGTCCCTATTTCTTTACATGAAAAGTTGGGAGGTATGTGTTTGTGTGTATATGGCAGTGGTAGCCAACCCTAGCCCTCGAGAGCTACCAACAGTTCACATTTTCCAGACAACCTAGCAGCTGCACTCATTAATCACTGACACATTTTAAAAGATCCACAGATGGAGCTATCTAGCTCACTTGTGATTCTGTGAAGAGACTTGCAAAACATGCACTGTTGGTAGCTCTCGAGGACTAGGGTTGGCTACCCCAGGTGTATACTGTGTATATAAGGCCTGCCTCCATCTTATTTATTTATTATATAGCGCACACATATTACGTAGCGCTGCATACCTCCCAACTTCTGTCCGTATGAAATAGGGACACTCGCGCGGCGAAGCCGCGACCTCATTTTCATACGAGAATAGACGCTGTGCGCATGCGCACAGCGTCTATTCTACTAGATTGGAGGTCTCCCAACTGCCACCCCCCCGCAGCGGGACAATGCCTGCCGCGGGTGGGACAGCGGGACAGGACCCGAAAATCGGGACTGTCCCTCTAAAATCGTGACAGTTGGGAGGTATGGCGCTGTACAGAGATTAATACAGGGTTGCCGACTTTCGAATGCTGGAGACTTTAATTCATTACCCGTTTGGGGGCGGGGCTTGACTGTGATGTCATTAAGCCCCGCCCCATTGCGGAAATAGCCTAAATCACTGATTTTCATGTAGGGGGCGGGGCTAAAATGACACAAGTGTGTCGTTTTAGCTCCGCACCCTCCTCTGAGACCCGCAGATTGCGGCATTTAAATGCCACGATCGGGGGGCTCAGTGGGGATTTTCAGAATGACTCCCGGTAACTCCGGGAGGGTCGGCAACCCTGGATTAATATTACCAGTTATATAGCGCACACATTCCGCAGCGCTGTACAGATAATATTACCAGTCATTTATATAGCGCACACATATTCCGCAGCTCTGTACAGAGAATATTATTACCAGTTATATTATATAGTGCACATATTCCGCAGCGCTGTACAGAGAATATTATTACCAGTTATTTATATAGTGCACACATATTCCACAGCGCTGTACAGAGAATATTATTACCAGTTATTATATAGCGCACACATATTCCACAGCGCTGTACAGAGAATATTATTACCAGTTATTATATAGCGCACACATATTCCGCAGCTCTGTACAGAGAATATTATTACCAGTTATATTATATAGTGCACACATATTCCGCAGCACTGTACAGAGACTATTGTTACCAGTTATTTATATAGCGCACACATATTCCGCAGCACTGTACAGAGAATATTATTACCAGTTATTATATAGCGCACACATATTCCGCAGCGCTGTACAGAGAATATTATTACCAGTTATTTATATAGCGCACACATATTCCGCAGAGCTGTACAGATAATATTACCAGTTATTTATATAGCGCACACATATTCCGCAGGGCTGCACAAAGAATATTATTACCAGTTATATTATATAGCGCACACATATTCCGCAGAGCTGTATAGAGAATATTATTACCAGTTATTAACATAGCGCACACATATTCCGCAGCGCTGTAGGGAGAATATTATTACCAGTTACTTTTATAGCGCACACATATTCCGCAGCGCTGTACAAAGAATATTATTACCAGTTATATTATATAGCGCACACATATTCCGCAGCTCTGTACAGAGAATCTTGGGGCAGATGTATTAAGCCTGGGGAAGAGATAAACTGGAGTTAAAGTGGAGATAACATGGAAGAGATAACGTACCAGCTAATCAGCTGTGTTTGAAATATGACAGTTGGGATCTGATTGGCTGGTGCGTTATCTCCTTCCACTTTATCTCCAGTTTATCTCTTCACCAGGCTTAATACATCTGCCCCATTATTATCAGTTATATTATATAGCGCACATATTCCGCAGCGCTGTACAGAGAATATTATTACCAGTTATTTATATAGTGCACACATATTCCACAGCGCTGTACAGAGAATATTATTACCAGTTATTTATATAGCGCACACATATTCCGCAGCTCTGTACAGAGAATATTATTACCAGTTATTTATATAGCGCACACATATTCCGCAGCTCTGTACAGAGAATATTATTACAAGTTATTATATAGCGCACACATATTCCGCAGCACTGTACATAGAATATTATTACCAGTTATTATATAGTGCACACATATTCCACAGCGCTGTACAGAGATTACTACCAGTTATTTATGTAGCGCACACATATTCTGCAGCGCTGTACAGAGAATATTATTACCAGTTATTTATATAGCGCACACATATTCCGCAGCGCTGTACAGAGAATATTATTACCAGTTATTATATTGCGCACACATATTCCGCAGCGCTGTACAGAGAATATTATTACCAGTTATTTATATAGCACACACATATTCCGCAGCGCTGTACAGACAACATTATTACCAGTTATTATATAGCACACACATATTCCGCAGCGATGTACAGAGACTATTATTACCAGTTATATTATATAGCGCACACATATTCCGCAGCGCTGTACAGAGAATATTATTACCAGTTATTTATATAGCGCACACATATTCCGCAGCGCTGTACAGAGAATATTATTACCAGTTATTATATAGCGCACACATATTCCGCAGCGCTGTACAGAGATTATTACCAGTTATTATATTGCGCACACATATTCCGCAGCGCTGTACAGAGAATATTATTACCAGTTATTATATTGCGCACACATATTCCGCAGCGCTGTACAGAGAATATTGTTACCAGTTATTATATAGCGCACACATATTCCGCAGCACTGTACAGAGAATATTATTACCAGTTATATTATATAGCGCACACATATTCCGCAGCGCTGTACAGAGAATATTATTACCAGTTATTTATATAGCACACACATATTCCGCAGCGCTGTACAGAGAATATTATTACCAGTTATTTATACAGCGCACACATATTCCGCAGCGCTGTACAGAGAATATTATTACCAGTTATTTATATAGCGCACACATATTCCGCAGCGCTGTACAGAGAACATTATTACCAGTTATTTATATAGCACACACATATTCCGCAGCGCTGTACAGAGAATATTATTACCAGTTATATTATATAGCACACACATATTCCGCAGCGCTGTACAGAGAATATTACCAGTTATAGCACACACATATTCCGCAGCGCTGTACAGACAACATTATTACCAGTTATTATATAGCACACACATATTCCGCAGCGATGTACAGAGACTATTATTACCAGTTATATTATATAGCGCACACATATTCCGCAGCGCTGTACAGAGAATATTATTACCAGTTATTATATAGCGCACACATATTCCACAGCGCTGTACAGAGAATATTATTACCAGTTATTATATAGCGCACACATATTCCGCAGCTCTGTACAGAGAATATTATTACCAGTTATATTATATAGTGCACACATATTCCGCAGCACTGTACAGAGACTATTGTTACCAGTTATTTATATAGCGCACACATATTCCGCAGCACTGTACAGAGAATATTATTACCAGTTATTATATAGCGCACACATATTCCGCAGCGCTGTACAGAGAATATTATTACCAGTTATTTATATAGCGCACACATATTCCGCAGAGCTGTACAGATAATATTACCAGTTATTTATATAGCGCACACATATTCCGCAGGGCTGCACAAAGAATATTATTACCAGTTATATTATATAGCGCACACATATTCCGCAGAGCTGTATAGAGAATATTATTACCAGTTATTAACATAGCGCACACATATTCCGCAGCGCTGTAGGGAGAATATTATTACCAGTTACTTTTATAGCGCACACATATTCCGCAGCGCTGTACAAAGAATATTATTACCAGTTATATTATATAGCGCACACATATTCCGCAGCTCTGTACAGAGAATCTTGGGGCAGATGTATTAAGCCTGGGGAAGAGATAAACTGGAGTTAAAGTGGAGATAACATGGAAGAGATAACGTACCAGCCAATCAGCTGTGTTTGAAATATGACAGTTGGGATCTGATTGGCTGGTGCGTTATCTCCTTCCACTTTATCTCCAGTTTATCTCTTCACCAGGCTTAATACATCTGCCCCATTATTATCAGTTATATTATATAGCGCACATATTCCGCAGCGCTGTACAGAGAATATTATTACCAGTTATTTATATAGTGCACACATATTCCACAGCGCTGTACAGAGAATATTATTACCAGTTATTTATATAGCGCACACATATTCCGCAGCTCTGTACAGAGAATATTATTACCAGTTATTTATATAGCGCACACATATTCCGCAGCTCTGTACAGAGAATATTATTACAAGTTATTATATAGCGCACACATATTCCGCAGCGCTGTACATAGAATATTATTACCAGTTATTATATAGTGCACACATATTCCACAGCGCTGTACAGAGATTACTACCAGTTATTTATGTAGCGCACACATATTCTGCAGCGCTGTACAGAGAATATTATTACCAGTTATTTATATAGCGCACACATATTCCGCAGCGCTGTACAGAGAATATTATTACCAGTTATTATATTGCGCACACATATTCCGCAGCGCTGTACAGAGAATATTATTACCAGTTATTTATATAGCACACACATATTCCGCAGCGCTGTACAGACAACATTATTACCAGTTATTATATAGCACACACATATTCCGCAGCGATGTACAGAGACTATTATTACCAGTTATATTATATAGCGCACACATATTCCGCAGCGCTGTACAGAGAATATTACCAGTTATAGCACACACATATTCCGCAGCGCTGTACAGACAACATTATTACCAGTTATTATATAGCACACACATATTCCGCAGCGATGTACAGAGACTATTATTACCAGTTATATTATATAGCGCACACATATTCCGCAGCGCTGTACAGAGAATATTATTACCAGTTATTTATATAGCGCACACATATTCCGCAGCGCTGTACAGAGAATATTATTACCAGTTATTATATAGCGCACACATATTCCGCAGCGCTGTACAGAGATTATTACCAGTTATTATATTGCGCACACATATTCCGCAGCGCTGTACAGAGAATATTATTACCAGTTATTATATTGCTCACACATATTCCGCAGCGCTGTACAGAGAATATTATTACCAGTTATTATATAGCGCACACATATTCCGCAGCACTGTACAGAGAATATTATTACCAGTTATATTATATAGCGCACACATATTCCGCAGCGCTGTACAGAGAATATTATTACCAGTTATTTATATAGCACACACATATTCCGCAGCGCTGTACAGAGAATATTATTACCAGTTATTTATATAGCGCACACATATTCCGCAGCGCTGTACAGAGAACATTATTACCAGTTATTTATATAGCGCACACATATTCCGCAGCGCTGTACAGAGAACATTATTACCAGTTATTTATATAGCACACACATATTCCTCACAGCTTTACAGAGACTATTACAAGTCATTATATAGCGCACACATATTCTGCAGCGCTGTACAGAGAACATTATTACCAGTTATTATATAGAGCACACATATTCCGCAGCGCTGTACAGAGATTATTACCAGTTATTATATTGCGCACACATATTCCGCAGCGCTGTACAGAGATTATTACCAGTTATTATATTGCGCACACATATTCCGCAGCGCTGTACAGAGAATATTATTACCAGTTATTATATTGCGCACACATACTTTTGCTTGTGTTGACCTTTTAACCATGTCGACCTTTTGACTGTTGAACTTATGCTTGTTGACCTAATGATCCACCCTCTTGTCTGCCTACCCCTTCCAGAAGGTTACCACACACCTGTGGTCAGCAGATGGCACATGCATGGTATCATTGTGGTGGCACAAAATGAGAGGAGTCAATGTGATTTTTCCGATTGACTGAGAAATTCAGGACCCGCAGTTTGAGAACCGCTGCCTTATCTTGTTCCTTAAGGCACACTAATGCTGGGTACACACTATAACATAATGGGGGGGTTTCAGACCTGATTGATCACATGGCTGCAAATTTGCAGAATTCGATAACTGAATGGCTGCACATGCGTATAACTCGCAGTACACGTGTGTTGCTATTCTGCTATAAACTCCAGCTTCTTTTTTTTTTAAGTAAGTTGATTGACAGGGAGACGGCATTTATGGGTGTCACCCAAATGTTTATTGGGAGTGTCAGAAAAAACGCAGGCGTGCCCAAGAGTTTTCAGGGAGGGCGTGTGACCTATCACACTGGCCGCGTGGGTCCTGACTACGCACAGACTGCACACACTGGGAACATTATTGGATGGTGAGCAGTTGTGAATGGATTTGCAGCTTGTCGTAGGGCTGCGATATTTTCTCAAGCTTTCAGGGCTTGCACAGGTTTGATTTCCTGATCACACAGCCCAGCCCAGCGATCAGCAGCCCAGCGATCAGCAGCCCAGCGATCTGATCTGAATAACCCCCACAATCCGAAGGTTTCCAAACACTGGTCCCCAAGGTGCCTTAATGTTCCAGATTTATATCCATGTCTCCTCATAAATGGTTTCATTAAATTGAGGTAGCATACCTCCCAACTTCTGTCCGGAGGAAATAGGGACAGCCGCGCGAGCGTCCGAAAAGGGGACGGGCGTATGCAAATGAGGGCGCGGCTTATGCTAATTAGCCGCTGCCTCATTTTCATGCGAGAATAGACGCTGTCCGCATGCGCACAGCGTCTATTCTACTAGATTGGGGGGTCTCCCAACTGCCACCCCCCGCAGCGGGACAATGCCTGCCGCGGGTGGGACAGCGGGACAGGACCCGAAAATCGGGACTGTCCCGATGTAATCGTGACAGTTGGGAGGTATGAGGTAGTAATTATGTCACCTGTGGACAAGAATGGATATACTTAAAACCTTATCCAGACCTGAATGCAGGGCAAATTTGTTCTCAAAATGGGCAAAGCCATGTTCGCTGCAGATGGGGCAAATTTAACATGTGCAGAGAGAGTTACAGTATGCCCCATTCACACGGGCCGACTTTGCCTTTGTGCTGAGTGATCTATTTCAGTGTTGACTACTTGACCCTCTCCTTCAGGGAGAACATGCTCTGCTCCGGGACTTCCCTGGTAATGTAGGATTGCCTGGTAGTTTGGACCACTCAAGTCGAGCAGCTCCCGCCAACAAAGTGATCCTAGCACCAGACCCCAAACCCCTGTGTTGTATCACCTTATTTTCTCACACTGACTCTTCCATCTCTGCATTAACAATAGGGTATACCACCATCCCATACATCAGGTGAGCCCCTGACTACCCCTTTGTATTTAATGTAGGATTGCCAGCACCTGTGGTAAAACACCTTTCTTATCAATGACCTAGCTCCCCACAGCTGCTGGCAATCATACATTACCAGGGAAGTCCAGGAACAGAGCATTTTCTCCCTCCTGGAGAGGGTCAGGTAGGCAATCCTGATCTATTTTTTTCCAGGAAAGTTTGAAGACTAGACGAGACTCTTATTGCTTGTGGGAGGGCATTCCACAGAGTAGCTGCAACCTGAAAAAGTCATGTGTCTAGGACAGGGCTGGGCAACAGCGGCCCTCCAGATGTTGATGAACTACACATCCCAGCATGCCTTGCATCAGTTTCAGCATGGCCACATAGCATACTTGCCTACCCTCCCGGAATGGCCGGGAGGGTCCCGCAAATCGGGTCCACCTCCCGGTCCCCCGGGAAAGGGGGCAAGTCTCCCGCATTTCCCTACAGCCCCGGCTCCCCCTCTCCCCGCGGCCTAAAAACTATGACTTTCGCGGGTCCGCGGGGATGGGGCGGGGCTAAATGACGCAACTCGCTGCATTTTTAGCCCCTCCCCCTACCCACGGACCCGCAAATTGAGGCTTCAGCCCGTCATGGGGGCAGGGCTTGATGACATCACCCGTGCCCCGCCCCCAAAACGAAGCCTCTACCGCCCCCTTTCACTCCTCTACGGGCTTCTCCCGGAAAGGAGTATGCCAAAGTCGGCAAGTATGCCACATAGCAAAACTAATGCAAAGCATCCTGGGATGTGTAGTTCACTAACATCTGGAGGGCCGGTGTTGCCCAGCCCTGGTCTAGGAGGTTATGGTATATTAGATCTACAATGTCTAGTTCTACAGTCATATGGTCGACCACTAAAGGTCGACAGTCAACAGGGTCAAAATGTCAACAGGGTCAAAAGGTCAACTTGGTCAAACGGTTGATATTGTAAAGGTCAACATGGAAAACATTGACATGAGTTTTTCATATTTTTTGGGTGTCTATGTCGACATAGGTCGATATGAACACTGTCTAAGTGTACCGCATCCCCTCGCTCGCTGCGCTCGCCATGCTTCCTTACACTATTATATTCTCTCTCCTCGCCGTAGTGGATGGTAGGGCATGAAATACCGCCTGTCGGCGCGTTGGCTCAAAATTTTGTCAAAAAATGCATGTTGTCCTTTTTCATGTTGACCTTTTCTATGTTGACATTTGACCATGTCAACCTATTGACCATGTTGACCTTTTGGCTGTCAACCTATTGACCCTGCCGACCTATTGTCTGTCGACTTTTGGACCCTGTTGACCTTGTCACTGTCAACCTTTTGATTGTCAACCTTTTGACCCTGTCGACTTTTGACTGTCAACCAATGGTGGTTGATCTTATGACTGTCGACCTAGAGTCAATCTATCATGAGTCCGGATACTGACCCGAAGCAGGTACTGAGTGCGAATGAGAGACTCAGATCTTGTGTAGAGCATAGAGGTTGGGTTGGGAGACATTTTGAGATAAACCCTAAACTAAAGTATTACCCAAATGGTATTAACCCCTTCCCGACATTTGACGTACATTTACGTCATGGCCGGGATGTACTTCCCGACACATGACGTACATGTAAGTCATGACTTCAAAGTGCCACCGCGTCTACAGACGCGGTGACAGAGGGACGATGTCTGCTGTCCCTGACAGCAGACATCTTCCCTCATTGCCCAGGGGGGGCAGCGATACCCCCCCCGTTCGGCGATCGCTGTGATTGGCTGTTCAATGTGAACAGCCAATTACAGCGTTTTCTGTGTACCGGCGAATAACGTTCGCCGGTGACACAGGGATCGGTGGTGATTGGTGCTGTAAAGTACAGCACCGATCACCACCGGGTGTAAGGGTGACACTGGTGTCACCCCACCTCACCCCACCTGCCCCCAAAAGGCTGTGATTGGTCCGTCGGACCGACGGACCAATCACAGCCATTTCACCTCAAATGAGGTAACGGAGACAGCCCTGCAGCCGCCATTCCGGTCAGGAACAGCGTGCAGAGCGGTCTCCGTGCCCATCTGTGCCCTATACTGACCTGATCGTTGGTGGCATCCGTGCTACCAGCTCCTGGTGTGACTTCTGCAGCAGCGTCATTGAGGCAGAGATTTAAATTGTGTGATATTATTTTGTGCTATAATTTTGTATCTGCTCCCCCCTGCTGCCCCCCTTTTGTGCTGATCACTATAAACTAAGTGATCAGCACCTTTTTTTGGGGTGCAGGTTTTTTTTTTTTTTATATATATATATATACCCTGTCAGGTTGCACCCACAGTTGTGTGCCTGCTGCCCCTCACTGCTAATCAGTGTTGCATCACGTTGCTTTTGTGGGTGTCCTGTGGCCGCTGAGCGCTGATCAGTGACGTACATCACTGAACAGCATTTTTGGTACAGGGTTGATATAATTTTTTTTCAGCAGTTTTTTTTAATTGTTTTTTTTTTGGAGAGTGCTGTGGTTTTTTTTTTTTTAAATTGTTTTTACACCCATGTTGCTTTTGTGGGTGTCCTGTGGCCGCTGAGCGCTGATCAGTGACGAACATCACTGAACAGCATTTTTGGCACAGGGTTGATATAATTTTTTTTCAGCAGTTTTTTTTTATTTATTTTTTTTAAATTGTTTTTACACCCACGTTGCTTTTGTGGGTGTCCTGTGGCCGCTGAGCGCTGATCAGTGACGGACGTTACTGACCAACATCTGTGCTCAATTTTTGGCTTTTAGCTTTTAGCTTTTTTTTTTCTTTAAAACTTACACGTGTTAAAGCACTACATACACACTACATACCCCCCGTGTTGAAATAAAGTTTGTACCCCCCCCCCCCCTACACTATACACGTGTTGAAACACTACACTTAAAAATAATAAAAATGTCCCAATCATCGCAAAGACTGTTTTCAGCGGAGGAGGCATATGCCCTTCTTGCCTCTGACACTGACACAGCCAGCGAAGTAAGCGATGAATTAGCATTTGTCTTAAGCTCCTCTTCCTCCTCTAGTGATGAGGGACCCCCTCAAAGACGCCCCCGTAGAGCAGCTGAGACCCCCCCCCCAATGATTGATCTCGTATGGACCCCACCACCAGACAATTTTGAGCCCCAGGTTCCTGAGTTTTTGGCCAACCCAGGAATCCAATTTGATAGTACAGGCCTCAAAGAAATTGACTTTTTCAAAGTCTTTTTCTCTGATGATTTTATAAATTTAATGGTGGACCAAAGTAATATGCCCAGCATTTTATTGCCCAAAACCCCACGTCATCATTTGCTAGGTGGACCCCTGTAGATGCAGTAGAGATGATGACGTTTTGGGGTCTGGTGTTACATATGGGCATAGTTAAAAAGCCAGAAATTAGGCAATATTGGAGTACAGATGTTCTGTACAGCACCCCACTTCATCGTATGGCCATGACCCGGACTCGTTTTGAGACGATCCTTAAATTTTTGCATTACAACGATAATGCACAGTACCCACCCAGAGATGATCCCACCTTTGACCGGCTATTCAAAGTCAGGCCGGTCATTGATCATTTCAGCGCCAAATTTGCTGAGATGTACATCCCCCAAAAATTCATTTGTGTGGACGAGTCACTTATACATTTTAAAGGAAGGGTTAAATTCCGCCAGTACCTTCCCAATAAGAGGGCAAGGTATGGCATAAAAATGTATAAGCTGTGCGAAAGTACCTCAGGGTACACCCACAGGTTTAGGGTATATGAAGGGAAGGACACAATAATTGAACTGCCAGAATGCCCCCCCTCCCTCGTAGGTGTTAGTGGAAAGATTGTCTGGGATTTAGTGCACCCCTTTCTGGATAAAGGTTATCACCTCTATGTGGATAACTTTTACACCAGCATCCCCCTGTTTAAGGCCCTTGGTTCAAGAGGTACAGCAGCTTGCGGTACTGTGCGCAAGAACCAAAGAGGCCTCCCAAAAACGCACGTTGCCCAATTACTGAGAAAGGGTGAAAGCAGGGGAATATGCACCGAAAATATGTTGTTGGTCAAATACTGTATAAGGACAAGAGGGATGTCCTTATACTGACAACAATTCACGGAGACAGTACCACCTCCGTCCCTGTACGAGGTACCAGTACCCACACCTCAAAACCTATTTGTATCCTAGATTACAATAAGTACATGGGCGGAGTGGATCTTTCAGATCAGGTACTGAAGCCATACAGTGCCCTGCGGAAAACAAAAATATGGTACGAGAAGCTGGCCGTGTATATCATCCAGATGGCACTGTATAACGCTTACGTACTATTCCGTTCTACCAGCCAGACGGGGACATTTATGCACTTTCAAGAGGAAGTCATAAAGGGCCTAATATTTGGGAACCAGCAGGCAGAGGGCCCCAGTACTTCTAGTACTGGCCCCAGTACTTCTAGTACTGGCCCCCGTATTGTATCAGGGCAGCATTTTCCAAACGAAATCCCCTCCACTGGAAAAAAGGGCAGGACACAAAAAAGGTGCAAAGTTTGCTATAAAAAGGGAATACGAAAGCAAACTATTTTCCACTGTGAAACTTGCCCCGACAAAACCGGCCTATGTATGAAGGAGTGCTTTAAAATATACCACACATCTATGGATTATTAGGTTCATCATTTCACCGTGCTTCGGGGGTCTTGCTAATGCGACATAGCACCCACCATTCATTCCACCAGAATCTATGCTGCAAAATCCAAATATCACTCCTTCCCTTCTGAGTCCTGCCATGCACCCAAATGGTATTTTTTGGTCACATATGAGGCATTGCCGTACTCGGGAGAAATTGGGGCACAGATTTTGGGGTGCTTTGTCTCCTTCATTCCTTGTGAAAATGAAAAATTTTGAGCCAGAACTGCATTTTTGTGTAAAAAAATGTAATTTTTCATTTTCACAGCCCAGTTGTACCACAATTGGTGAAACCCCTGGGGGTTAGAAATGTACACTATACCCCTAGATGAATTCCCTGAGGGGTGTAGTTTGCAAAATGGGGTCACTTGTGGGGGGGTTCCACTGTATTGGTGCTTCGGGGGTCTTGCTAATGCAACATAGCACCCACCATTCATTCCACCAGAATGTGTGCTGCAAAATCCAAATATCACTCCTTCCCTTCTGAGTCCTGCCATTTTTGGTCACATATGAGGCATTGCCGTACTCGGGAGAAATTGGGGCACAGATTTTGGGGTGCTTTGTCTCCTTCATTCCTTGTGAAAATGAAAAATTTTGAGCCAGAACTGCATTTTGTGTAAAAAAATTTAATTTTTCATTTTCACAGCCCAGTTGTACCACAATTGGTGAAACCCCTGGGGGTTAGAAATGTACACTATACCCCTAGATGAATTCCCTGAGGGGTGTAGTTCGCAAAATGGGGTCACTTTTGGGGGGGTTCCACTGTATTGGTGCTTCGGGGGTCTTGCTAATGCGACATAGCACCCACCATTCATTCCACCAGAATCTGTGCTGCAAAATCCAAAAATCACTCCTTCCCTTCTGAGTCCTGCCATGCACCCAAATGGTATTTTTTGGTCACATATGAGGCATTGCCGTACTCGGGAGAAATTGGGGCACAGATTTTGGGGTGCTTTGTCTCCTTCATTCCTTGTGAAAATGAAAAATTTTGAGCCAGAACTGCATTTTTGTGTAAAAAATGTAATTTTTCATTTTCACAGCCCAGTTGTACCACAATTGGTTAAACCCCTGGGGGTTTGAAATGTACACTATACCCCTAGATAAATTCCCTGAGGGGTGTAGTTTGCAAAATGGGGTCACTTGTGGGGGGGTTCCACTGTATTGGTGCTTCGGGGGTCTTGCTAATGCGACATAGCACCCACCATTCATTCCAACAGAATCTGTGCTGCAAAATCCAAAAATCACTCCTTCCCTTCTGAGTCCTGCCATGCACCCAAATGGTATTTTTTGGTCACATATGAGGCATTGCCGTACTCGGGAGAAATTGGGGCACAGATTTTGGGGTGCTTTGTCTCCTTCATTCCTTGTGAAAATGAAAAATTTTAAGCCAGAACTGCATTTTTGTGTAAAAAATGTAATTTTTCATTTTCACAGCCCAGTTGTACCACAATTGGTGAAACCCCTGGGGGTTTGAAATGTACACTATACCCATAGATGAATTCCCTGAGGGGTGTAGTTTGCAAAATGGGGTCACTTGTGGGGGGGTTCCACTGTATTGGTGCTTCGGGGGTCTTGCTAATGCGACATAGCACCCACCATTCATTCCACCAGAATCTGTGCTGCAAAATCCAAAAATCACTCCTTCCCTTCTGAGTCCTGCCATGCACTCAAATGGTATTTTTTGGTCACATATGAGGCATTGCCGTACTCGGGAGAAATTGGGGCACAGATTTTGGGGTGCTTTGTCTCCTTCATTCCTTGTGAAAATGAAAAATTTTGAGCCAGAACTGCATTTTTGTGTAAAAAAATGTAATTTTTCATTTTCACAGCCCAGTTGTACCACAATTGGTGAAACCCCTGGGGGTTTGAAATGTACACTATACCCCTAGATGAATTCCCTGAGGGGTGTAGTTTGCAAAATGGGGTCACTTGTGGGGGGGTTCCACTGTATTGGTGCTTCGGGGGTCTTGCTAATGCAACATAGCACCCACCATTCATTCCACCAGAATGTGTGCTGCAAAATCCAAATATCACTCCTTCCCTTCTGAGTCCTGCCATGCACCCAAATGGTATTTTTTGGTCACATATGAGGCATTGCCGTACTCGGGAGAAATTGGGGCACAGATTTTGGGGTGCTTTGTCTCCTTCATTCCTTGTGAAAATGAAAAATTTTGAGCCAGAACTGCATTTTTGTGTAAAAAAATGTAATTTTTCATTTTCACAGCCCAGTTGTACCACAATTGGTGAAACCCCTGGGGATTTGAAATGTACACTATACCCCTAGATGAATTCCCTGAGGGGTGTAGTTTGCAAAATGGGGTCACTTGTGGGGGGGTTCCTAACTTTTAGCATCTTATGGTGCCTAGAAACCTACATGGTGCCTAAAAAATAATCTCATAAAAAGGAGGCTCCAAAATCAAGTAGGTGCTCCTTCTATTATGAAGCCTGTGGTTTGGTCAACGTGCACACTAGGGCCACATATAGGATATTTATGAAAACAAAAGAATTGGGGGAATCAATTTTTAGTCACATTTCTCTAGTAAAATCTACTGTGTTCCTTAGAAAAATGTATTAAAATTGAAAATCTGCAAAAAAAATGAAATTTTGAAATTTCACCTACACTTTGTTTTAATTCCTGTGAAACACCTAAAGGGTTAACAAACTTCCAAAATGCTGTTTTGAATACTGTGAGGGGTGCAGTTTTTGAAATGGCATCATTTATGGGGGTGTCTCACATACAAGTCCCTCAAAGTCACATCAGAACTGAACTGGTCCCTAAAAAAATCAGTGTTTGAAATTTTCTTAAAAATTTGAGAATTTGCTATTCATATTTTAAGCCTCCTAGTGTCCAAAAAAAATAAAAGGAGGTTGAAATAATGATGGAAACATAAAGTAGACATATGGTCTGTGTTAGTTATTAACTATTTTGAGTGGTATGATTATTTGTCTCACAAGCAGAAAATTTAACATCTTGCAAATTGCAAAATTTTCAATTTTTTTACGACATTTTGGTATTTTTCACAAAAAAACACAGACTGTATCGACCAAAATTTACCACTAACTTGAAGTACAATGTGTCACGAGAATACAATCTCAAAATCACTGGGATAAGTAAAAGCAAAAAAAAGTTATCCCCACTTAAGTGATACCTGTCAGATTTGAAAAAAAGGGCTCTGTCAGGAAGACAAAAACAGGCTGCGGCGGGAAGGGGTTAATTCCGCTAGACAGAGATAAAGCCACAATAAAAAAACAAAAACAATTGACGGAAAACGACTACAGAACCTTAGCAAAGCTTTTGCAGAACTGGAAGGACTGATTCTGATGTTGTGACAGAGAAGTAGGATAAATTAAGATAATGACTATCTAATTATGGTAGATCTACTATACCACACCCTGTTTGTCCAGGTGCAAAGTTGCTCCTTATTTTTTGCTCCCACCTCTCAATTAGCCCCAAAATATTGGAGGTGTTATTTAAAACAGAAAAGTTTTTGGTACTTATTTCCTAGCACGGCGCCCACGATCTAGATTGTATGTGTTGGGACGATATCGCAAGCATTGCATGAATCTTATGTGTTTGTGCATGGACGAGATCGACGAGATATACAATCTATACAATTGAAAAGATTTTTAATTGTATGTACAATATCGCATCTTATGGATCTCATCTTATGGATCTCATGGATCTTATGCATCCATAAGATGCATAAGATCCATGAGATCCATAAGATAAAAGATCCATCAACACCAACCCGAAGCGTGGCGAGCGCAGCGAGCCTGGGAGGGTCAACGGTGCGCGTCCTCCGACCTTTTCATACCCCCACTATCCATGTCGGCGTGGAGTTGATTTTATATAGTGTGGCGAGTGCAGCGAGCCACCGAAGCGTGGCGAGCGCAGTGAGCCCCGCGAGGGGACGCTCATTATTTCACAGGTATTACACGGCCCCTCGTGGGGCACGCTGCGCTCGCCACGATTCGGGCTCGGTGGCTCGCTGCGCTCGCCACACTATATAAAATCAACTCCACGCCGACGTGGATAGTGGGGGTATGAAAAGGTCGGAGGACACGTGCTGCCACCCCTCGCGGGCTCGCTACGCTCGCCACGCTTCGGGTTGGTGTTGATGGATCTTTTATCTTATGGATCTCATGGATCTTATGCATCTTATGGATGCATAAGATCCATGAGATCCATAAGATGAGATCCATAAGATGAGATCCATAAGATGAGATCCATAAGATGAGATCCATAAGATGTGATATTGTACATACAATTAAAAATCTTTTCAATTGTATAGATTGTATGCCTTAATTAAGGCATACAATCTTAAGCGATGGGCGCCGTGCTAGGAAATAAGTACCAAGTTTTTTTGGGTACTTGTTTCCTAGCACGGCCACAATCGGGAGTAATCGTGTACTTTAACTTAAGGCAAAATCGCGTTGATCGCGTCGGTCGCGCGCATTAACATGGCACGCGACGCGACCGACGCGATGGACCCGATTTTGCCATAGGGTTCAATGTTAAAATATTTTTAACATTGTAATCGCGTTCATCGCGTCGGTCTTGTGCCATTATAATGGCACAAGATGGGATGGACGCGATTAAGCACATTTTACATAGCTAACAATGGGAAATGGGCCAATATGGCCCATTTCTCATTGTATATGCCCCCGTCATGCCTATAAATTAATGCGCCCCCCCCCCATTGTGAGCAGCACCCCACGATTGACGCCAACCCGAAGCGTGGCGAGCGTAGCGAGCTCACGAGGGGCGGCGGTACGCGTCCTCCGACCTTTTCATACCCCTACTATCCACATCGGCGTGGAGTTGAGAATATAAAGTGTGGTGGTATGAAAAGGTCGGAGGACGCGTACCGTCAATCGTGGGGTGCCGTTCACAATGGGGCCATTTGAGCCATCAGGGGGGTTCAAATTGAGGTCTGGGGACAATTTTACATTAAATCCAATGTAAAATAGGGTCCCAGGGACTCTTTTCACATTTGATTCAATGTAAAAATCAGGTCCATCGCGTCGGTCGCATCGCATGCAATTTGGTCGCATGCGATGCGATCTACGC
Organism: Crinia signifera; assembly: GCF_055691185.1. NCBI lineage: Eukaryota > Metazoa > Chordata > Amphibia > Anura > Myobatrachidae > Crinia > Crinia signifera. Next base: position 104,355,313 of record NC_139227.1, read on the forward strand.
GATTTTTCCGACCCGATCAAAATCGGTGTGGCCGTTCTAGGAAACAAGTACCTTTTTTTTTGCTGGGAGCTTTGTCCAGTTTTTTGAACAGGTTAAAAATTCCTTGAAATCAGACACCACCAATTTCCTAATCCCTTCCATCGCTGGGATTAAACTAAGCTGATTGAAACTGCTCTACGTTCAAATTTGGAGGTGATATTTCAGAATCTTGTTGTAAATTCAGCATAATTACAAGCGACATGTTCTCACTACTGTTACATCACAATGGCTTTCAGGCCGATAACAAGCCCTAGGCTTCAAACGTATTCTTCATTTTCCAACGCTAAGCAAATCAGAGAAGATAAGCCAGTTTCACGGCTCACCTGTCCACACACATGGGCTGTATTGTGTTTTGCGTTGTCTGTTCCGTTCTGGGACAAAACTATTCAAGGAAAAGCTCCAGACAGTAATGATGCTAGAACGCTACCGGCTTAAGTCTGCCACAACCTTGGGCTTCTCCATTTGTGTTACAAGAAAATAATATATTTTATACTGTACTAGTTACCAGCCCATCAAAATGACAGGACAACATAGCAGTAATGTCAGCATTTTCCAACAGAGCAACACTGTTATGGTTCTGTTGGGCGCCACCTAGTGTCCCCCGGAATCGAAACACTTGAATTCCAACACAGGTGTGAGGAGCTGAATTAGCCTTTTATTATATAGAATAGGTAGAATGACTTAACATATACTTTCTTTCTTCTCTCAGGGAGAATCCCGGAGAGGAGACTATTAGCGTGCTTCTGTGGGCAGGGCCAGAGCCTGACATCATCAAGACCCGCCCCAATCACTAGAAACTGCCGTGATGTGCAGATGTACATCATACATGCCGACTTTTTTAAACTCCTCTCCGGGAGAAGCCCGGAGAGGAGTTAAAGCAGAGCTCGACGAGGCTTCATTTGGTGGCGGGGCTGACGTCACCAAGCCCCGCACCCACAAACGGCAGCCACATTAATTATCAGGTCTGTGGATGGGGGGAGGGGTTAAAATGCAGCGAAATGCGGCAATTTGCGTCATTTTAGCCCCTCCCCCTCTCCGTGGACCTGCAAAAGTCGGACATTTTTAGCGCGGGGAAGGGGGGAGCAGGGGCTGTTGCTACAATGCGGGAGACTTGCCCACCTTCCCGGGGGGCCAGGAGGGGGACCCGATTTGCGGGACCCTCCCGGCCATTCCGGGAGGGTAGGCAAGTATGATGTACGTGTAGGGGACGGGGCGAAAATTAAAGTGATCTGCATATTTTAGCCCTGCCCCCTCCGTGTACTCCCACAAATGCATATGGGCGTGTTTGGCTAATAGTTTGCCATAGAGGGCACAAAGTATTCTTGTTCCCATGTTTGTCTTGTTTTACAGGAAAGTTGCATGGGTCCACTTAGGCTTGTGGCCTACGTGAGAGTCATCTGTTATTTATTTATTAACAGTTTCTTATATAGCGCACACATATTCCAGTGTTTTTTAATGACCAGTTTTACCCTCCAGGTGTCATAAGATGTGTGTCAGAATGATCGATGATATCACCTGTGTTGAACTATTTCATTGATAAGAAAAGTGTTTCACCACAGGTGATGGTAGTCATAATTTAAGAGGGAAATCCAGGAGTAGAGTATTTTGTCCCTCCTGGAATGGGACATGTTAGAAAGTGTGGCTTGTGTATATTAAATTTAAACTATCCTGGTGGTGAGAAGGAGAAGCTGGGATCCCTGGGTCACTTACAGCTCTCTCCCCCTCCTATCTATCCTCTAGTCCATGGGTCCTCAAACTGCGGCCCTCCAGATGTTGTGAAACTACAAATCCCAGCATGCCTTGCCACAGTTTTAACACTCCCTTATAGCAAAACTGTGGCAAGGCATGCTGGGATTTGTAGTTTCACAACATCTGGAGGGCCCCAGTTTGAGGACCCATGCTCTAGTCAGTCATCTCCATTGGTAATTTATTCAACCTAAAACTGCTTTTACATTCTTTGTTGTGCTCATTAGACTGAGAATTATCATAGAACTGCCAATATTTTTCAGCTGGGTAGAAATGTCCTCAATTCCAGTCCATCAGTAGAATCTCCATTGGGCTCATGTTAGAAAATACATTTCATACGTTTTATGCAGTAAATACCCGACTGTGTGGCAGACATAAAATCACTATGTACATGCTCAGACATATGTACATGCTCAGAAAATGAGCACACGCAAATACAAGTCAACTGCATTCTGGTCACATCTATACTTACAATGAGAGTGTCAGAACATGGGAGACATTTTCATATTGGAAAAGTAGGAATGGGATCATTGGGTTGACCTAATGATGGTCAACATACTTTAAGGTCGACAGGTGTCTAGGTCGACATGGCACAGGGTCGACAGGTGTCTAGGTCGACATGGGACTATGGCCCTTATTCTGGTTGGTGCGGTCGAGCCGCATATGCGGCTCCGACCGCACCAGACGAATCCCCGCCCACGCTACGGATCGCCACGGCCGTCCGTACACGGACGGCTGGCGATCCGCACGAAAATGGTGGAGGCGTACGCCTCCACCATGGTGGGAGCTGCCCCCTGCATTCGATGGTCGTCGACCATCGAAGGCAGGGCCGCTCGCTCCCCCCGCTCACGCAAGCTTTTAGCACACGGACAATCGTCCGTGTGAAAGCTTGTATTGGGGCGGGCAGCTGACATCCGGCGATGTCAGCTGCCCGCCCACTACACTGGCGTCACGACCTCATTACCATGCATACGCCCCGCGTTTGCATGGGAACGCCCATGAAACGCGGGGCGTATACATAGGGAAATGAGGGACTGAAGCCCCTCACGCCCCTATACGCCCCCTTTGCGTCGTCGAAATTTTTTACACGGAGAATTCCCCTGCACATGCGCAGAGTGACCTCTGCGCATGTGCAGAGAGAAAACATCGGCGGTACGGCCGCATGCGGGCCGTACCGCTTCAATCTGAATAAGGGCCAAGGTCGGCAGGTGTCTAGGTCAACAAAACCATTAGGTCGACATGGGGATTTTCAGTTTTTTTACCCGAATCCCCTCGCATGGCGTAGCTACATACGTGGCAGACCCCGCGGCGGCTTGGGGGAGCGACGCCAGCGGGGTCTATGGTGGGCGCTGATGGCTGAACTGACAGACAACACAGGCAGCAGTGAGGGCTGAGCTGGTCCCGCCCTGTACATATCTAATGAGTGGGGACCCAGTGCAGTGTTGACACCTGTCGAACTTGTGCCATGTTGACCTAGACACCTGTTGACCTTCCAGTATGTCGACCCAACGGTGTTGACCTAATGACTGTCGTCCATCTTTAAGTCGACCCATCGACCTTATCCCGGAAAAGTAATGGAAGTTTGCGTCCATGCACACGCGGCCCATGTATACCAACACATACTCCTGGTAAAAGGAGATTTCTATATTCCAGTACAGGTCAGGTACATACTATCAAGATTGGCAGATCTGTATTTACTGAGTATGATGAAATCACTGAAAGGTATCGGTAATGTACAGTATGGGTGCAGACTGGTGGATTGGACTTAAAGTCAAGAATCCAAGAATAATTATTCCCAGATTGCTCTCTGTGAATCTTCACTTTACTTGTTTTCTTTTGTATGTCATCTGCTCAGAGATATGGGGGCCCATTTATCAAACCATATTTGCTGCTAAATCCCCGAAAATACCAGTTTTCAGGGTTTAGCCGCAAATAATAAGTATCACCTAAAAGTATCAAAGGGGGACCACAGCAGGAATCTCCGATCCCTGCTGCGATCCCCCCTGCACCGCCGCATCCCCCATAGGTTTCTATGGGGGATGCAAAGCTGCCCGATGTATTAACATCGGGCAGCCCGGCTTCGCAGCCGTGGGCTATCGCCATTCTGGGATGGTGATAGCCCATTGTAGCCTATGGCTGCGGGATCGCACTGCCGAGTGGTGCAGTGCGGTCAGAGGGGTCGGCGGGGGTCAGCACATTACCGCGCATGCACAGACCCCCAGGCTTCCGGGTCAGGGCTTCGCAGGAACGGGCTCCTTTCGGAGCCCTGTCCCTGCTCCCTTCTAATAATGCATCCAGGCGGTATTTCACAATACCGCAATGCGATGTCTGGTGATGTCACCACGCCGGCATCGCTCTGGGTTGATAAATGCACCCCATATACTTTGCAGCCTGACAAACCAAATATCCCCCAGCTGCTGCAGCACCATCATATGTCCAGCACGAACAGCCACTACCTATAGGAGAATATAATAGCGTGCTGACCGTAGTGAGGCACCGAGCCATGCGAGGGTATGCGTCACACTAATTGGGGGCCCATGTCAACAGTTGTCAACATTGACACTTTTTTTTCTGAACTCATGTCTACCTTTTCATGTGACTACCTTATGTTCATGTCAACATTTTGACCGAAACAACATTTTGACCCTTTCGACCTATTGAACTGTCGACCTTTTGGGGTAGATCTATTGACTATCATCTAGACAACATCTAATCTACACCCCCTTCCCCTCCAGTGGTACGCTAAGTGGTCAACACCAGTGCTATTGTCGAGACTCTTCTGCAGAACCCAGAAGAAGGGTCAGAAGCAGTAGGATATTTGTCGGTTACCCAATCATCAGGCAATATCAAGAGGTCCAGCAGGGCCAAAAGACTGGGGAGGCCAAGCGGTGGGGGTGCCGGACAGTTTCCCGACAGTCATTACCCCGATGTCGAGATCCCAACAGTCAAAACCCCGACACTCAGGGTCCCGATGGCCACCGGCTATTCTCCCTCGTGGGGGTCCATGACCCATATAACTGCCTCAGAAACATATAACCACAGAACATAACTGCCACAGAAACATATAACTACAGAACATATAACTGCCACAGAAACATATAACCACAGAACATATAACTGCCACAGAACATATAACTGCCACAGAAACATATAACCACAGAACATATAACTGCCACAGAAACATATAACCACAGAACATATAACTGCCACAGAAACATATAACCACAGAACACATAACTGCCACAGAAACATATAACTACAGAACATAACTGCCACAGAAACATATAACTACAGAACATATAACTGCCACAGAAACATATAACCACAGAACACATAACTGCCACAGAAACATATAACTACAGAACATAACTGCCACAGAAACATATAACCACAGAACATAACTGCCACAGAAACATATAACTACAGAACATATAACTGCCACAGAAACATATAACTACAGAACATATCACTGCCACAGAAACATATAACTACAGAACATCTCTTATACATTTAGCTACATCTGTCACTCAATGTGTGAGTGTGTCTATAACGCTGGGTGGAGTCATAGGCTAATAGCCTATCAGAGCCTCTGACTCACACACTCATATAGGGGGTTATTTTGGTTCACTCTTTCTGACAAATTCCTTCTTAGATGGACAAAACCATGTGCACTGCAGGGGGGCAGATGTAACATGTGCAGAGAGAACTAGATTTCGGTGGGTTATTTTGTTTCTGTGCATGGAAAAAACTGAGTGCTTTATTTTTACACTGCAATATAGATCTCACTTTGAAGTAAAACCCCACCCAAATCTAATTCTCTCTGCACAAGTATCATCTACCCCACCTGCAGTGCACATGGTTTTGTCCATCTAAGAAGGAATTTGTCAGAAAGAGTGAACCAAAATAACCCCCATAGTGACCGAGAACCAGCCCACAGTGCCAGACACCCTCTGCCTCCCCATGCTGCCAGGCAAAGACACTGCTGCCTCCGGAGCATTGCTTACCGCCCCTTCTCCCCTGGAGATAGATAGTGGCAGCCGGCGCCTGGCAACCTGAACTCCCCCCCTCCAGCGTATGTCTCTTCACGGAGCAGGAGAGCGGTAGCCCCTGCAACCTCCCCCCCAGCTGTTTAGCAGCGGCTGCCGCCCCCACCTCTCCCCCCGGAGCAGAAGAGCAGAAGCTGGCGGCTGCTAAGAGCACCTCTCTCGCCCCAGCGGGTTAGTGGTGCCCAGCGCAAACGCCTCCCCTCACGGCTCTGAGCTAGACAAGCCCTTTCATGTAACGCAGGAGTCTGCCCCCCCGCGACACCCCCCTCCCGCAATTCACGGCAACCCCCCCTTGTGATTCGCGTGGCCCCCGCGCCCCCCTCCCGCGATTCATGGCACCCCCCTGCACCCCCCCTCCTGGGATTCGTGGACCCCCGCGCCCCCCCTCCTGCGATTCACGGCACCCCCCCTCTCGTGATTCGTGGGGGCCCCGTGACCCCCCCTCCCGCATTTTGGGGACCCCCGTGACCCCCCCTCCCGAGATTCCCCCCCCCGCGCGCGATTCATGGCACCCCGCAACCCGCACCTCCCGTGATTCGCGGACCCCCCTCCCGAGATTCACGCCTCCTCGCGTAGGTCGCATCGCATGCCATTATAATGGCATGCAATGGACCCGATTTTACATTTGTTGGGAAACCTCAAAAAAAGCCCTAAATTGGGTCCGTCGGGTCCCATCGCATACCTTAAGTTAAGGTATGCGATGACCTTAAGTTAAGGTATGCGATGGGACCCGAAGGGCGCCGTGCTAGGAAACAAGTACCGAACTCCCATTTTAGTAAATATACATCTATGAAATCTCTTTCCTCTTGATCTCCAATATTACCCTGAGCGGTGTGTTGGTAAATAACAAACGGTACTTGTGTAGTTTCACGGCGCCACCGTGCGCACAGTCTCTCGTGAAACTTGGCAACTTGCCAGACTCTGTGTTTACTGTGAGCGTGCCGCTCTAGATGTAATGTACGTTATCAGCATAGCGCTGGCAGCAGCAGCGCGCGCTGCCCAGCGCTGACAGGTCATTGTGGTACTTGTAGTTCCACAGTGGACACCCCGGCACACCGCTAACGAATGGGGCTTCACCCCGGCCCACCGCTATCAAAGAGGGTGTCCCAAATGCAGACGCTAAAATTTAGATGCTTTGGCATCTAAATTTACACTCCCTTCAAACCGCTAAGAAGGGGCATCTAAATTTAGACGCTAAAGCATCTAGATTTAGTAGGGTTTAGGGGTACATAGGGGTGCACTGTGCAAAACACTATTAAACCACGCTTCGGGCTCGGTGGCTTGATGCGCTCGCCACACTTTATAAAATCAACTCCAAGCCGACGTGGATAGTGGGGGTATGAAAAGGTTGGTCGCCACGCTTCGGGGTGGCGTGGATAGTGGAATTAACAAGGTCACCAGCTGTTACGTCGACTAGTGTCATTGTGAACAGGTTTAAGAGTGTTTTGCACAGTACACCCCTATGTACCCCTAGACCCAACTAAATCCAGATGCTTTAGCGTCTAAATTTAGATGCCCCTTCTTAGCAGTTTGCAGGGAGTGTAAATCGTCTAAATTTTAGCGTCTGCATTTGGGACACCCCCTTTGATAGCGGTGTGCCAGGGTGTCTAGTTTAGTAGCCCCGTTCGTTAGCAGTGTGCCGGGGTGTCCACTGTGGAACTACAAGTACCTCAATGACCTGGCAGCGCTGGGCACTGCGCGCTGCTGCTGCCAGCGCTATGCTGATAACGTACATTACATCTAGAGCGGCACGCGCACAGTAAACACAGAGTCTGGCAAGCTGCCAAGTTTCATGAGAGACTGTGCGCGCGGTGGCGCCATGAAACTACACAAGTACCTAACAAACCATTTATTTATCTTCACGTTTTTCATCAAAATCATCGATGGTTAATGGCCGATGTCGAATACTTTTTCCATAGATGGGGAAGAACCAGATGGTTTCCCTCCATCGATGGAACAGCAAAACAACATTTTGCTTTGTTTTGTTTTTTCTCAAAGTGCCGGGACACGGAGCATAGCTCCGCCTCCATGACACCCACGAATCCCCGTCTCCGTGCTTTGAATGGATGACCATCGATATGTAAAAATATTGATGGTCAGCCATTGCACAGTTTAGCACGATAAATGGGCAGTTGCAGAATTGCAACCATCGATGGCAATGGCAACGATGACCATCCCTACTGAGAAAGTAACAAATGAGACAGCAATCTCTTGCCTAAGCTGTCAGAGGGCGGAGTCAAATCAAGTGAACCTTACTGGAAAAATAAGTGAAAAACGTAGACCATTGCATACGCCAATCCCAGAAATAACCATAGCTTTACACAACTAGATGCTTATTTTATGTGTTAATATGTTATATGTAGCAACCAACCTTATCTTGTACTTGGGGAACCTTATTTCCCTTTGTGGTTTCCTGAACAAGGCAATTTGTAGTCCTAATAGATAAAATGGGAAGTGATTTTTATTTTTTGCTATATTTAGATTTAAGTGCAAATAATATTTCTTAGATAATAAGGTGAACCAAATTCTAAAATGTTCTTCTACCTTCTACCTATATGTTCTGTGGTTTTATGTTTCTGTGGCAGTTATATGTTTCTGTGGCAGTTATATGTTTATGTGGCAGTTATATGTTCTGTATTTATATGTTTCTGTGGCAGTTATATGTTTCTGTGGTTATATGTTTCTGTGGCAGTTACATGTCCTGTAGTTATATGTTTCTGTGGCAGTTATATGTTTCTGTGGCAGTTATATGTTTCTGTGGCAGTTATATGTTTCTGTGGCAGTTATATGTTTCTGTGGCAGCTATATGTTTCTGTTGCAGTTATATGTTTCTGTGGCAGTTATATGTTTCTGTGGCAGCTATATGTTTCTGTGGCAGTTATATGTTTCTGTGGCAGATATATGTTCTGAGGTTATATGTTTCTGTGGCAGTTATATGTTTCTGTGGCAGTTATATGTTCTGTGGTAGTTATATGTTCTGTGGCAGTTATATGTTCTGTGGTAGTTATGTTCTGTGGTTATATGTTTCTGTGGCAGTTATGTTCTGTGGTTATATGTTTCTGTGGCAGTTATGTTCTGTGGTTATATGTTTCTGTGGCAGTTATATGTTCTGTAGTTATATATTTCTGTGGTAGTTCTATGTTCTGTGGTTATATGTTTCTGTGGCAGTTATATGTTCTGTGGCAGTTCTATGTTCTGTGGTTATATGTTTCTGTGGCAGCTATATGTTCTGTGGTTATATGTTTCTGTGGCAGTTATATGTTCTGTGGTTATATGTTTATTTGGCAGTACAGGTGGAGTATCCCTTATCCAAAATGCTCGGGACCAGGAGAATTTCGGATAACGGATTATTCCGTATTTTGAAATATTTTAATATTTCAATGATATATCTTGAGGTATCTTGCATTTGTGTTGTACATATATCAAACACTGAAATAAACACAAATATATATTTTTTTGTTTTACTTTCTGGAATGTATGGTTTTCGGAATCATTTGGATAACGGATATTCGGATACGGGATACTCAACCTGTAATATGTTATGTGGTTATATGTTCTATGGCAGTAATATGTTCTGTGGTTATATGTTTCTGTGGCAGTTAAATGTTCTGTGGTTCTAGGTCGACTTGGTTCTAGGTCGAAAGGTCATTAGTTCGATAGGTCATTATTTAGACAGTGCCTAGGTCGACAGTCAATAGGTCGACATGGGGTTTTTCACTGATCTTTGAGCTGACATGTGCCGACAGGCGTTATTTCATGCCCTACCATCCACTAGGGCGTGGTGGGAGAATAAAATAGTGTGCAGAGCGTGGCGAGGAACCGTGCCCGAAGCATTGCGAGCGATGCCAGGGGATGCGGTGCACTTCAAACTGTGTCAATGTCCACTGTGACGACATTCGGGTAAAAAAAGAAAAACCTCATGTCGACCTTTTGACTGTTGACCTAGACCCTGTCGAACTAATGACCTGTCGAACTAATGCCCTTCGACCTAGAACCATGTTGACCTTTTCCCATGTCCACCTTTTCCCATGTCCACCTAATGGTGTCGACCTAATAACTGTCGACCATCATGCTGTAGACCAAATGATCCCAACCCCACAGAAACATATAACCAAAGAACAGATAACGGTACTTCTTGACTTTCACGGCGCCACTCTAGATAGGACAGATAGGATACTAGATAGGATACGATTTGTATGCGATTTGACATAAGATATCGCATAAGATATAGGATAGGACAGATAGGATACTAGATAGGATACGATTTGTATGCGATTTGACATAAGATATCGCATAAGATATAGGATAAGATTTACTATCCATTTCATTACCCCACTATCCACTAGGGCGTGGAGTTGATTATATATAGTGTGGCGAGCGCAGCGAGCCACCGCGCCCGAAGCGTGGCGAGCGCAGCGAGCCCCGCGAGGGGACACGGATGTTGTTTCAAAGCAAGTCCCCAATATCGCATGCCATTTGCATGCAATTCCATAAAATACATTCCGTGTCCCCTCGCGGGGCTCGCTGCGCTCGCCACGCTTCGGGCTCGGTGGCTCGCTGCGCTCGCCACACTATATATAATCAACTCCACGCCCTAGTGGATAGTGGGGTAATGAAATGGATAGTAAATCTTATCCTATATCTTATGCGATATCTTATGTCAAATCGCATACAAATCGTATCCTATCCTATCTGTCCTATCTGTCCTATCTAGTGGCGCCGTGAAAGTAAAGAAGTACCCAGATAACTGCCACAGAAACATGTAATTGCCACAGAAACATATAACCACAGAACATATAACTGCCACATAAACATATAACCACAGAACATAACTGCCACAGAAACATAGGTACTTCTTTACTTTCACGGCGCCAGCATGGCGCCTTGCGTCTGAGTCCCCTTGCGGGGCTCGCTTCGCTCGCCCACGCTGCGGGCTCGGTGGCTCGCTACGCTCGCCACGCTATTTAAAATCAACTCCATGCCAACATGGATAGTGGAGGTATGAACTATCCATGTTGGCATGGCGTTAAGTTCCTTTATTTTACATAGTTTGTGGCGAGCGTAGAAGCCGGAAGTAGCACGGCGCCATGCTGGCGCCGTGAAAGTAAAGAAGTACCGAAACATATAACCACAGAACATATACCTGCCACAGAAACATAACTACAGAACATATTACTGCCATAGAACATATAACTACAGAACATATTACTGCCATAGAACATATAACCACAGAACATATAACTGCCACAGAAACATATAACTACAGAACATATAACCGCCACATAAACATATAACCACAGAACATAACTGCCACAGAAGCATATAACCACAGAACATAACTGCCACAGAAACATATAACTACAGAACATATAACTGTCACAGAAACATATAACCACAGAACATATAACTGCCACAGAAACATATAACCACAGAACATATAACTGCCAAAGAAACATATAACCACAGAACATATAACTGCCACAGAAACATATAACCACAGAACATATAACTGCCAAAGAAACACATAACCACATAAACATATTACTGCCACAGAAACATATAACTACAGAACATATAACTGGCACATACACATATAACTGACACATAAACATATAACCTCAGAACATATAACTGCCACAGAAACATATAACCACAGAATATATAGCTGCCGCAGAAACATATAACCACAGAAACATATACAGTAACTGCCACAGAAACATATAACCAAAGAAACATATAACTGCCACAGAAACATAAAACCCCAGAACATATTGGTAGAAGGTAGAAGAACATTTTAGAATTTGGTTCATCTAGGAAATATTATTGCATTTAAATCTAAATATAGCAAAAATCAAAATCACTTCCCATTTTATCTATTAGCACCACAAATTGCCTTGTTCAGGAAACCACAAAGGGAAATAAGGTTCCCCAAGTACAAGATAAGGTAGTTTGCCACATTTAACATATAACATATTAACACGTAAAATAAGCATCTAGGTGTGTAAAGCTATGGTTATTTCTAGGATTGGCGTATGCAACGGTCTACTTTTTTCACTTATTTTTCCAATAAGGTTCACTTTGTATCAGACACATTAGGTTTGACTCCACCCTCTGACAGCTTAAGCTGGGTACACAGTGGCGTAGCTACGTTTTGGGCGCCCCCCCCGCCGTTAGGGGGGGGCGCCCCCCCGCCCCCGTCGCCGCCCTGCCGAGCACCCCTACCCCGCCGCCCCGCCGAGCACCCCTACCCCGCCGCCCCGCCACCCATGCAAACCCCCCCTCAATCCCCCACAGCCTTACCTATCGCGCTGGTCCCGGCGGCTCCGTTCTTCTGCTGAGGACCACCAGAAAATGGCCGCCCCCATACAGCAGACAGTTTCAGAGAACTGTGTACTATATGGGGTCGGCCATTTTGTGGTGGTCCTCAGCAGAAGAACGGAGCCGCCGGGACCAGCGCGATAGGTAAGTCTGCGGGGGATTGAGGGGGGGTTTAACTATAGCACCGCAGCCCCCGGCGCCCCCACATGCACAGCGCCCCCCCCCCCCCCGCGGTGGCGGGGGCTGCGGTGCTATAGTTACGCCCCTGTGGGTACACATCTATACAATCGTCGGGCCGTTCTTCCGTTCTGTCCCGACTCCCTCTGTACGAGCGATAAACGTCCAAAAATGGTCTTGTCCCTCCATACTCGGCCGGTCGAAGGTTCAGTGCTGTTTAATATTCATCCGACAGGACGGGCCCATATTGGAACAAAAGTGCAGTGTGTACGCACGTTCGATCGATATGCTGGCCGTTCTTGCGACTATACTGCCAAAGCTGGAACGCCCATGTGGAGGTTCCATAGCTGCATGATGTCTCCTACAGAACAAGAAGTTTTCACCTCTCCCCATATATAATTAAATAAATAATCATAATATACATGCACCCCATATTTATAGCAGGTCGCCATATCTGTCCCTAGTCACCATGCCGGCTGCTATAAAGACGGGGAAAGCGTCTAGACAGTCAGCCGGCAGGGTGACTATGGACAGATACTGCAAACTGCTATAAAGATGGGGTACGCGACTACAGTCAGTTTGCCGTATCTGTCCATAGTCACCCTGCCGGCTGACGCGTACCCCGTCTTTATAGTGGTTTTCAAATACAGGGTCAAAAGCCAGTTTTGTGATCAGAGAGCAGTACATGGCTCCTTGTAGGCACGTTGTTTGTGGCACTGAACACGTGCATGGGCAGGACATTCGAGCGCTATTAACCAATCACACAGTTTTCTCTGCACGCGAGCAAGAGGTTTTCTTTGCTTGCGATACAAAAGAATCTTCATTCTGGAGAAATACGTGGATGTAAACCGCAGAATACACACTCTTCCTTTCATGCTTTCCTTTGTTGAGTACTCAGCCACAGTTTATTGTTGTTATGACAAATGCTTTATTGATGTACGTTGTGTGTAGTAGTAGTAGTAGTACAGGGGGGGTCAAGGGGGACAAGTGTGACGGGCCCCAGAGATCTGAAGGGCCCCAGAGCTTCCATGCCTACTGCCTGTACTAGTTGGCCTGTCAGTGACCCTTGCGGGCCGGCCGTCTACTGTGCACCATCTGTTTTTGGCTGAGTCTGACTGACTCACTGTGTGCCACTGCCGTCTACTGTGTGTGCGCCCTGCCACTTGGCGCTCAGAGTCATCTACTCTGTGTGTGCGCACAGCCTTACCCACCGCTGGTGCTCTGGCCTTAGTCTCTGGCTCCTGTACTTTTACGGTGCGGGTCATCTGTTCCGCACTCTGCGAAAGACCTGCCCTGCCTGCTCGTAGTGCTCAGCATTCTTTTGTGAAAGTGACAGGCCAGCAGCAGCCGGAGCCAGCAGGAAGCAGCAGCCAGGAGCCAAACCAGCAGGACTGAGAATGAGAGAAGTCCGCACCTGAAAGCAGGATCTGGAGCAGTGAAAGGTTAAATGAGGTTCATGCAGAAGAGCGGTGTGTATTTGGGATTAGATGGGGGGCCCCAGAAATATCATTGTACAGGGCCCCAAGATTTCTGTTGCCAGCCCTGGCCGAGGGACTCTATCGGCAATATGACTGCGGCCCAGGCTGCCCCATGCGCCACAGCTCGCACCCCTGAAGTTCCTGAGGAAACCCTCGCTGGCACAGTAAGTACACAGATTACACACATTTGAATTATTTATTGAAAAATAAGATGAAAAGTACAAATAAAGTACAGTACAACGGTAGCATGTCATAGCAATTTAGCAGATCATGTAATCCTGCCAATCCACTGCGCCTACACCATTAAAGTACTGCAAGTACTCCTCTCTGGTCAATTTTGCATGCATAGTAGCATTTCTTGTATTTAGATTGGTCTCCAAGCATGTTACTCCTACTGGCTCCTCAACTGTTTCACTGTCATCCATTCTTGACACATTGGGGTGTGCAGACTGTGTTTTTCTGCGTAGATAGTTGTGCAGCACACAACAGGCCATAACTACCTTGTCTATTTTATCTAGCCGCAGATTTATGGCACTATGAAAAATCCTAAACTTATTGCTAAGTATGCCAAATGTATTTTCAACCACTCGCCTAGCTCGTGACAGACGGTAGTTGAAAATTCAGCGTTCTCTATTAAGAGACCATTGTGGGAAGGGGTTTTAAAACATTGGCGTGCAAGGCAAACGCCGCGTCAGCCACAAAAACAACGTTTAAACCATGCACATTCTGTGTCCGCTCTGGTAAATGAAGTCCATTGCTTTTAACTTTGTCATGGAACATGGTCTTTTCCAAAGCCCCACCGTCAGAAACCAATGTTTTGCCAATGTCCACAAAGATGAATTCATATTTGGCATAACCATTAAAACAATGCCAAAGAAGCCCTTATAATTGTAGAAAAATGAGCCACTATTAGCTGGGGGCATGATGCGGATATGCTTTCTATCGATGGCACTACCACAATTGGGGAAATTCCAAAGATCCTTAAAATCTTGGGCAATAGCTTGCCACTCCTCAGTAGTCGTAGGGAACTGAAATATAGAAGTAAAGAGGTTTTAAAAAACAAATCAGTGATTTTGTTGTTAAATTATGTTTTACAGCCTTCTCTATTTGTGGAAGAGGAGTGCTCACCGACACAGGATGTGGCGTCACAGCTGCCTTCACCCCTCCTCTGCTCTACGCCTACACCCACAACCAGCACTCAGCAAGCCACGCAGCAGCCTGAAGGTCCATCAAGGAGAGGCCGTAAAAAAGGCCAAGGCAGACGGCGGATACGTCTGAAGTTATGACTCTGCAGATTCTGGATGAAGATGAGCAGGACCACGTGGGGAACGCAGTTGCCAAAAAACTGCAAAAACTAGATCCTGCAACAAGGGCAGAGGCTGAGCGGATCATGAGCGACACCCTGTACCGGTCCAGTGTCGGGACCCTTACCCGAAAAAACTCGCCTTACTGATGACCCCCCTATGTCATTCCAACCCATTAACCCTGCCCCAGTACCACACCACCAAATGTACCAGCCAGGTCATTATCCCCACTATCCCCAGTATCACACTTCTACGCAACCATGGCAGCAACAAACTGGAGTACCTTCACCAGTGCCAATACCACCAGCTTCATACAATGGTCCCTTCCAGGGTTTGGGGGAAACACCATCTCACTCCCAAACAGGGATGGATACAGATACTTATCATCCTGATCCCATCCATTACCAGCCATTTAAAAAAAAAATGATAGTTTATAGTTGTTTTTCTATATTTATTATAACGTTTTTATATTTATATTCTAAATGTTTACAAGTTTGTTAAGTTTATAATAAAAGATTTTACTTTAAAAATATTATTTGGTGTTCGTGTCTAAAATCCAGCCGGCAGGGTGACTATGGTCAGATACGGGTGGTAAGCGTCTAAATTGTACTCAACAGGCAGGGTGACTTTGGTCAGATACGGGTGGTAAGTGTCTAAATTGTACTCAACAGGCAGGGTGACTATGGTCAGATACGGGTGGTAAGCGTCTAAATGTGCCAGCAGCTCCATGAAGGTAGGGTCATCCATACAAAGATAATTCCTGAAGTCATCGGGGGTCTTTCTCCCTTATCTCCTGTACCAATGGCATATGGGAGAAGGTGTCTCGCCTCAGAAGCCAGTCTCTGATCCAGCAGCTGCGATTCTTGCTCCTCTTTTTTTTATTTTTTATATAGACTGAAATGTTGTGGCCATAGCAGCAAGAATGCAAGCACGAACCTTTCTTTTCCTCAAGCTCATGATGAAAGTGGTAGAAAACAAACGGAACGAATGAACGAATGTACATGTTCTCTGCACAGCCAGCACTGATGTATATCACTTTTGTTTAGGTTCTGTGCTCATGCCTCTTTGTTTTGGTGTGCCCTTAACCCAGCCCATTATGATAATTTTTGTTTATATATATCTTGTCAAAAGCCCAAATCGAGAGAGTGTGTACGGTGGTACAATCTTTTTCTTGTGACTGTTTGGACGGGAGTACATCGGACGTCGCAAGTAAATTTATACAGGTGCGTAAGCGCGTATTGGCTGTTGTTTGTGGCCGGTCCGATGCGTCTACGGTCGGTCGAACGGTTGCAATAAAACAGGAATTGTATAGATGTGTACCCAGCTTAAGGCAAGAGATTGCTGTCCCGTTTGTTCCTTTCTAAAGGCCCATAAACACTGGGCGACTTTAAGCTAAAAATCGCTCAAAACAGCAGGTTTGAGCGGCTTTCAGCTCAAAGCCGCCCAGTGTGTATGCCCCAGCGATGAGCAGTGATCGCTGCTGCGCGCTCCCGCAACATCGCCAGGAAAGCCGTTCATCTGCAGGTTATAACAGCAGATGAGCGGCTTTCATGACAGCTTTGCATAGCGCTCCGCTATGCAATGCTGCCCTCCATCGGCGCCGGGCAGGGGGAAAGCCGCTCAGTGTCTATGCACTGAGCGGCTTTCCCCGCAGCGATGATTTTCATCATTACTGTCCATACACGCTGAGCATAGTCGCCCAGTGTGTATGGACCTTTAGACTCAGTAGTAGAGTTTTTATATAAAGTGGAAACAGCAGTGAGCAACCAAACCTATACAATATTAAGCTGCTCATTAAGTATGTCTCTAAGTCAGTCAGCCCAGGATCTGGTGCAGACCATAAAACCAAGAGCCATAGGAACTAGACAATAGCAAGAAAAACAGGAAGATAAATCAATGGTTTGTTATTTACCAACACACCGCTCAGGGGAATATTGGAGATCAAGAGGAACGAGAATTCATAGATGTATATTTACTAAAATGGGAGTTCTATTGAAGGTGGCATGTTGCTATTGGCAACCAATCAGAATCTATTTCTTTTTTATTTAGCACCTTCTAGAATATGAGATAGTATCTGATTACTACTACTAGTTGTTGTAGACCTAATTACCGTATCCCGCTCCGGCCTTGATCAGCCTGTATCTGTTGCACTGGTCCAGTAGATCTGGTTTATGCACAGACTGCACTGGAAAAATCATTAGAGTTTCTAATGGATTTACAGATGATCAGCAAGCCGTAGGATTTCACTCTGTCTGGGTGGCGCTGTCTGATCGCAGGTTGCGCCGCAGTGATCAGGTCTGAATAATGCAGAATATCATTCAAATCTTCCCTTAATCTTCATGCTCAGTTTTGTCTTTTGAGTTGCTTTCAGCTACAAATTAGCCCAGCGTGTACAGGCTAGCGATGAGCGTGGATGTGTGGTCCCGCATGACGGCTGGCCGCCGGCGCTCATCTGTTGGTATTACCAGCAGATGAGTGACAGGGTGGACGGCTTTCCATATCATCCTGGGGGAAAATCGCTCAGTGTATATGCACTGAGCAATGTTCAGCCCAGCGATTTTCAGGTGTCGGACGGCTGCCAGACAGTCGGATTCTGACAGTCATTACACCAACATTGGAGTCACGACTGTTAAAACCCTGACACTCGGGGACCCGACGGCCAACGGCTATGCTCCCTTCCACGACCCCCATAGAGGGAGAATAGATTTGGTGGCGAGCGTAGCTAGCCACTGTCCCAGCAAGGGGCTTCGTTGTGCTCTCCACGCTGTCTGTGTCCGTGCAGTCGTGACCCCGACGTCGGGCTAATGACTGTCGGTATCCCGACTGTCGGGCTCCTATACCACACCCCGATTTTCCCCATCATCACTGTCCATACACAATGAGCAAAACTGGAGAGGCGGCATCGCTGTGACATATTTGACCCGCATTTGCAGCCATTGAGAAGTCTGTGGAGGAGACGGAAGGTTACATGAACTGCTGACATGGAACAGCTTGACACATCTCTTATCTAGAGACCACTTCAGCCAAATAACATAATAAGAAAAGCATGGGAACTCGACTGAGGCGCAAATCCTCATCCTCATTGTTTGTTCCAAAGGAACCGAAGTAAGTTCTGTGTACCTATGTATTGCTAACATATTGGCGATATTTGCGGGGCCGTGCTGTCATTTCAAGCGGCCCGCAGCCTCCAGCTGGAAGCGGGCAGAGCATCAGATGTGGGAAGCACAGCACAGGACACTAAAGGTGGGGTCCCGGCGAGTGCGCCTTTACCTTGCTGTCTGCTGCAGTGAGGAGGTGCCGGCCGCCACAGTCAGATGTGTTTGGCGTCCTACCCCTGCTGCTGCAATCGTATATATCACCCTACTCCACATTCACAGTGACAGCAGTGTTTTGGGAGGGGGGGCAGCAAGGGGGAAGCTTGCTCCCATAACTTGCAGAGCGGAGGAGGGCAGCAGCGGAAGCCCAAGCATCTCCTGTCCTTGCAGTGCCTGCTTTGCCTCTCCTTCCTCTGGCTCACACAAGGGGCTGGGAAACATACAGTGAAGGGAGGGGGCAGAGTGGGGGACATACAGTGAAGGAGGGTCAGGCTGGGGGACATACAGTGAATGGAGGCAGTGATGGCCATTCAGAGAAGGGGGAGCAGGGGCAGGCTGGGGGACATACAGTGAATGGGGGCAGAGTGGGGTACATAGTGAATGGGAGTTTTACAGTGAAAGAGAGTCAGGCTTGGGGAAATACAATGAATGGAGGCACTGATGGACTTTAAGAGAAGGGGGCAGGCTGGGGAACAGAGTGAATGGGTGCAGAGTGGGGAACATACAGTGAAGGAGGGTCAGGCTGGGGGAAATACAGTGAAGGGGCAGGCTGCGGGACATAGAGTGAATGGAGCAAAGTGGGGGACCATTCTGATGTGATTAATGATTCAAAGAATGTCAGGCTGAATGGTCGGCCCCCACACATTTACACTTCCCCAAATCTAGCCCTCGTCGCAAAAAGTTTGGACACCCCTGATCTAGTGTGTATGGAACTTTAGTAACACTGGCCCTTATTCTAGTTCACTCGCAGAGGTAAATTCCTTCTCAAATGGGCAGAACCATGTGCACTGCAGGTGGGGCAGATATAACGTGCAGATAGAATAAAGGCCCCCATACATTAGTCCGACTTGTCCTAAGGACAAGTCGGACCTGATTTCCCCCTGCAGCTCCCCGGGAGGGGGACACACGATTTGGCACTTGATGTGCCAAGTTTTGCAAATGATACATCGCATGCGATGTATCATTTGCAACTCCTGGGGAGCTGCAATGTGGAGCGAGCAGGGGGGCCGGGGACATCGAGGTGGCGGGCGGGGGATGCTGCAAGGCGGCTGGGGGGACGGACGCACGCTGCTATTAGTGCAGACGCTGCGGGGGACACAGGCGGCAGTAACATAGAGCCGGGCGTGGGGGAGCCGGGAGCTGTCAGTACTGAAAAAAAAAAGCCCATACAATGAATGGGCAGCCTGTGATTGGCTGAGCGCTCTCTCAGCCAATTGCTGACAGGCTGAGAGAGCGCTCAGCCAATCACAGGCTGCCCATTCATTGTATGGGCTTTTTTTTTTTTTCAGTGACCGCTCCCTGCTCCGGCTCCCCCTGCCGCCCCCCTCCCTCCCCGGCGTCTCCCGTCCCCCTCCCTCGCCGGCGTCCTCAGAGTCCCCACGGCTGCACATAAGATTTATTTATGTGCAGGCGGTCCGACGTCCCGACTCTGACCCGATGCGCACGGGACCGCGCATCGGGTCGGACCGGGTGTCAAAACCTGCGATTTGGTCCGATTTCACTGCCCGATCCATCTGGATCGGGTGAAATCGGGGCCAAATCACATAGTGTATGGCGGCCTTTAGATTTGGGTGGGTTTTTACTTCAAAGTGAGATTTATATTGCAGTGTAAAAATAAAGCAGTCAGTATTTTCCCTGCACATAAACAAAATAACTCACCCAAAACTAATGGGCCCCACATATAGCGCAATATTCAGGCATTTTCTGAGCGATTTTAACAAATCACTCAGAAAATGCCTACAAACACATGTAAATCGCTGTGTGTATAGCCCACACAGCGATTTACATGCGCGCCGCCGTTCTGAATCTGCCCAAGATTCAGAACGGACCCACCGGATAATGCAGTGCAGTCGCTTAGAAAGCTCCTGCTAATCTCCCGCATGTGTGGCTGTGGGCAGATGAGCAGGGCAGAGCGACTGCGGACGCCACAGATCCGCC
This sequence comes from Crinia signifera, assembly GCF_055691185.1. Classification (NCBI taxonomy): domain Eukaryota; kingdom Metazoa; phylum Chordata; class Amphibia; order Anura; family Myobatrachidae; genus Crinia; species Crinia signifera. Next base: position 104,375,673 of record NC_139227.1, read on the forward strand.
GCCACCCCTGACCCCCCTCCCCCACCAGCAGGAGCACTGCCACCCCCACCATGGAACTCCGCCTCACCTCACCTCTCCTTGCGGCGGCAGTGGGAGATGTAAAACAAAAATATTAAAATTTCGTAATGGCCGCAGCCAGCCAATCACAGCTCGCCGTGCCATTGCCCCGCCCCCTAGAGCTGGCTATATTAGCCAGCTCGAGACATGGTAGGGGCGGTCCGTCCGACGGTGGAGGAGAAGAGAAAAAATCTTTGCGTATGTGGGGCCCTTAACTCTCTGCATATGTTACATCTGCCCCCCTGCAGTGCAAATGGTTTTGTCCATTTGAGAAGGAATTTGCCTCTGTGAATGAACTAGAATAAGGACCACTGTTTCATGCACAAACTGAAGGCATCCCGCATCCTTATTGAGGCTCCTGTTTCAGTCATGAATCTCCTGCTGTCCTGCATTGTACTCTTAATCTCTCATGTACTTCAGATTCTGCCAGGGGTGCCACTGAGGAGTTTCATTTCGAGGACAGTGATTAGCTGTAATCATTGTGATTTGCTGTAGCCGCTTGGGAGTCCCTGCTGATGGCTCTCATTATCCCCCATGGTTGGAACCCCTGACAGGAGAGAGAGAGACCGCATATGATCAATTACACAGGTTCTTCTGTGTTTGTGTTAATGATGTAGGGTAATAAATGTTGCAAGTAATCTTTCTGTAGTTAAATACATTTGTTTAATTAGTTTATCTGGTGTCCATATTGATTTGGCTAATGCAATGATGGTATGGAAAGAGCACAGCCAATAAATATATGCAGTGCCTACAAGTTGCAGACAGCCCAATGTTAACAATAAAATAACACTTAAAACATACTTTATGCTTATGGATGAATTCACACAAGGTCAAATTGCATTTGGACTTTATTGCATATGCATCACATTAACCATGTTACTGCTTTGTACACGTCCATTCCTCACCAACAGGGCCTTTTAGCTATGCAGAACTTCCTGGATGCTTTGGGTGACAACTTCAAGTTTGACAAATTGCTCTTTCTACAGTTACTGGAATTAGTGTTCACCAGGAACTATTTTCTTTTTGATGGCCAGCTATATTTACAGCAAGAGGGGTGTGCCATGGGTTCTGCCTTGGCACCCTCTTATGCCAACGTTTTTATGGTGGCACAAGAAAAACTGTTTTTTTTTTTTTCCAATAACGAGTTTAGTAAATACATCATCATGCTATGTCGCTATATTGATGATCTATTTATGTTTTGGGCGGGTTCTCCTGAGCAATTTGTTTGTCATATTTATTTATTTACAGTTTCTTATATAGCGCAGCAGATTCCGTTGCGCTTTACAATAGTAGACAGTGATAAAACAAACTGAGTAACAACAGACAGACTTGGAGGTAGGAGAGCCCTGCTGCAAGCGGACATCATTAATCAACAACCGGGACCTATCAAGCTGACCTACAACTGGAGTCGGGAATGCATCAATTTCTTAGATGTTTCAGTGTTCCTGAAAAATGGGGTAATTTCCACCAACATCTATTATAAAAGTACAGACAGAAATACTTTATTGTTGTTGAGCAGCCACCACCCCTCAAAAAAGGCCTTGCCTACTCGCAAATGTTGAGGGCAGCACGCATTTGCAGCAACCCAACTGACATCCCCGATCAATTGGACTTTATTATCTCCAAATTCCAGGACCGTGGGTATCCTTTGAAAGCTTAGAGCAGGCATGTCCAACGTTGGCCCTCCAGATGTTTTGAAACTACACATCCCAGCATGCTTTGCAATAGTTTTAGCATTCTCTAATAGCAAAACTGTGGCAAAGCATGCTGGGATGTGTAGTTTCAAAACATCTGGAGGGCCAACGTTGGACATGCCTGGCTTAGAGCATCTAAACCAGGTATGTCCAATCTATGGCCCTCAAGCTGTTATCAAACTACAAGTCCCATCATGCCTTGCCACAGTTTTGCTATTGGGGAATGCTAAAACTATGGCAAGGCATGCTGGGATGTGTAGTTTCACTACAGCTGGAGGGCCACAGTTTGGACATGCCTGATCTAAACAAAGGGTCTTGAAACTAGATAGAAGCTCTCTCTTAAAACCAGCCATCCGCAATCCGACGAAAACGTTCTCTTGGACAACGACCTATGATGCATGTAGTCCAGTACTACCAGTGGCAAGTCGAGCACTGTGGTGTGTTATCGTTGAGGACGCAACCTGAGAGATAAACTAGTCCACCCCGACATAACGATACCAGCCTACCAGGCAATATGAGAGTTAAAGCACCTAGGTGCTACAAATGTGTTAAATGTGTGACTTGTCAATATCTAATTCCTGGCAACTCGTTCAAGCACCCACATAACCAAAAGGAATACAAAATAAATCATATATTGACCTGCGGTACTAAATATATTATATACAACATTATATGCCCCTGTGGACTGTACTACGTCGGGATGACGACTAGACAGTTCAAGGAATGTATCAAGGCTGCCCTGACTGACAAGCCTAATGACCAGCCAGTAGCATCCCACTTCAAAAAATATGGACATGCATTATCCTCACTGCTTTACATGATAGTGGATCATGTCACCCCTCCCCCCCCCCCTACCTAGAGGAGGAGACCGCCAGAAGATCCTACTAAACCTGGAAGCCAACTGGATTTTCCGCTTTGGGGACAGTTTCCTCCAATGGTTTAAACTAGCACATTTCTTGGAATGCGTTATTGTAATGTTTATTTGATACCACTGATTTTCTTCACTGATTTCAGCTTTTGATTTACTGTGATGTCATTTATGTATATACATATGAAATTCCTTAATACTTGCCCTCTGGTTAGCTCTATGATCTAGCAGATGATGACCTCAAGTGCTGCTATACCATCGCAGCTCAGTAACTGTACTGTTTACTTTGTTTTTATTCCAGCCGAGTGACCCCAGTTCCCAGGCACACTTCATGCGCAGGTTGCCTGGCAACGCAATGCCGCTGGTGGCTATGCCCTTCTATATAAGGTGAGGGGTATGGGGTGTTTGTGTACTGTTACCTGAAGACGGGGGCAGGTGACCCCCGAAACATTGTCTGAATAAAGTACTATTTGCAAAGTCCCGTGAGTGCTGCGTATTGGTCACCCCTACAGGGGCCAGCTGTTTCATATATATATATATATATATATATACTGTATAATAGTTGGTGTTAGTTTCCTTAGAGATATTGTATTCCTCTTTCAAGTCAACAGATACTAACCTCCACTTTTTCCATTGTAAGGAAATAAAAAAAAAATGAGGCAGGACAATCAACAATTATTTTCCCAGAATGTAAAAAAAACCCTTTAACTTTGAAGCAAAACTTCATACTGGAGATAATTAAATCCCACGTGGAGAGATTTGCGAATGGCAGCCGTCCAAGTGCTAATGAAAACCATATAAGTCTTACAGGATTAATCCTTTACAGTTTTCCAGAATTCATTAATGCAAACATGGAATTCGCGATTCTGATCTTACTTTTCTTTGAAGGATAAAATTATCCTATTTATTACTGTTTTATTTTCCCTTAAATACACAGTAAAACATATGGATGTAGTTTCATATATTCAGGGAATTTGTTTCCATGGTTCTACCTGGTGGGAGTGGGTTTTCCAAGACTAGAGCCAGACGTGGAAGCCTCTCGAGGTGCAGAAATACAGACAGCATCACCTACTGGTTGGAACTATATAACGTCATATCTATATACTAGTTAGCCCGCTCTAGGCAAATGCTTCGAAAGCTAGTCTGCTACCTAGTGATTGCCTCGCTTCCAACAGATGGCAGTGTTTCGCAGACACACAAACGGACACTAGACATATATAAATGATCATTGTGACTGAGAGAGATAAAGTCATCAGTGCCTTATACGATAACTTTAAATGGGAGCTCAAGACCCAACTGTCTGCATTTGTACTGTAAGTCACTATTTTCTTGTTTTGTTCTTTGCTCATCTATGTATTGTCAGACGCTGCGGAACCCTTGTGGTGCCATATAAAGAAATGATAATAATAAAATAGCTGTTATTATAAGAAGTCACAAAATAGCTTTATATACCAGGGGAGATGCATCAGATTCTGGGGCCATCCAGACCCGTTCACTTGCTGTTTAGGGTCTGCGCATGTTTAATCCCCGGGACCAAGGGGCTTCGTCGTTCGCTCCGGACAGGGAGGTTGGCAGCAGCGTGAACGTCCAGCGGTTAAAGGGTGTCCCTATAAAACCACGGATGTTCCCGCATGTTACGATGCCTGCATGTAACGATGCCCGCATATGACGATGCCTGCATGCGGGTGGCTGACGTTGCATAACGTCCAAGCTCGTCCCCTTTTCGGCCATCACCAATCAGAAAACTCATTAAGTAAGCACCTACTACCTCACTCTTCCACCCTCTGTTTTGGCGTCCCCCCCACCACCACCTCTTTTTTAATACTTACCTCGTCCCCCGGTGTCCATGGCGGCCATCGGATTCTTCACGGCATTCCTGGTCCCAAGGAAGCATTGCTCGGGCACACCGGTGAGATGACCGTGCAGCCGCGCACCTGGGGACTGGGAATGCCACTAAAGAGGATTCCGATGGTCGATGTGGATGTCAAGGGACACTGTGGATGTCAGGGGACCATTGGGGCACCACCCGGGGACCAGCTTACTGAATGATATTAGTAACCAGTCTAGAACACTACATGATAATAGAATTCTGAGATATTAGTTACACATTATTTGCGCAAATGTATGTCTAAGCCCCCAAGCCACCGTCAAAGCTTCTCTGTCAATTGGGCGTCCCTAGCGCCCAGGGTGTGCCGTTCTGGGCTTTCTAGCTTATGGTGTTTTTTTTGGGTGCCGCACCCTCCACCTAGATATAGCGCTAGGGACTCCCAATATACAGAGAAGCCTTGTCAATGACTGGGGGTCATCCTTCTTCCCCATCTATACTTGCATAATTTGGTGCGTGCCAGATGGAAAATTTCAAAGGTATTCTGCATTATTCTTTGAGTTCCTTCAATACGACTTGGGAGCCCTACATCTCACACTTTGGTGTTTGAGCTTCATTCTTTTTATCATATTCCCAACCATCCTCCTATCTCCCTCTACCTTTTCTCACTTTCTTCTTTGTTGGTTAGCCTCCTGCCATGTTTCTCTCCTCAAATTTCCCCTGTTATCAATATCTTCAACTTCCCCTTCAGTGTTTTAAAATGAGTGACATTTCCGGCTAGCTCGGTTCACCTGAACCTGACACATACATACTGTTTCCATCTTATCGCCTTGGCGTCTTATCTATAGGTCCATATACATCACCAGTTCACCATTACTTTATTGATTAAATGTAATAAAACATCTAGAAGGTGTCATTTTGCACACAGGCAAAAGTGCGTCCTTTGTGGGGCAACTATAAAATGGGGCGAAATATATATTTAGAGATGGGGCAGTCTGCTCCAGTTTCAACTGTAAATAGTGCAAGACAACGCTGCCCAGTATTTGTGACAACGCAGTTTGTCTAGGATGCTGCAAATTCTGTCTCTCTATCTGGATTGTTCCTGACTCTACAGGCCCTAAGCATGTCCCATGTTAGAGGCCTGCTGAGATGCAGCGCAGGAATCCCACTGTCTGCTGAATGTAATCAGGCAGTACCTGGAATAGTTTCACGCTTTAAAATAACCACATTGTTATTGTGCAGATGTTTCCTCTTATATAATATTGGAACTGCTGTGGGTTTCCAACATATAGCATTGATTTTATGGCACAGAAAAGCATCTGAAGCTGTAATAATGAATTAGCTTTACAATGGATTATGAAACAGGCAGAGAGGGGTAGATCAGATACCAAACAGCCCAATAAGTCTACTTAGAAAATTAAGGTGATCAAATGCAGCAGAAAAGGGGGTGTGGCTTCACGACAATGGGTGTGGCTTCACTTAAAGGGGCATAGCATCATTGGAAAAGTCTACTTTGTACCTGATTTTGCACCCTGCACCCCCCGTATCAACATAAAAAGCCAGAACTACAGGCCCAGCAGCCATGCAGAGATGGATTGTCTGCTGGACCGATTGACTAGCACCACATTGGAAATGTCGAATGCGTTGTCTAGATCTAATGATGGACCACTGCTGGTCGGACCTGGCGGTGCCCTGTGTGATTACATGGCTCGTCCGCCCCCTAGAAATAGCTCTGGCCCACAGAGATTCCATACACAGTCTTCTTGCAAGAGTTTAGAGGAAACATTTGTAGCATTGTAGGTTGGGGGTGAAGAGTCCGGTAGTCCTAGGCAAGGAGTTCCATCTGGGATGCAGCATGGGAGAAGTCTTATAGGTTGGTCCTGAGATTGATGCCTGGAGCTAAAAATTATATAGCAACCGTAGCTCACAAGTAGGCAAATAGCATACATGAAATAACCACCATACCTAGGGTGACCAACTCATCCCTTTAATCCGGGACACATATTAATTACACAGGTTCTGTGGCTGGCTTTCACCTGGTTTTAAACTGCCACATCTCAAGACTCCATTTCACCTGGTTTTAAACTGCCACAGAACCTGTGTAATTAATATGTGTCCCGGATTAAAGGGATGAGTTGGTCACCCTAACCATTCTACAGACTACAGGAAGACTAATGAGGGTGACTGAAGAACTTGATAGAACCCACGTCCATTGCACTAAACCTGCAGAAAAATGTCCTTATAAGCGACTATTTGTTGAATGTTATATGTAACATTGACCGTTACTTGCTATACATATATTCTCTGATCTTGTTCCATATTTAGGTGTGGCATCTTTAATGCTCTTTTTACATAACCTCCATGATTTCCATGTATCTATACAAGACCTTGTAGAACATTTGGTGTGATGCTGATAGGATCTTCATCTGTACGAGCACCAATTGTTATTGGTCTCCAAATAGCTTCAATGCTTCCTTGTGATTGGTGCATTCTGGTGACTTTGGAACATTTCACAACACAGTACCTCCCAACTGTCCCAATTTTCATGGGACAGTCCCATTTTTGGGGTGGCTGACCCACTGTCCCACCTGGAGCAGCAGTGGTGGACAGTGGAAGCAGGTGGGGGGTTCCTCTGGCCGTGGCTTTGGCACTTAGCAGAGCAGTGGTGAATAGATGTTGTGTGCATGTCCATGGTGTCCAATCAGGGAGACAGGGGGCCAGTCCTCATAGAGCGACCAGGAGTGCTGGCCATGCGCCAAGAGGTTTTTTGTTGCTATTCCGCAAATAAGGCCGTGTTGCACTGCACAGCACTTGTGCCTGAGCATCCAGTAGACTCTGTCTGGGAGAAATGCATTAGAATTTTTTCTGGTACCAGTACTTATACCCAGTGCTGACCATCATGTGGGCAGATACAGAGAGGGCAATTGGAGTGCTGACCAAGCCGAGAGCTGTATCTACAACAAAATAGCCATCCGGGTGGCCACCTGTGCTCATATAACTTTGCCTTGCTGAGGCCAGCTACTACAATTGCTGATGAAAAAGTGGTAAATATAATGCATGGTATATACTAACAATCACCCATTATGACATTCTATTCAAAATTATACTAACGGACAAATACCCACTAATCCATCCATCCATCTGTAATTTCACCCATTGGGGTCTGTTGTATGCATCAACTAACCAACTAACCAACTAAGGGCCTTATTCTGGTTGGTTCATTCGGATGCGTGTTTTCGGACAGGAACCGAGTGTTCTTAGCCCTGCCTTCCGTATGGATCGCTCACACCGTCCGAAAGCGGTAAGATGCCGACCGAACGGACCGCGAGCGGATTTTTTCATGAGCACACCTCCTCCATCTGTGGGAACCTCCCCCATCCGCTGACCATCGAATGCTGGACTGAGTGGTCAGGCTGCACCGAATGCTCCAGACCATTTGGGCATTTCTCAGTGCAAAAGCAGGGGTATGGGCGGGCAGCTGGCATCCGGATATGCAATATGTCCGCCCCCCACACGTGCATCACGGCCGCATTATCATACGTACGTCCAGCGTTTTCATGGGAATGCCCATGAAACGCGGGGCGTACACATATGGTAATGAGCCCAAACAGCCCTTCACACCCCTCTCCACCCCCTGTTCGGATTGCTACAACCGATCGTTTTCGGCATAGAATTCACGCCGTATTTGGACGTGCGCGGCGTTTGCACATGCGGATAAGCCTCTGCACATGCGCAAACACCAACCATCGGCCATCCGTCCGCATTCGGAACCATCCGACTCAACCAGAATAAGGCCCTAAGTACTGTTATAAGGACTTCATCTGACATAGCTTAAAATGCTTTGTATTAACCCATAATACTACTAAAAATGCTGGCTATTGTTGCTTCTGACTGACGCTGTTTTTATATTTTATACTTTAATTTATGTATAAATTTATTTAATATTTTATCTTTATTTGAATTAAATTAGGTTCCTATTTTAGTACAGTTTGTCTGTTTTCTATACCCACTTCCTAGTGACATGGGCCTGACATGATGGCATGATTTTCTACGAATGCTAACCCTCTACATCAGGGATGGGGAACCTTCGGCCCTCCAGCTGTTATTGAACTATACATCCCAGCATGCCCTGCTACAGTTTTGCTATATGGGCATGCTAAAACGGTTGCAGGGCATGCTGGGATGTGTAGTTCAACAACAGCTGGTGGGCCAGAGGTTCCCCATCCCTGCTCTACATGAAGTCATGATTTGCAGCATTGTGTTGGGGGTATCACAAGCTCCCCTCCTCTTTCACCTACATTTCTCCTGTAAGAGGTATCCCAGAATGGAAGAATAAATGGTGCCATATACAGTATGTGCTGCAGTTATGCAAATCAAGATGAACCGTAAGTCTTGTGATCGGAGCCATAACTAGATCTTTGGTTCCCTGTGCCAATTGGAGTGCCCCCCCCCCCCCACTCCATTTTTCCAATAGTGACATAAGGTGCATAACCTAGTAGGGAGGTGGCATTACAGAACTGATCCCAGAGAAAACCCATGCTATAATGCCCCTTCCAACATTATATATTATACACACGCACTTATAGAACAGTGCAAGAAAACACATTTGGATAGAAATCCTCTTTATATCACATTCATGCACTTAACTTGAGAGCTCTTTTTTATTCAATCTGAAATGTCACAGGTGATGGGTTTGAATCCCAGGGAAGTCAACATCTTGAAATGTTATAAAAGACAGTGGGCCTGATTCAGACCTCGTAAGGCTGCGTATATTTGCTGCCTAGCGAGCAGGAAATGCTGGCCCCGTCGAACGCACTCCCTCCCGCCCGCCGAATCCCTGCACTAGCATACGAGTGTACACTTACACATCCACTCACATGCGGCTGCAAGGAGGAAAAATCATTTGATGGTCACTCACCATGGAACCATGTCTAGCCTTCTCTCTGGAAAGTAAGTCAAACTTACTTTTCAGATACCCACTATCTGGCGATGTCATGTGACGTCAGCCGCCCACCCCGAGGCTGTATGGGCACGCCTACGTTCCTACGTTCGCAGGGGTATGCATTTTGTGGGCACGCCCATAAAACACTAGGCAGTCCCCTGCGTCTGCCTTATGCCCACCCCCTTGCCGCCCACCAATGTGCCAGCACCAACGTATTCACACATACTCAAACCCACACGATTGGGACCGGGGGTGGCGGACAGCGCTGACCTGTTAGCAGGTCTGAATCAGGCCTCAATCATCTCCTGACTGTTAAGTTACAGGCTGGGTTTAAAAAGGAACAGCCAGGAGCTGATTGGCCGGTGATAAAGTACCAGGCACTTTGGGGGTTATTCTGATTCACTCGGAAAAGCACAATCACTCTCTAATGGACAAAACCATGTGCACTGCAGGTGGGGCAGATGTAACATGTGCAGAGAGTTAGATTTGGGTGTTTATTGTTTCTGTGCAGGGTAAATACTGTCTGCTTTATGTTTACACTGCAATCTAGATATCAAATCTAACTCTCTGCACATGTTACATCAGCCCCACCTGCAGTGCATATGGTTTTGTCCATTAGAGAGTGATTGTGCCTTTCCGAGTGAATCAGAATAACCCCCTTTATTACTTCTCCTCCGTTACCACTGCTTCATACATCTGCCCCACAGTTTCCATTTCCCATCCCATTAATTACCACGATATGAGAAACATTAAGTGCGCCTGGTTATGTACAGGTACAGACTAAAAACACATCATTAAAACAGATGTTTGTCCTTGAAACATATAACATAGAAAATGGTATTGTTATTCTTGTGCTTTGTGCGCACCTTATACATCACAGGGGTGAGATTTGCCTCCACGTTCTTTCACGAGGGTTCAACACATTACTTATATGTGGGTGTTAGCAGCAAGCCTGCAAATGCTATTGTGTTGTATTTATCAGTCTGGCAGATCAAGGTGAAGACAGTCGGAATATGTAACATTCTTTTTCCCACCTTCCCCATAGGCCTGATGTTCGGTTTGCACAGCTCCGCCACTGATAACATTACAATGCAAGCCACAAAATAAAGCCCAACTTATTTTTAATCAGCCAGGGTCGTGACTGGCATTTTCTCCCCGCTCTAGTGTTCGTCGCCATTAAAGACTTGTTTTCTTCTTTGGAATTCTATCCTATTAAAAAAATGTTGATGTCAAAGGGTAACGCAGTGAAGAAACGAGCGATACTAAACCTTTCGGTATCAGCAGAGGTAGTTTTGTTCTGTGTGAATGAAGACTGTTTACAGATAAGCATTTTGCGCTTTGTGGGTAAAAGAAATGGTCTATGTCTTGTTGTGGAATAGGTCAGACATGGTCAGTCTCCTCCGCCGTAGCAGCCCCATTGGCAAGTAAAATATGAGCATCTGTAATGCGTCAAGAGGAGTTGTAGCATTGTATGTAGGGCCTGACTCAGGTTCAGTTGTAGAATAGCGGAAATTGCTGTTAGGCGATCTTTGCTTTTCTGTGCCTCGGCCCACGCCGGAGGGTGCATACACGAGCTCTTAAACTGCAGTCACATCTAATCACTCACATGACCTTTGTCGCAATGATAGGTGGGTGTTGACGCGGTGTTGAGTAGGTGCAGTGCAGTCAAAAGAGGGAGGCATGTCCCAACGTTTTCAGGGCGGGTTGCGGCAACTGAGTGACATGCATCACACGCGGTTGCTGAGATGGGAAAAATGACAGACCTGGTAGGGAGCTGCCCTAAAGAGGCCAGCGCTTCACACTTCTGCAAAGCGCTTGCATTTTAATACTGCAATTTCAATATTTTGCATTTGCATCCCAGGGAGGGAACCGGGATGCAGATTGTCTCATCAGAGGAGTAGCTGCTTCCACCAGCAAGTCTCTGTGACCAGTCCAGGATACCCTCAGCACAGACCAGCCTGTTCCATCAGTTCCCAGACTGTCCATCAGTACCCAGTCCAATACCAGCCTGTACATGGTTCCCGACCAACCATCGGTACCTAGTCTTATACCGGCCTGTACCATCGGTTCCCAGGCCAATAACAGCAGGTACCATCGGTTCCCAGGTGGGCCATTGGTAACCAGTCTGTTACAACCAGTGTCATTGGTTCCCAGACCGACCATGGGTTACCAGAACAATAATCACTGGCTACCATTGATAACCAGCCAAGTACTATCGATTTGCATTATATATCATTACCAAAGACTGAACTACCTGTTTCTCATTACATCCTCTGTACCCACAGTTTGAATAAGGAGAAATCCATAGTTCCTCCCTGGTGACCACCGGTGGGTTAAGACTCTGCACCTCTGTTTGAGTATTTGTTAATTCCCTGTTAACCTGTGCCCTCCGTGTATCAGTTCTCATCTCCAGTTTATGCACCGTTACTATATCAAGTCTCCGCAGTTCCATTGCCCATCAGCCTCTGCTGAGCCACTTCGGTCACAATCGGGAACACAGTGCCACCCGGACCTGACAGATACTATTGTCAGGGAAAGATCACTCCACAGCCAAATTGGGGTATTTTTAAGGAAAAACTATAAAATGGGTATGCGCTAGAACCCCCTACATCGACGCCACTACTACAGCTGCTGACACCCCCTCCCCATTGCGAGGACCCATCACACCTACTCACCCTTACCAACACCTGGTGGGCCTCGCTTTACTAAACCTGGGGTCACAGGAGCAGCAGAGAGCCCCGATGACCAACAGCCCTCACTGGAGCACTGATCACCAGTCCCTGGGCAGATGAGTATGATTTTTTTTTAACACATTGAACAGCCTGAACACACTGGCTGGGTCTATTGGACACACACAGCTGAACACACTGTCCGGGTCCATGGGACACACACAGCTAATCACACTGGCCGGGTCCATCGGACGCACACAGCTGATCACACTGGCCGGTCCATGGGACACACACTGCTGATCACACTGGCCGGTCCATGGGACACACACAGCTGATCACACTGGCCGGGTCCATGTCACACACAGCTGATCACACTGGCCAGGTCCATCGGACACACACAGCTGATCACACTGGCCGGGTCCATCGGACACACACAGCTGATCACACTGGCCGGGTCCATCAGATGCACACAGTTAATCACACTGGCTGGGTCCATGTCACACTCAGCTGATCACACTGGCCGGGTCTACTGGACACACACAGCTGAGCACACTAGCCGGGTCCATCAGACACACACAGCTGAGCACACTGGCCTGGTCCACCAGACACACGCACAGCTGATCACACTGGCCGGGCCCGTCAGACACACACAGCTGATCACACTGGCCGGGTCCGTCGGACGCACACAGCTGATCACACTAGCCGGGTCCATCAGACACACACACAGCTGATCACACTGTCCTGGTCCATAAGACGCACACAGCTGATCATACTTCCCGGGTACATCAGACGCACACAGCTGATCACACTGGCCAGGTCTATTGGACACACACAGCTGAGCACACTGGCCGGGGCCATCGGACACACCCAGCTGATCACACTGACCGGGCCATCGGACACACCCAGCTGATCACACTGGCCGGGGCCATCAGACACACCCAGCTGATCACACTGGCCGGGTCCATCGGACACACACAGCTGATCACACTGGCTGGGTCCATCGGACACACACAGCTGATTACACTGGCCGGGTCCATCGGCCGCACACAGCTGATCACACTGGCCGGGCCCGTCGGACACACACAGCTGATCACACTGGCCGGGTCTGTCGGACGCACACAGCTGACCACACTGGCTGGGTGCATCAGACACACATAGCTGATCACACTGGCCGGGCCCGTCGGACAGACACAGCTGATCACACTGGCTGGGTCCGTCGGATGCACACAGCTGATCACACTGGCCGGGTCTGTCGGACGCACATAGCTGATCACACTGGCCGGGTCTATAGGACACACACAGCTGATCACACTGGCCGGGTCTGTCGGACGCACACAGCTGACCACACTGGCCGGGTCCATCAGACACACACAGCTGATCACACTGGCCGGGTCCATCGGACACACACACAGCTGATCACACTGGCCAGGTCCGTCGGACACACACAGCTAATCACACTGGCCGGGTCCGTCGGACACACACAGCTGATCACACTGGCCGGGTCCATCGGACACACACAGCTGATCACACTGGCCGGGTCCATCGGACGCACACAGCTGATCACACTGGCCGGGTCGTTCGGACGCACACAGCTGACCACACTGGCTGGGTGCATCAGACACACACAGCTGATCACACTGGCCGGGTCCATCGGACACGCACACAGCTGATCACACTGGCCGGGTCCATCAGATGCACACAGCTGATCACACTGGCCGGGTCCGTCGGACACACACACAACTGATCACACTGGCCGGGTCTGTCGGATGCACACAGCTGACCACACTGGCCGGGTCCATCAGACACACACAGCTGACCACACTGGCCGGGTCCATCAGACACACACAGCTGATCACACTGGCCGGGTCCATCAGACACACATAGCTGATCACACTGGCCGGGCCCGTCGGACAGACACAGCTGATCACACTGGCTGGGTCCGTTGGACGCACACAGCTGATGACACTGGCCGGGTCCGTCGGACGCACACAGCTGATCACACTGGCCGGGTCCGTCGGACACACACAGCTGATCACACTGGCCGGGTCCATCGGACGCACACAGCTGATCACACTGGCCGGGTCTGTCGGACGCACACAGCTGACCACACTGGCTGGGTGCATCAGACACACACAGCTGATCACACTGGCCGGGTCAATCGGACACACACACAGCTGATCACACTGGCTGGGTCCGTCGGACGCACACAGCTGATCACACTGGCCGGGTCCGTCGGACGCACACAGCTGACCACACTGCCCGGGTCCGTCGGACACACACAGCTGACCACACTGGCCGGGTCCATCAGACACACACAGCTGACCACACTGGCCGGGTCCATCAGACACACACAGCTGATCACACTGGCCGGGTCCATCAGACACACATAGCTGATCACACTGGCCGGGCCCGTCGGACAGACACAGCTGATCACACTGGCTGGGTCCGTCGGACACACACAGCTGATGACACTGGCTGGGTCCGTCGGACGCACACAGCTGATCACACTGGCCGGGTCCGTCGGACGCACACAGCTGACCACACTGGCCGGGTCCATCAGACACACACAGCTGATCACACTGGCCGGGTCCATCGGACACACACACAGCTGATCACACTGGCCGGGTCCATCAGATGCACACAGCTGATCACTCTGGCCGGGTCCGTCGGACACACACACAGCTGATCACACTGGCCGGGTCTGTCGGACGCACACAGCTGACCACACTGGCCGGGTCCATCAGACACACACAGCTGAACACACTGGCCGGGTCCATCGGACACACACACACAGCTAATCACACTGGCCAGGTCCGTCGGACACACACAGCTGATCACACTGGCCGGGTCCATCGGACACACACACAGCTGATCACACTGGCCAGGTCCGGCGGACACACACAGCTGATCACACTGGCCGGGTCCGTCGGACACACACAGCTGATCACACTGGCCAGGTCCGTCGGACACACACAGCTGATCACACTGGCCGGGTCCATCGGACGCACACAGCTGATCACACTGGCCGGGTCCATGGGACACACACAGCTGATCACACTGGCCGGGTCTGTCGGACGCACACAGCTGACCACACTGGCCGGGTCCATCGGACACACACAGCTGATCACACTGGCCAGGTCCATCGGACACACACAGCTGATCACACTGGCCGGGTCCATGGGACACACACAGCTGACCACACTGGCCGGTTCCATCAGACACACACAGCTGATCACACTTGCCGGGTCCGTCGGACACACACAGCTGATCACACTGGCCGGGTCCGTCGGACACACACAGCTGATCACACTGGCCGGGTCCGTCGGACACACACACCTGATCATGGGTTGGCCCACAGGCTAAGCTCAGATAGAGCGCGTTAATGCAGAATTACGCCTGACATCTTTGCTCAGCCGTACAGCGGTAATTGCTGCCTCTGCCAATCAGCGCTGAATTACGGCTCCGAATGGCATCCGGGCATCGCTTTCACTGACATAACTATACAAATAAATAACAAGAGCATATGCACAAACACATCGCCTCTATTCATTCACTTTGGAGCCTTGAAAAAACAAAAGTACAATTGCCATCATTGTCATCTGTTTCCATGTGCCTTCTTAGGTGCGATTCCATTTCAGCATGTTCCTCGAGTCCAGCATGAATCATTATGACATGTAGGAAGCGGACGAGTACTTTACCGACTATGTAATCTTGTTTGCGCCGGCTGAAAATTACGGGCTAGCTGACTGCATCTGAGATCTGGCCTGCCTAGCTGACATTTACTGTATAGTCTGTACAATCGAGCTGACAGCGTGCGCAAACAAGAGACCAGTCACCGTCTAATGTAGTAAGATGTGAAGTGCTTGGTTTTCATTTGAAAAGACTCTCTGGAGAAGAAGAAAAAAAAGGCCACTTAAGATGAATGTATTCATATCTCAAGCAGGTCAAACAACTCGCTCACAAGTAACCGACTGTGCACTACAGCGCGTTAGTGTTTGGGGGCTGCCGCAGAGGACCGCGGCCCTAGAGTACGGCTACAATTGATGCACTGTTTCTTCTCACGCTTGCCCTTGAGGCCTTCCCGAAGCAGAGGATGTATGCAGGATCTCCGGAGAGGATCGCTGTTGGTCAGCTAGTAGCAGTTGATGTTAAATGAATCCATGCCGTAAGAGTGCAGACTATTATAACTTTGTTTTGTTCAGCTGAGAATCTGGCAGAAAACTGATGCTGGTCCATTGCTCCTGAACTCCGTAAGGACCCTCCCAAAAGGGCCGAAGCCTCCTCTAGCATCTGTAATAATTGTCTTCTCAGAGACGGCGGCCATTTTGGTAGAGTCATTTTCAGTGGAGGCAGGAAAAGCCGGGATAGCAGAGAACTATCTGCAGGTCCTGGCACGGCTGTAGCAACAGCCCTCGCAGATCCCCAGCTACCAGGTACCTCCAAGCCCCCGCGGGGTCTGCCGGGCTATTGTTATGCCACTGGCAGCGTCTAGAGCGCTACCCGGAAGTGATGTAAATCCACATCCTCAGCTGTTAAGGGAGGACCATATGCCTGTAAAAGATAGGTGAGCCCAGTGGCGTCACCAGCCGGGGGGCGTGCTGTGTGTACGGGAGATCTGCCGACCGCCCGTACAGCCGCACTGGGAGCTGTTGGGTGTATGGTAATACATTCATGATAACAGTCCCAGCCAGGGTTGCCTACCGTCCCGGCCATCGAGCCTCCCCCCCAAAGGTGAGCAAACCTCCTGCATTCTGCCTTACCCCCTCCCCTCCCCTCCCCTCCCCCCCCCCCCCCCCCCCCGCTACATCTCTCTGTTACAGCATTTAAATACAGCAATTCTGGGGAGGGGGTGGGGCTAATGATGCAAATGCACAATTTTAGCCCCCACCCCCTTTGAATATCCATGAATTTGGGGATTTTCACTGCTGGGACGGGGCTTGATGACATCAAGAACAGGCCCCACCCCCCAACGTGCTACTGAATGTCTCTTCTCCAGGCTTCTCCCGGAAAGAGGAGACTTTACAAGCAGGCAAGCCTGGTCCCGACAGATCAGGCAGCGTGTATGGAGAACACGCTGGACGATCCATCTGCAGATATATATATATATATATATATCTAGTAGTGTGTACCCAGCTCTAGGCCGCAGCTCAGATCACTAATGCACGCAGGAGCTGTGTTGTCTTCTGATTTCACATATAAGCAGGCTTGCCATGTTGTCCCTGTAATTCTGGACCCCTATAAGTTACAAAGGTTGGTGGATTAAAGCCAGGTGAAATGTATGCTTCAATATAGCCAGCCACAGAAACTAATGGTTGTCTTGGATTAGAGGGGTATATTAGCAAGTCCCCATGTGAATCAGGCACAACATTTGATTGGTAAGACAGGGTGCTAGGTTGGATTTTGTATGTCAGCTTAAGTTCTATTTATGCAGATTCCCTAGATCCATTAATCACGCCCTCATGCATATCATACTTACTACTCCTGGTTGGCACATAGTGGCTGGCAGGGCAATGGCCTGTTTTGGGGGCATGGTGGTACTATAGAAACATAGAATTTGATGGCAGATAAAAACCATTTGGCCCATCTAGTCTGCCCCTTTTGTATCCTTCAGGTAATCTCAACCCTTTTTGATCCTTATTTCTTTGTAAGGATATCAATATGCCTATCCCAGGTATGTTTAAATTGTTCTACTGTCTTAGCCTCTACCACCTCTGATGGGAGGCTATTCCACTTATCCACTACCCTTTCTGTGAAGTAATTCTTTCTAACATTTCCACTGAACCTACCTCCCTCCAGTTTCAGTGCATGTCCTCGTGTTCTATTACTTCTTTCCTTTGAAGAAAATTTCCCTCCTGTACTATGTTAAAACCCTTGATATATTTGAAGATTTCTATCATGTCCCCCCTTTCCCTTCTCTGCTCCAAACTATACATGTTAAGATCTTTTAGTCTTTCCAGGTAAGTTTTGTGATGTAGGCCATGCACCATTTTAGTTGCCCTTCTTTGTACACTCTCCAATGTATTTATATCCTTCTGAAGATATGGTCTCCAGAACTGGACACAGTATTCCAGATGAGGCCGTACCAATGACCTATACAGTGGCATTATTACTTATTTTTTTCTGCTACTGATTCCTTTGCTGCATTACTGGGGCCTGGTCAGGCTGTCTACCTCCTAGCACTGCACCCATTAAAGATACAGAGGACAGATGAATTTTGTTCCACAGACTCCTAAAATTTGAATACATCTTAAATGGGAGCAATCAGGTAGTCCAGCCTGATGGGTATGGCCATTAAGTCACCAGCATTATGGTCGACAAGCATTAGATTGACACCATTAGGTCGACATGCATTGAGGTCGACATGAGTTAAGGTTGACATGCAGGAATGTCGACATGACTTTAGGTTGACAGGGTCATTAGGTTGACTTGGGTAAGGTCGACATGGGTAAGGTCGACATTGAAAAAGTCTACATGTTTTTTTTCCTTCATTTTTAACCGGAATGTCAACACAGTCAACATAAACACTAAAACGTAGCACCGCGTCCCCTCGCATGGCTCGCTGTGCTCGCCATGCTTCGGGTACTATTTTATTCTCCCACCACGCCCTAGTGGATGGCAGGGCATGAAATACCGCCTGTCGGCACATTTTGGCCTTGAAAAACAGTAAAAAACCCATGACCTAATGACCCTGCCTACCTAACCCATGTCAACCTTAAGTCATGTCGACCGAATGGTGTCTACCTAATGCTTGTTGACCATCATGCTGGTGACCCAATGACCGTATCCCAGTCTGATAGACGTAACCCCGGGCCGATTTTCCTGAGCACTGCACGCTTGGGGGTGTTCGGATATTGGGAGTCCCAACTTGCTTGTGAAAAGTCTGGTTTTAAAACGCATGTTTACAACAGTCCCTCGTTTCATCAGGGTTTATTTTTCTTCCCTTCAGAGTTCATAGCACTAAACATACTATTTCTACTCCTCTGACACGTTGTTCATTTCTGCAGAACTCTTGATCATTTACAGCCCAGTCCGAGTCTCCCACACATTTGCTCCTAAAGCGCCAATAAACTCTCAGTTCAGTGATGTTCCCATAGGAATGTGGCCTCTTTCCAGATATTCTCATGAACATTTCATTAATCTTCCTGGCTCCGAGACCATCTCCAAACAGTGTTATGTACAAGTTTAACTCTTTTGTGTTCCTTTAAAGGATTAAGTTAAACCTGCAAAGTGAAGTTAGGCCTAACATAACATAACATAACATAACATAACATAACATAACGCTAATGTTAGGCTCATTGGGCCAGATGATCTAAGCTTCAAAAGTGATCAAATGGAGAGTGATAAACAGCCAGCCAATCAGCTCCTACCTGTCATGTCAAAGACTGTGTTAGAAAAATGACAGGTAGGAGGTGATTGGTTGGTTGTGTCCATCAAATAAAGTCGGTAATCATACCTGTTATGTTGAGTTATCTAAATGCAAATTACAAATCTAGTTTCTGAAGGGCCCTATACACTAGGCCGAGGTATCCGTACTTATCTACCCTCCCCAGAATGGCCGGGAGGCTCCTGAAAATTGGGTCCACCTCCCGCACCCCCGGAAGGGTGGTCAAGTCACCCACATTCCTGGCTACTCATATCAGCCCCCTCCCCTGCCAGTAAAATACAGGCATTCATGGCTCTTCAGGGAGGGGGCAGGGCCAAAATGATGCAAATTGTGCCATTGTAGCCCCTCCCCCGAAGAGCCGCAAATCACGGTATTTACTCTAATGGGGCAGGGCTTACTGATATCAAGCACTGCCCCCACCCCTGGGAGTGCTACAGAGACTCTTATCCTGGAGAGGAGACTCAAAAAGTAGGGAAGTATGACAAGGTATCATATGCGAGGCAGCAACTTCCCCGGCGTCTGGATCGCATGTGATACATGTTATACAAAATGATTTGTTAAATGCGATCCCATTCACCGCCATGAGATACAATGTATCCTTATTGCAGCGGTAACAATCTCCGGAACTGAACTAATGAGCACATGGCCGTGCATCGGACACTTAATTGAAAGTATATGACGTACGATTTTACACTTAATTGATTTATCATACTGATGAGTCAAAATCATGTAGAAAAGGGGCAGATCATACCTGCGTATCGGGACATTAGAATCACATTTCCCTAAATGTAGCAGAAAAAAAATTGTCGGAGACTGTTTTGGATGATTAAACAGCAAACAATATTTGAATGGTATTTGTTAGAGATGAGCGGCAGGCACTTTTTCGGGTTTTGGATCTGGATCTCCCTTCGTGTTTTGGATCTGGATTGGTTTTGGCAAAACCACCCTTGGGGGTTTTGGTTTCTAAAATAATAGTCCGTCACACTGGACAGTAGATATATGCAGTCACACTGGACACTGGATATAGTCCGTCACACTGGACACTGGACACAGCCCGTTACACTGGACACTGGATATAGTCCGTCACACTGGACACTAGATATATGCGGTCACACTGGACAATGGATATATGCAGAGGCGTAACTACGAATTTTGAGCCCCCCCCCCCCCCGCCGCAATTTTTTTGGGCGCCCCCACTTCCCCTCCCCTCGCCGCCCCCCCCGCTGCTGTCTCTGCTGGTACCTGCCTGCCATGCCCGGTGCCATCACGGTCCCGTCTCTCCCAGCGCTGGCTAGTGGCTCCTGCTGCTATAATAAAAAGTATCTTAGAAAATGGCTGCCCCCATACTGCAGACAGAAAACTGTCTGCAGTATGGGGGCAGCCATTTTCTAAGTGTCCATTTTCATTATAGCAGCAGGAGCCACTAGCCAGCGCTGGGAGAGACGGGAGTCTGGGACCGTGATGGCACCGGGCACGGCAGGCAGGTACCGGCAGAGACAGCAGCGGGTAACTATAGCCCCGCAGACCCCCGGCGCCCAAACTTTCTCTGCGCCTTCCCGCCACCGTGGGGGCTGCGGAGCTATAGTTACGCCACTGGCTATATGCCGTCACACTGGACACAGCCTGTTACACTGGACACTGGATACAGCCCGTCACCCTGGACACAGACCCTGGACAATGGACACAGCCCCTGGACAGTGGACACAGCCCCTGGACACTGGACACAGGCCCTGGACACTGGACACAGCCCCTGACACACTGGACACAGCCCCTTGTATTATGGACACTGCAGCCCCTGTACACTGAGTGTACAGTCAGCAGCACTGCAGCCCCTGCGTGTGAGCACTGCAGCACCTAGTTTACAAAAATCACACAAAATATAAATCACAGCACAGGGCACAGAGCACGGAGCAAAGAGCAGAGAGGACGGAGCACAGATCTCCCACCCACCCTCTTCCCTCTCCTATAATGGAGTGAAGATGGCGGGGCACGCGTGCGTCTAATATAGAATCCAGATCCCGTGAGAATCCAAAAGCGCGATGATGACGTTTTGCCTCGTTTTCGGTCCGGAATTCAGGCGGGAACTCCCGAGCCGTCTCGGATCCTGACCCGGATCAACATATTCGGATCTGTCGAATCCCGGAGATCCGGACCCGCTCATCTTTAGTATTTGTATTCGTGTACATACCACTGACCGGACTTTTGTTCCCATCTGGGAACAGTTTGAAGATGCGTCAATAACAGGCAGAGTGGTGGAAAACAATCACTGAGTCATGTGGCAATGCCCAAGATCTAGGGGTACTTCTGGTGTAACCAAGGGGCTTTGCATCCAGTTTGATGTATACAGTAGCTGACGTTTAATGAGACAGATGGTGGTTTGGCTGACTTCTTTACCCTTTGAGTAGCAAGTGAATTTGTCAAAATAGATGTGAAAACTGCCAAGAAAACATCTGTATTCATCATAATGACCTGTAATGTTATCTTATATAGGAAATATAATATTTTTTACACAACATTTTTTATTTGAATTTATATAACAAATGTGAGCGACACTGGCAGTGGCGTAACTATAAATTTTCTTCCCCCTTCCAAAAAGTTTGTGCCCCCCCCCGGGCTCCTCCCCAACGTGTGACGTGATGACGTCACACGCATAACGGAGAAGCAGGAGAGAGGAAGAGAGACCAGCAGACATTGCTGCTTACCTTGGCTCCGACGCATCCCAGGCCGCCCTAGCACGCCCATCCGCCCGCCCATCCTGTACACGGTAGCCAATAGCCAGCTCTGTGTACAGTCAATTGAATCAGTGGGGGTTTGTCATCTCTGCCATGGCTGCACCCGCGCAGCGGCTGACTTGCCTCCAGTGCTCAGTCAGTGGGCAGTGGCAGGCAGCAGCAAGTCAGTGAGTCTAGCGGGTGCCAGCGCCCACACAGACCCCATTGCTGCTTGCTCCCCCAAGTGGCAGCTGGGGCTGCCTTACAGTAGTTACGCCACTGGACACTGGCATTTTTAGGGAATAGTTTAAGCATCCCAGTTTATGAATGCAGGTAATGGGTGCAGTGTGTGCTGTGCGCCATGGGGGAAATTGAGAAGTCAGGCTGCCTTTAGGGGCACATTATTGGCCACCCCCCTTGCACCAATCATGTCAATGCTGCCTTCTTTTGAGGGCCAGTCTGGATACCTCAAGACCACCGACGTAGCCCCAACCTAACCTTATCACCTCCCAGTCCACAAGTGGCTGCCCATTATTCCCCCAGGTTCCAATTCCCATCAGTTGTGAAATAAAATATTTAAAAATAAGTCTTAATGATCTTAAGAATCGCCTGGCCCCATCAGCCTGGTGTTCCACCCCTAGGCACGTGGCTCACCTGTCTTGTGGGATATCTATCACTGGCTGCACCCATTTTTATTTTTAAATCCGTACTCCGGAGTCCTGTGGCAGCTGTGCCATGTCCCACAAATCTGCACACGTGCATTAGTCGGAGCCCTCTAGTGTTCAGACTGTACTGGCATCTCTGCTGGTGTCAGAGAGGAGGGGACTCGGATGGAGGAGGGTGCACACTGGCCGCCTCCACTCATAAAATGCCCCTGAATGCAGGGCATATGTAATGTACTGAGCCTCGAAGAGTGATAAAGTACCAACCAATCAGTTCCTTACTTCAAACACCGCCTCTAACATGGCAGTTAGGAGCTGAAAGTTTACAGGACAGTTCTGTGCCGTAACCTACAGTATGGTTATAAAAATGGCAGACTCTAGATAATAAAGTATTTTGTAGAATAAAAAGAGTGATAAAATAAGAGTACAGTCAATTCAATATTTCATGTGAAAGGCCCTCCTCCTTTTGTAATTTATTAATGTTTTTTCCATACTGTATATGGAATTTGTCAGATCATACTATAGTGTTCATTCTAGCACGCTGCACGTGTCATCACCTGTGCAGTTCCTATTTCCTGCCTTCTAGCACAGCATGGTCTACATTTCAGTGCTGAAATACACATCAGTCTGTGTTAGAAGCACCACAACAGAGAGTGACACCCCAGGCAGGAAAGAGGAACTGCACGTGATTTGAAAGGCGCGGGGGGACATGAACATGATTACAATAAACGTATATATACTGTATGCCTGGAACCAACACTTCCCACTAGTTCCAGTAAGGAAGGAGCAGGGACAGAGGTGTAACTCTGGGAGGCAATGGAGTCATCTGCCGCCGGGATCCTGCTCCCAAGGGGGCACCTCTCCTCCCCTGCAAGTTTAAATCAGTTAATTAAAAGCCATCTATATCACTTCTGTGGCTGACTTCCCTTCCCAACATCATTTTTGCAAGTGTCACACTCGGTATTAGAACCCATGACCTATTTTATTGGAAACAGACACCTTACTGATTAAGCTATTTGGGGGGGCACAAATTTTTATCTTGCCTCTGGGCTAATGGGACGAACTTACGCCACTGAGCAGGGATGACACTATAAAGCAGGATGAGGGGATGGCTCTGTAGTGTGTGGAAACCGCTGAGATTTCCTGTACAATAGCATTTTATATGTAATATAATAGACGGATCGCATTTCATGTCATGCTGTTAGGACATCATTCTGCGAATGAGCGAGGTCTCTATCCTCCAGAGGGAACTAAGAACATTCTGCTCAGACATGCCAGCACACAAATAGCCTGGTCTCTCATCGGCCAGGTGCCTCTAATATGTTCTTCACAGCTGCCAAGTAACCTTTACAACTGATAGTTCACAGCCTTACACAAGGAATATATACCAGGGGTTGTGTCTCAGCCAGTAATGTTAGAGGGTGGCATACAGGAGACCTCCCTCCCTACAGTCTAGGGATCTTCCAAGACACTTTTTCCTTAAAAGCCATGTCAGTTCAGCTGCTGTGTGTGTGTGTGTGCGTGCATGCATGTGTGATATATAAACATGTAGACATTAAGGGGCGCATTTATCATTATATAGCGATGCCGGCGTGAGGACATAGCCGGGCATCGCATTGCGGTATCATCTGATATCGCCTCAATTTATCATTATGGGGGCGCAGGGACAGGGCTCCGAAAGGAGCCCGTCCCTGCGAAGCCCTGACCCGGAAGCCGGGGGGTCTGCGCATGCGCGGTTATGCGCTGACCCCCGCCGACCTCTCTGACCGCCCTGCCCTGCTCGAGCAGTGCAATGTGTAGCCATAGGCTACAATGGGCTATCGCCATATCAGAATGGCGATAGCCATGGGGTGCGAAGCAGGGCTGCCCGATGTTGATACATCGGGCAGCTTCGCATCCCCCATAGAAACCTATGGGGGATGCGGCCGGCGGCGCTGCAGGGGGGGATGGCAGCAGGGATCGGAGATTCCTGCTGCGGTCCCCTTTAATACATTTCAGTGATACATAATATTTGCGGTTAACCCCCGAAAACACGATTTAGCCGTAAATCTTACTTGATACATGGGCCCCATAATATGTTGAGGTCCACAAAGCCAGCTTGATAAAATTTAAATGAGGAGGAAGACTTCAGTCTGCATTAGCAATGTCTCCCACACACACAATTTCTGTGTAATAAATGTGGGTAATACATTGCAGTATAAATACAAAGATAATGTTTTCCACCAAAATCCCAAATGTGATTTTGACCCGTGATTTTGGGGTCTCTCCTTCCCATAGGGTTACCACCTAGTCCCTTTAATTCCGGACACATATTAATTACACAGGTTCTGTGGCTGGCTGACTTCAAGACTCCACTTCACCTGATTTTAAACTGCCACAGAACCTGTGTAATTAACATGTGTCCGGAATTAAAGGGACTAGGTGGTAACCCTACCTTCCCATGACCCTGATTTCACTGCCCAGTTTTCCTGGGTTGATTTCTTTTCCACAAAAAAAGGGAAACCTGGAAATGCAGGGCAGCACCGGTGGACTGTCCGCGGCGGATAGGCAGCAAACGGGTGGGTACCCAGGTTTTACCCACTTAATACCCTACTTGAATCCTGGGTATAAATCCCTGGATCTTTTTATTTTTTTTTACCATTTCCACTGACAAAAATCCCGGGTTGGTGCGCGGTAACGTGCAAAAACCTGGGATTTTTATGTCACTGGAAAAGCGGTATATGATCTGTGGGATACATTTATTTAATTACAATCACAGACAGACATAGAGGTTGGAGGGCCCTGCTCGCAAGCTTACAATCTATATGGAAATAGGAAGGAGACATCAGTATAGGCACTATCTATAGCAGGGGTAGCCAACTCCAGTCCTCGAGAGCTACCAACAGTTCACATTTTCCAGCTCACCCTGCAGGTACACAGGTGCACTCATTACTTACTGACACATTTTAAAAGATCCGCAGGTGGAGCTAATTACTTCACTTGTGATTCTGTGATGGGATGTAATTAGAATGAAAGCTTTTGAAGGTTAAGTGGGCGGTTCAGGAATTTGAAGAGGTTTCAGGGAACTCTTGAAAGTTTGGAGGCTACATGCAAAAGCAGCCAGTATTTACCCTGCACAGAAACAATATAAATGTATTTGTTCTCCTCACATGGCAACGTGGTATGTTCCAGACAAAGTCATTATTTATTTATTTTATAAACTTGCAAACACATACCTCCAAACAGAATTTAAAAAATGGGACCTGTGTTTTGATAAAAAGGGTGTGGCTTCCTGTGGAATACATTATCTGCAAGACACGCCCCTGTTTATTCAACTGTGGGGGCGTGTCCAGTACTTGTGAGCGGCTGATTAGGCCCCAGTCACTCTATTCTATTCACCGCTGCTCAGGGTAGTAACACAAAGACAAGTGGCATGTCTATAATGGGCTCACATTGGCCCCTGAGTCCCAGGGGGGTTCAACACTGTGCAGACTGCACCATTTTTCAAAAAGTTGGGTGCTGTGATGTGACATCACATCCCAGCCCATTGCCGCACCCCATACTTGCCTACTTTTGAAAACTAGTTTCAGGGAGATTACAGTTGGTAGTAGAATATTGCACAGCGCCCCATTGAGGGGGCGTGTCATGCTCCACCAAAAGGGCGTGTCTAGTTCCATATATTGAGAGATTGTGAAAAGAGATTGTGAAAGTGTCACCTAGAAGCGTGGGTGTGTACTGCTACATCTGAGAGGAATCTTTTAAAATTACTTATATCCATATGTAGATGAGCCCCAAAGCAGTTAGTAAGAGATACTATACTTGGTAAAGTGCTGGGAAATGGCGCTGATGATTAAATGTACATATATCTATCTCTCATTCCCCCCCCCCCCCCCTTTTTTTCCCAAAAAATGTATCAGTGTAATGTGAGCTAGGTGAAATGAGGGAGATTGCTAGACTAATGAGGGAGAGAGGGAGTTTTCTGCTATTTCAGGGAGTCTCCTGCAGAATGCAGGAGGGTAGGCAGCTATGCCGCACCCTGACCGATTTACCATCATGTAGAAGCAGCAGGTGAAACATACTTGCATAATTTCCTCACCAGCAGAAGCCCAGACAGGACAAGCAGGTGGGCTGTGGTGGGGGCGGAGTTGGAACACAGGTGTCATTAGGCCCCTCCCCTGTCAGTCAAGTGTGATTGTGCATATTTGCATGACATAAATGGCATTACTAGGCCCCACCCCTAGAGTGACCAACCGTCCCGGTTTGGTCGGGACTGTCCTGATTTAGACCTCCTAAATCCTTTGTCCCGGCCAAACCCATCCCGGGATGCAGAAAGTCCCGTTTTAACTAAATTGTTGGTGTTGTTGCCTGGTGACGTGCCGGGCAGCTCACTGCTCTATCCGGCCGAACAGCATTAGACTTGGAGTGTGGGAGGGGAAGCTGTTACACGGTGTGCGTCACCGCCTCCCCATCATTGGTTAGTTCGGCCGCCGCATGACCGCGTCCCCTCCCACTCTCCCAGTAATGCTGTGTCGAGCCCGCGACCCCCTGTCCCGGGTTGGCCCTATGGAAAGTTGGTCACCCTACCCACCCCCTCTGCACAGAATGCCATTATTATTCACAAGTGTGAGGGATACAGGAGGAGTGCTCTTCCAAGGGTGCAGGGAACTACCCAAAAATGGGGAGTCTCCCAGTACAAGCTTCCTGCTGCTGTCGCTCCATGTCGGCGGTATTGCATAGCGACATAAATTGATTGCTCAACACTTTAAAAAAATTGTATGGCTGTGTGGGTGTGACTGACAGATCCTTGGTCAGTGTAATTACTGGGGAGAGCGTATTTACACACCGACCACATGAATATGTAAGAGCGTTCCATTCTGCCGGCTTTGTTTCTGCTGAATAAGTGTGGCCATCATTGGACAATGGTAACGTGAGATATGCCGGGCCTGTGAAATTCCACACATGTTCCCGTCGCCCTTTTACTGCCACACGAGTGGATTAATCATTAATACATAATGCATGATGTGTCGGTAAATACATCTGGTTCTCCGTGCACACGCAATCTCATGGTTTCAGTCAGGAACATTACGATGGCAATTCAGTTTTGGTGCAGCATTATGCACAGTCATAATAAGTAATGGATACAAATAAGCAATGGCACTGTACTGAGGTGCAATACTACACCGATTCCATACTTGCCTACCCCCCCCCCCCCCCCGAAATGGCAGGGAGAGTCCAGAAAATGGGGTCCGCCTCCTGGACCCCTGGCAAGGCCCGCAATGGCGCCATCCTCCCGCAACCTTCCCTCATCCGGTCATCGGTTTAATGACGCGAAATCGCGAATTGACCCCATGACTGGATGACGCTGCCCGCTTTATAATGCCTGAAATACCGGTGGCCACGATGATGTAAATGCAATGGCCACATCCACTCCTTTCCAATCCAAAAATTAATAGCCCCCGCTCCACCCCTTTTGTGACATGGCTGCCAGGCCTGCCCCCTATTGCCTGAGCTGGCTGCCCTCTGCCGATAGCCATGAGAATGAGACGCACTAGCATTGGTCTTCAAACTGTGGCCCTCCAGATGTTGTGAAACTACAAATCCCAGAATGCCTTGCCACAGTTTTAACACTCCCTTATAGCAAAACTGTGGCAAGGCATGCTGGGATTTGTAGTTTCACAACATCTGGAGGGCCACAGTTTGAAGACCCATGATATAGCGCACACATATTCTGCAGCGCTGTACAGAAGATATTACCAGTTATTTATATAGCACATACATATTCGGCAGCGCTGTGCAGATAATATTTAAATTGAAACCTTATCGAAACCACATATTATTATTACCAGTTATTTATATAGTGCACACATATTCCGCAGCGCTTTACAGAGTGTATAGTTGAACAAACTTGTGTATTAGACACAAACTCAATGTCTTTACTGACTGTAGCTTTACTACAGGGGAGCAGTAAGCATGAACGGACGCTGCACCCCCATACTAAAATTCTTATAATTAACCCCTTCCCGACATTTGACGTACATTTACGTCATGGTCGGGAAGCACTTCCCGACACATGGCGTAAATGTACGTCATGGATTTAAACTGTCACCGCGTCTATAGACGCGGTGACAGTTTCAACATGTCTGCTGTCCCTGACAGCAGACATGTCCGTGCATGCCCCGGGGGGGCTGCGATGCCGCCCCCCCGTCGGCGATCGCTGTGATTGGCTGTTCAGTGTGAACAGCCATTCACAGCGTTTTCCTGTGTCACCGGCGAATAACGTTCGCCGGTGACACGGGATCAGAGGTGATTGGTGCTGTAAAGTACAGCACCAATCACCGCGGGGTGTAAGGGTGACACTGGTGTCACCCCACCTCACCCCGCCCGCCCCCAAAGGCCGTGATTGGTCCGTCGGACCGACGGACCAATCACAGCCAAGGAGGGAGATTTAAACTAACGGTGACTGCACTGCAGACGCCATTCCGGTCTGGAAAGCGTGCAGTGCGGTCACCGTACCCCCCTGCCGCCATACTGACCAGAAATACTTGCTGCAATACTTACCTGATCGCTGCTGATTGCTTCCTGGATCCTGTGCAATAATTGTGCCATACTGTGATATTGTGCTGCTGCACTGTATTAGTATTAGCTAGATAGATAGAGAGATAGATAGAGATAGATAGAGAGAGATAGATAGAGATAGATAGAGATAGATAGAGAGAGATAGAGAGAGATAGAGAGAGAGAGATAGAGAGAGATAGAGAGAGATAGAGAGAGATAGAGAGAGAGATAGTGTCAGAGAGTGCTATATTTTGTGCTGCTGCAGTGTGATATAGTTATAGATAGAGAGAGAGAGATAGAGAGAGAGATAGAGAGAGAGGCCTACTGACAGAGTGCTATATTTTGTGCTGCTGCAGTGTGATAGTTATAGAGAGATAGAGAGAGATAGAGAGAGAGAGATAGAGAGAGATAGAGAGAGATAGTGACAGATTGTGCTACTATTTTTTATATAACTGACTGCTGCCCCCTCCTTTTGTGCTGATCAGTATAAATTAACTGATCAGTAACTTTTTGGGGGCGCAGGTTTTTTTTTATATATAGATATACCTGTGAGTGCTGCTGCTGCAGTGTCATAGAGTGTTAGATAGTGTTAGATAGTGAGAGATAGAGAGATAGAGAGAGATAGTGATAGAGAGTGCTAAATTTTGTGTCTGCTGTCCCCGCCTTTTGTGCTGATCACTATATCTGAGGTGATCAGCAACTTTTTTGGGGGTACAGAGGTTTTTTTTTTTATATATACCTGTCAGTTGCACCAAAGGTTGTGCACCTGCTGCACCTCACTGGTAATCAGTGTCGCATCACTGATCACCTTTTTTTTTTGTGTGTGTGCTGTGGGGTATTTTTTTAATTTTTTTTTTTACACACACTGTGATTTTGTGGGTGTCCTGTGGCCGCTGTGCGCTGATCAGTGACGTACATCACTGATCATCTCTTTCGGCACAGGGTTGATCTATTTTTTTTTTTTTTTTGATCAAATTCCTGTTGCCTTTGAGCGCTGTTCAGTGACAGACGTTACTGACCAACATCTGTGCTCAATTTTTGGCGCAGGACCTTTTTTTTTTTTAACCCCTTCCTTTTTTTTTTTTTAACCCCTTCATTTTTTTTTTTTTTTAACCCCTTCATTTTTTTTTTTTTTATTGGTATAAAGCATTTTTTTTTTTTTCTGCACCACATACACACTACACACTACATACCCCCCGGATTGAAATAAAGTTTGTGCCCCCCCCTACACTATACACGTGTTGAAACATTTCACTACCGGTAACACAAAAATAAAAATGGCATCCCAAATGTCCTCCCAAATGTCCTCCCAAATGTCCTCCCAATCATCCAGGAGAATGTATTCAGTGGAGGAGGCATATGCCATGCTTGCTTCTGACTCTGACACAGGCAGTGATGCAAGCGGGGAATTTGAAGGATTTGCCTTAAGCTCCTCTTCCTCCTCTGCTGATGAGGGACCCCCTCAAAGACGCCCCCGTAGATCAGCTGAGATTCCCCCCCCAATAATTGATCTAGTATGGACCCCACCACCAGACAATTTTGAGCCCCAGGTTCCTGAGTTTTTGGGCATGCCAGGAATCCAATTTGATTCCACAGGTCTCAGAGAAATTGACTTTTTCAAATTATTTTTCTCTGATGATTTTATAAATTTAATGGTGGACCAAACTAATTTATATGCCCAGCAGTTTATTGCTCAAAACCCCACGTCATCATTTGCTAGGTGGACCCCTGTAGATGCAGTAGAGATGATGACGTTTTGGGGTCTGGTGTTTCATATGGGCATAGTAAAAAAGCCAGAAATTAGGCAATATTGGAGTACAGATGTTCTGTACAGTACTCCATTTTACCGTATGGCCATGCCCCGGACTCGATTTGAGACAATTCTTAAATTCATACATTACACCGATAATGCACAGTGCCCACCCAGAGATGATCCCACCTTTGACCGGCTATTCAAAGTCAGGCCGGTCATTGATCATTTCAGTGCCAAATTTGAAGAGGTGTACATCCCTGAAAAATTTATTTGTATCGACGAGTCCCTTATACATTTTAAAGGAAGGGTTAAATTCCGCCAGTACCTTCCCAGTAAGAGGGCAAGGTATGGCATAAAAATGTATAAGCTGTGTGAAAGCACCTCAGGGTACACCCACAGGTTTAGGGTTTATGAAGGGAAGGATTCAAGAATTCAACCGCCAGAATGCCCCCCCTCCCTCGTAGGTGTTAGTGGGAAAATTGTCTGGGATTTAGTGCACCCCTTCCTGGATAAAGGTTATCACCTCTATGTGGATAACTTTTACACTAGCATCCCCCTGTTTAAGGCCCTTGGTTCAAGAGGTACAGCAGCTTGCGGTACTGTGCGCAAGAACCAAAGAGGCCTCCCAAAAACGCACATTGCCCAAGTAATGAGAAGGGGTGAAAGCAGGGGAATATGCACCGAAAATATGTTGTTGGTCAAATATAAGGACAAGAGGGATGTCCTTATACTGACAACAATTCACGGAGACAGTACCACCTCCGTCCCTGTACGAGGTACCAGTACCCACACCTCAAAACCTAATTGTATCCTGGATTACAATAGGTACATGGGCGGAGTGGATCTTTCAGATCAGGTACTGAAGCCGTACAGTGCCCTGCGGAAAACAAAAATCTGGTACAAGAAGGTGGCCGTGTATATCATCCAGATGGCACTGTATAACGCTTACGTGCTATTCCGTTCTACCGGCCAGAGGGGGACATTTATGCACTTTCAAGAGGAAGTCATAAAGGGCCTAATATTTGGGAACCAGCAGGCAGAGGGCCCCAGTACTTCTAGTACTGGCCCCCGTATTGTACCAGGGCAGCATTTTCCTGATGAAATCCCCTCCACTGGAAAAAAGGGCAGGACACAAAAAAGGTGCAAAGTTTGCTATAAAAAGGGAATAAGAAAGCAAACTATTTTCCAGTGTGACACTTGCCCCGACAAACCCGGCCTATGTATAAAGGAGTGTTTTAAATTATACCACACATCTATGGAATATTAGGTTCATAATTTCACCGTGCTTCGGGGGTCTTGCTAATGCCACATAGCACCCACCATTCATTCCACCAGAATCTGAGCCGCAAAATCCAAAAATCACTCCTTCCCTTCTGAGTCCTGCCATGCACCCAACTGGTATTTTTTGGTCACATGTGAGGCATTGCCGTACTCGGGAGATATTGGGGCACAGATTTTGGGGTGCTTTTTCTCCTTCATACCTTCTGAAAATGAAAAATTTTGAGCCAGAACTGCATTTTTGTGTAAAAAATGTAATTTTTCTTTTTCACTGCCCACTTGTATCAAAATTGGTGAAACCCCTGGGGGTTTTAAATGTACACTATACCCCTAGATGAATTCCCTGAGGGGTGTAGTTTTCAAAATGGGGTGACTTGTGGGGGGGTTCCACTGTATTGGTGCTTGGGGGGTCTTGCTAATGCGACATAGCACCCACCAAAATTCCACCAGAATTTGTGCTGCAAACTCCAAATATCACTCCTTCCCTTCTGAGTCCTGCCACTTTTTGGTCACACATGAGGCATTGCCGTACTCGGGAGAAATTGGGGCACAGATTTTGGGGTGCTTTGTCTCCTTCATTCCTTGTGAAAATGAAATATTTTGAGCCAGAACTGCATTTTTGTGTAAAAAAATGTAATTTTTCATTTTCACTGCCCACTTGTATCAAAATTGGTGAAACCCCTGGGGGTTTGAAATGTACACTATACCCCTAGATGAATTCCCTGAGGGGTGTAGTTTGCAAAATGGGGTGACTTGTGGGGGGGTTCCACTGTATTGGTGCAACATAGCACCCACCATTCATTCCACCAGAATCTGTGCTGCAAAATCCAAAAATCACTCCTTCCCTTCTGAGTCCTGCCATGCACCCAACTGGTATTTTTTGGTCACATGTGAGGCATTGCCGTACTCGGGAGAAATTGGGGCACAGATTTTGGGGTGCTTTTTCTCCTTCATACCTTCTGAAAATGAAAAATTTTGAGCCAGAACTGCATTTTTGTGTAAAAAATGTAATTTTTCTTTTTCACTGCCCACTTGTATCAAAATTGGTGAAACCCCTGGGGGTTTTAAATGTACACTATACCCCTAGATGAATTCCCTGAGGGGTGTAGTTTGCAAAATGGGGTCACTTGTGGGGGGGTTCTACTGTATTGGTGCTTGGGGGGTCTTGCTAATGCGACATAGCACCCACCAAAATTCCACCAGAATCTGAGCTGCAAAATCCAAAAATCACTCCTTCCCTTTTGAGTCCTGCCATGCACCCAACTGGTATTTTTTGGTCACATGTGAGGCATTGCCGTACTCGGGAGAAATTGGGGCACAGATTTTGGGGTGCTTTTTCTCCTTCATATCTTCTGAAAATGAAAAATTTTGAGCCAGAACTGCATTTTTGTGTAAAAAATGTAATTTTTCATGTTCACTGCCCACTTGTATCAAAATTGGTGAAACCCCTGGGGGTTTGAAATGTACACTATACCCCTAGATGAATTCCCTGAGGGGTGTAGTTTGCAAAATGGGGTGACTTGTGGGGGGGTTCCACTGTATTGGTGCTTGGGGGGTCTTGCTAATGCGACATAGCACCCACCAAAATTCCACCAGAATCTGAGCCACAAAATCCAAAAATCACTCCTTCCGTTCTGAGTCCTGCCATGCACCCAACTGGTATTTTTTGGTCACATGTGAGGCATTGCCGTACTCGGAAGAAATTGGGGCACATATTTTGGGGTGCTTTTTCTCCTTCATACCTTCTGAAAATGAAAAATTGTGAGCCAGAACTGCATTTTTGTGTAAAAAAATGTAATTTTTCATTTTCACTGCCCACTTGTATCAAAATTGGTGAAACCCCTGGGGGTTTGAAATGTACACTATACCCCTAGATGAATTCCCTGAGGGGTGTACTTTGCAAAATGGGGTGACTTGTGGGGGGGTTCCACTGTATTGGTGCAACATAGCACCCACCATTCATTCCACCAGAATGTGTGCTGCAAAATCCAAAAATCACTCCTTCCGTTCTGAGTCCTGCCATGCACCCAACTGGTATTTTTTGGTCACATGTGAGGCATTGCCGTACTCGGGAGATATTGGGGCACAGATTTTGGGGTGCTTTTTCTCCTTCATACCTTCTGAAAATGAAAAATTTTGAGCCAGAACTGCATTTTTGTGTAAAAAAATGTAATTTTTCATTTTCACTGCCCACTTGTATCAAAATTGGTGAAACCCCTGGGGGTTTGAAATGTACACTATACCCCTAGATGAATTCCCTGAGGGGTGTAGTTTTCAAAATGGGGTGACTTGTGGGGGGGTTCCACTGTATTGGTGCTTGGGGGGTCTTGCTAATGCGACATAGCACCCACCAAAATTCCACCAGAATCTGAGCTGCAAAATCCAAAAATCACTCCTTCCCTTCTGAGTCCTGCCATGCACCCAACTGGTATTTTTTGGTCACATGTGAGGCATTGCCGTACTCGGGAGAAATTGGGGCACAGATTTTGGGGTGCTTTTTCTCCTTCATACCTTCTGAAAATGAAAAATTTTGAGCCAGAACTGCATTTTTGTGTAAAAAATGTAATTTTTCTTTTTCACTGCCCACTTGTATCAAAATTGGTGAAACCCCTGGGGGTTTTAAATGTACACTATACCCCTAGATGAATTCCCTGAGGGGTGTAGTTTTCAAAATGGGGTGACTTGTGGGGGGGTTCCACTGTATTGGTGCTTGGGGGGTCTTGCTAATGCGACATAGCACCCACCAAAATTCCACCAGAATCTGAGCCGCAAAATCCAAAAATCACTCCTTCCGTTCTGAGTCCTGCCATGCACCCAACTGGTATTTTTTGGTCACATGTGAGGCATTGCCGTACTCGGAAGAAATTGGGGCACATATTTTGGGGTGCTTTTTCTCCTTCATACCTTCTGAAAATGAAAAATTGTGAGCCAGAACTGCATTTTTGTGTAAAAAAATGTAATTTTTCATTTTCACTGCCCACTTGTATCAAAATTGGTGAAACCCCTGGGGGTTTGAAATGTACACTATACCCCTAGATGAATTCCCTGAGGGGTGTACTTTGCAAAATGGGGTGACTTGTGGGGGGGTTCCACTGTATTGGTGCAACATAGCACCCACCATTCATTCCACCAGAATCTGAGCTGCAAAATCCAAAAATCACTCCTTCCCTTCTGAGTCCTGCCATGCACCCAACTGGTATTTTTTGGTCACATGTGAGGCATTGCCGTACTCGGGAGAAATTGGGGCACAGATTTTGGGGTGCTTTTTCTCCTTCATACCTTCTGAAAATGAAAAATTTTGAGCCAGAACTGCATTTTTGTGTAAAAAAATGTAATTTTTCATTTTCACTGCCCACTTGTATCAAAATTGGTGAAACCCCTGGGGGTTTGAAATGTACACTATACCCCTAGATGAATTCCCTGAGGGGTGTAGTTTTCAAAATGGGGTGACTTGTGGGGGGGTTCCACTGTATTGGTGCTTGGGGGGTCTTGCTAATGCGACATAGCACCCACCAAAATTCCACCAGAATCTGAGCTGCAAAATCCAAAAATCACTCCTTCCCTTCTGAGTCCTGCCATGCACCCAACTGGTATTTTTTGGTCACATGTGAGGCATTGCTGTACTCGGGAGAAATTGGGGCACAGATTTTGGGGTGCTTTTTCTCCTTCATACCTTCTGAAAATGAAAAATTTGGAGCCAGAACTGCATTTTTGTGTAAAAAATGTAATTTTTCTTTTTCACTGCCCACTTGTATCAAAATTGGTGAAACCCCTGGGGGTTTTAAATGTACACTATACCCCTAGATGAATTCCCTGAGGGGTGTAGTTTTCAAAATGGGGTGACTTGTGGGGGGGTTCCACTGTATTGGTGCTTGGGGGGTCTTGCTAATGCGACATAGCACCCACCAAAATTCCACCAGAATCTGAGCCGCAAAATCCAAAAATCACTCCTTCCGTTCTGAGTCCTGCCATGCACCCAACTGGTATTTTTTGGTCACATGTGAGGCATTGCCGTACTCGGAAGAAATTGGGGCACATATTTTGGGGTGCTTTTTCTCCTTCATACCTTCTGAAAATGAAAAATTGTGAGCCAGAACTGCATTTTTGTGTAAAAAAATGTAATTTTTCATTTTCACTGCCCACTTGTATCAAAATTGGTGAAACCCCTGGGGGTTTGAAATGTACACTATACCCCTAGATGAATTCCCTGAGGGGTGTACTTTGCAAAATGGGGTGACTTGTGGGGGGGTTCCACTGTATTGGTGCAACATAGCACCCACCATTCATTCCACCAGAATCTGAGCTGCAAAATCCAAAAATCACTCCTTCCCTTCTGAGTCCTGCCATGCACCCAACTGGTATTTTTTGGTCACATGTGAGGCATTGCCGTACTCGGGAGAAATTGGGGCACAGATTTTGGGGTGCTTTTTCTCCTTCATACCTTCTGAAAATGAAAAATTTTGAGCCAGAACTGCATTTTTGTGTAAAAAAATGTAATTTTTCATTTTCACTGCCCACTTGTATCAAAATTGGTGAAACCCCTGGGGGTTTGAAATGTACACTATACCCCTAGATGAATTCCCTGAGGGGTGTAGTTTGCAAAATGGGGTGACTTGTGGGGGGGTTCCACTGTATTGGTGCTTGGGGGGTCTTGCTAATGCGACATAGCACCCACCAAAATTCCACCAGAATCTGAGCTGCAAAATCCAAAAATCACTCCTTCCCTTTTGAGTCCTGCCATGCACCCAACTGGTATTTTTTGGTCACATGTGAGGCATTGCTGTACTCGGGAGAAATTGGGGCACAGATTTTGGGGTGCTTTTTCTCCTTCATACCTTCTGAAAATGACAAATTTGGAGCCAGAACTGCATTTTTGTGTAAAAAAAATAATTTTTCATTTTCACTGCCCAGTTGTACCACAATTGGTGAAACCCCTGCGGGTTTGAAATGTACACTATACCCCTAGCTGAATTCCCTGAGGGGTGTAGTTTGCAAAATGGGGTCACTTGTGGGGGGGTTCTTAACTTTTAGCATGTTATGGTGCCTAGAAACCTACATGGTGCCTAAAAAATAATCTCATAAAAAGGAGGCTCCAAAATCAAGTAGGTGCTCCTTCTATTATGAAGCCTGTGGTTTGGTCACCGTGCACACTAGGGCCACATATAGGATATTTATGAAAACAAAAGAATTGGGGGAATCAATTTTTAGTCACATTTCTCTAGTAAAATGTACTGTGTTCCTTATAAAAATGTATTAAAATTGCAAATCTGCAAAAAAAAAGAAATTTTGAAATTTCACCTACACTTTGTTTTAATTCCTGTGAAACACCTAAAGGGTTAACAAACTTCCAAAATGCTGTTTTGAATACTGTGAGGGGTGCAGTTTTTGAAATGGCATCATTTATGGGGGTGTCTCACATACAAGTCCCTCAAAGTCACATCAGAACTGAACTGGTCCCTAAAAAAATCAGTGTTTGAAATTTTCTTGAAAATTTGAGAATTTGCTATTCATATTGTAAGCCTCCTAGTGTCCCAAAAAATTAAAAGGAAGTTGAAATAATGATGTCAACATAAAGTAGACATATGGTCTATGTTAGTTATTCACTATTTTGAGTGGTAAGATTATTTGTCTCACAAGCAGAAAATTTAACATTTTGCAAATCGCTAAATTTTCCATTTTTTCACGATATTTTGGTATTTTTCACAAAAAAACACAGACTGTATCGACGAAAATTTACCACTAACTTGAAGTACAATGTGTCACGAAAAAACAATCTCAAAATCACTGGGATAAGTAAAAGCAAAAAAAAGTTATCCCCACTTAAGTGAGACATGTCAGAATTGAAAAAAAGGGCTCTGTCAGGAAGGCAAAAACAGGCTCTGTCAGGAAGGGGTTAAATGTGGGGGTACTAAGCCTTGGCGAGTACCAGCTAACTTGGCTCATAACTGCCACACTATAGGCTGTTTGAAAAATGACACGAGCTAGTACGTTTTCTCCACCAACTTTCTCTCTCTCTCACTCTCTCTCTCTCCAAGGATTAGTTCATGGACCAAATTTATTACCAAATATCAAACTACATTAAGCTGCTCATTTGTATATTAAATTAGGCATTAATACGTAACTAGTATATTTATCGTTCTCTGTTTATAACCTGAGATATTTATGTCCCTGCTGCTGCGTGTAGAGAATTTCTATTTTACGTAATGTAGACACGATTAGACAAAAGTTACAGCGCAGCTGAGACTGCATTAGCCAATTATAGTAACAAAAATGTAATTAAAAATAACACTTTGTGGGTTGAGGAAATTCAAATCAATTGAAGAATGCTATAGTTCAGTGGTTCCCAACCTTTTTTCTCTCCCGTAACCCCTTGATTAGGCTTTTCATTGATAAGTACCCCCTCCTCTCATTTTGAAATATGGACAGTACTTAGCGGTATGCGGATCCTTATGCACGTCCTTATATTAAGGAGGAGCGGAGGAGTAGTATACAGCAAGGAATCGTGCCCTTCTGTGTCTAGACACTGGTTGTGTAATATCTCCCGGATTCCCGCTAACACCGGTAGGATTAATGCCGCTGCTTCCTCCACCTTTGTCAGTGCCGGGCAGATGACTGCTGATGTCTGAGGGCAGAATGGGAAGCTCCCAGTGGATTGCTGTTCAGGCATATGACACAACATGGTTTGTCTCCATGGCAATGGGTCTTCTTCAGCCATCAAAAGACCTTTTCATCGTCCACCATTACCAATATTATTTTCAAGTACCCCCAACTGGTCTGCAGAGTACCCCCAGGGGTACTAGTACCCCAGGTTGGGAACCACTGCTATAGTTTCTCTATGTGTTCTCCAATGTGGTCAACAACAATTTCTATTATACCCCGTTCTCAATGCCAAACCCGGGTTTTGTCAGGGCAAGCTGTAATTTCCTGTGTCGCGTCTCTGTGTGAAAGGGTCTTAGTGAAATTCCCGGGTGTTATGCCCCGGGAATTACACACAGGTTTTTTGCAGGGATTTTCCTGGGTAATACATGGGCGTACGGCAGTGTGAACAGCCTAGACACGGGTTTTTCACACAAGATGCAAAAAAACAAGCTCATTGAGGGAAGTAATCAGGTGACAAGTGACATCCATTTCATGCTGCGCAGAGGAGAGCAGAGATGTCGCACTGGAGGGATGGGGAGGTGTTGGAGCTGCTGGCTGTGAGAGGAGAGGAGGAGATTAAAAAGCAAGTGACCGGCACAGTAAAGGACTCCACAGTTTATCATAACATCGCCAAAATCCTGTCTGCCCGTGGCATCATCAAAACCCGGCAACAGGTAGTGAATAAACTGAAAGCCCTGCGGAAGCAGTAGTCTAAGGTCCATGACCAAATAGGAGGAAGAGTGGTGGTGCCCGTATGGACTGGCCATTTTATGACCAGTGCAATGTCATCTTTGGGAACTGTGCACTGGCTAACCCCATTTCACTGTCCTCCTCCAGCAGTTTTGGCTGTGCAGCAAGTGTGTGTGAGGATAATGCAGCATCAGCATCACCCATTGACAAGCCGTGGGGGCAGCTGGCAGGGAGGCTCAAGTCCACTGTCAACTCACCAGTGGTCGTCTTACAAGCAGGCGGCCAGCGTCAGCGCGGTGTCCAGTCCAGCACGCAGGCAGCCAGATGGCAGCGGAGGGCGGAGGCAGGGCATGCTGGGAGGTCCACATTTCCCAGAGGCTAGCAGGCGCAGCACATCATCACCAGACAGCGAGCGGCAGGCTACAGGTTAATACTCGCGAGATGAGGACATCCTCATCTCACGAGTGCGTCTGTCAGGCTGCGGAGGCAGGCATAGCAGGAGCACTGGCTCTGAAAGTGACAGCTGGGCACTGGGGACGGGGGAGAGGCGGCAAATAGGGCTGGAGGCTTTTTTAGACACCCGGAATCCAGGAGACTGGAAAAGCCTCCTTGAGGGTTGCCACCGAAAACGGGAGAATCCCCGAAATCCGGGAGAGGTGACAACCTTAGTGACAGGGACAGTGTGATGTGAAGAGTCCACCAGCAGAAGTATACTAGGAAGTGAGTGATGTACATGTGATAGAGGCAATTACATGATGTACGAATAGGAAAAAAGGGATCAGGAAGACACAGGCTGAGAGTTATATAGTGGGAGGAGCAGGATCCTCAGCAGCACATAGTATATCAGGAGATGAGTGATGTGTCAGTGAGGACAGGGCTGCATGTGGCAGGGGCAGTGACATGATGTGAGGAGGGGAATGGAGGCAGCAGGAAGCCACAGACTGAGAGTTATATAGTGGGAGGAGCAGGGTCCCCAGCAGCACAGACTACATCAGGAGATGAGGGATGTGTCAGTGAGGACAGGGCTGCATGTGGCAGGGGCAGTGACATGATGTGAGGAGGGGAATGGAGGCAGAAGGAAGCCACAGACTGAGAGTTATATAGTAAGAGGAGCAGGGTCCCCAGCAGCACAGACTACATCAGGAGATGAGGGATGTGTCAGTGAGGACAGGGCTACATGTGGCAGGGGCAGTGACATGATGTGAGGAGGGGAATGGGAGCAGAAGGAGGCCACAGACTGAGAGTTATATAGTGGGAGGAGCAGGGTCCCCAGCAGCACAGAGTATATCAGGAGATGGAGATGTGTCAGTGAGGACAGGGCTACATGTGACAGGGGCAGTGACATGATGTGAGGAGGGGAATGGGAGCAGAAGGAGGCCACAGACTGAGAGTTATATAGTGGGAGGAGCAGAGTCCCCAGCAGCACATAGTATATCAGGAGTTGAGTGATGTGTTAGTGAGGACAGGGCTGCATGTGATAGGGGCAGTGACATGATGTGAGGAGAGGAATGGAGGCAGCAGGAAGCCACAGACTGAGAGTCATATAGAGGGAGGAGCAGGATCCCCCAGCAGCACAGATGTAATTAAATAGTTATTGTGTATTCCCTCTACTTCCATCAACCCAGCTACATTCAGCTTGATCTCTGTAAATATAAAATATAAGTATTCTGAGACCACCAGAAGGGAACCATTTGGGACTTTACTGTGAAAAGCAGGACACGATGAATAGACCCAGCTTGCTGGACAGGAGAGGAGACTGTATCATGCTGTTCTGCATTAACAAGTGAGGAAACAGAGTCAGCCTGACATTTGGACAGCTTTTATATTTCGGCAGCTATTTAGCGGACAAGCTGTGGTTTATGGATACGTGTAACAGTAACATCTGTAGTGATCATATAGCTTAGCATCAGATGAAATGATTAGATGTGTCTATTTTATACTACTGGAATGCTGATACATCTGTTGCCTCCATACTCAGCCAGGGTTAGGAGAATATTTGTTGCCAGACTACATTACAGTGATATTATAGAATGATGTAGTTCTGAGAGAGCAGTGCCTGCTGGGACCGTCCTTATTAGGATGGACCGTCCTTATTAGGATAGTTGGATGAGTATGGGTCATAGGGTCTACAGCAGTCATGTCCAAACTGTGGCTCTCCAGCTGTTGTGAAACTACACATCCCAGCATGCCTTGCCACAGTTTTAGCATGCCTTAATAGCAAAACTGTGGCAAAGCATGATGGGACTTGTAGTTTCACAACAGCTGGAGGGCCATAGTTTGGACATGCCTGGTCTACAGTAATAAGGTTGGAATACTATTGTCGACATGGTCAAACGGATGACATGCTATAGGTCGACATGAAATAAGGTCTACCTGAAAATGATGACATGAAGTTTTGATGTTTTTTGGTGTCCATGTCGACATTGGTCAACATGAACACTAAGTGTACCACAACCCCTTGCACGGCTTTTGTTCGCCATGTATTGTGCAGGCTACCTCGCTACGCTCAGCAAAGTATTATAATCTAAATCTAACTAAAGTATTTTGAATTTTTTTTTTTAAAACCCCCCCCCCCAAAAAACGTGAAACGCATGTCGACTGTTTTTAGGTCGACCCTTTTAACCTAAGGTATGTCTACCTTTTCCTGTGTCGAATTATGGCCTGTTGACCTATTGATGACCTTATTACTGCCAACCGCAGAGAAACGTCCCTGAGATGCGATTGTCCTGCATCCTAATCAGCATGTGTAGAGGAAAATAGGAATGTTCCATTACTATTAGACCTTGTTTAGTCCAGTGCACAGCCTTGTAGAGGCGGCCAGTGACCTCTTGCTTC
Organism: Crinia signifera; assembly: GCF_055691185.1. Taxonomy (NCBI): domain Eukaryota; kingdom Metazoa; phylum Chordata; class Amphibia; order Anura; family Myobatrachidae; genus Crinia; species Crinia signifera. The sequence goes on from NC_139227.1 coordinate 104,418,214, forward strand.
ACAGTTGCCGCACTCCCAGCTACTCAGAATGGGAACTGACTCCGGTGCTGCACCGCAAGCGCTGTAGGAAATAATGACCTTGCATTTGTTTCTATGCCAGTCATGAAGCCGCTTCCTGGCGTTTATTAAAAAACGAGTACAGCTTCCTTTCTGCAGTAACTTGTACACTCACCAAGTAAGGAATTAGGAGTCTGTGTTTTGGCGCGGGTTCAGGATTGTTCCCTGGAATTGGCTGTATATCAGGTACTGTAAATTCACAATGAAGAAATTACATTTGCCTCTTTTCTCTGGTTGTGACGATTTTATTGTCCTCATCTGTGGTAGAAGTGTCTTCCTCTGTAAATCATAAACTAACAAATTACAATGAAATGGGTTTATAAGTAGCCGACTTAAGCTGGGTACACATATGTACAATTTCATTTTTCTTGCGACCGTTCGATCGACCGAATACACGTTCGACCGTCCAAAACATACGACCGATCTGCGCGTACACATATGTACAATTTTACTTGCGACGTCTGATGTACTCCCGTCCAAACAATCACAAGAAAAAGATTGTACCACCGTACACACTCTCCCGATCTGGCTATATACTAACTATATCTGTCAGGAATGCACACACAACGATTATTTATTTGAAAAGGAATGCACACACAACGAATATTCTTTAACAGCATGGCGCGGAAAGTACGGGGGAGAAGACTTCCTGTTGTTTACATGCTGCGCTGATGGAGGGATGACGCAGCTAGTCAACACCCACATGGGCGTGCTGCTTTTGGGAGGAATGATCGCAGGAACGGGCTGCATATTGATCGAACGTGCGTACACATGTCACTTTTCTTTCGATATGGAGCCGTCCTGTCGGAAGAATATTAAGCAGCAAAGAACCTTCGACCGACTGACTGTGGACGGCCAAGAGCGTTTTTGGCCGTTTATCGATCGCAACGAAGGGATCGGGACTGCGTACATATATATACAATCGAACGGCCGTTCGTCCGCAGAACGGAAGAACGGCCCGACGATTGTACATATGTGTACCCAGCTTTACATTAAAAAACCAAGAGGTCCATTGATCAATGAGTTTTAGCTATTTACAACTTGTTGCATATAAATAATAAAAAATATTTTCCTATATGAAATATCCAGTATCATGTAACATTATATTTCTTTACTTACTGTGCTCTGAAAGGTGTGTGCAGCTCTGTACAAGTGGTAGGCAGAACAAATAAACAGCATAAGTATAATACACAACCGTGGACAGCCACTGGTACACCCTCACACCTCCCCTACTCCCACCTGTACTACTCAAACTGGTACACCTTCACACCCCCCCTACTCTGGATTCAGTATGAAATCCCGGCGGATCGGGATCCCGGTGTTCAAAATCCCGACGCCGGAATCCCGACTGCCGAAATCCCGACAAGGGGGGGACGTGGATGGCCCCCCCTTGCGGACTCGCTGCGCTCACCACGCAGCGGGCCCGGTGCCTCGCTACGCTCGGCACGCTAATTTATTCTCCCTCCAACGGAGGAAGAAAGTGTCGGGATTTCGGCGGTCGAGATCCCAACCGCCGAGATTTTAACTGCATCCCCCTACTCCTACCTGTACTACTCACACTGGTACACCCTCACACCTCCCCTACTCCCACCTGTACTACACACACACTGGTGCACCCTCACACCTCCCCTACTCCTACCTGTACTACTCACACTGGTACACCTTCACACCTCCCCTACTCCCACCTGTACTACTCACACCTCCCCTACTCCCACCTGTACTCTCACTGGTACACCCTCACACCTCCCCTACTCCCACCTGTACTACTCACACTGGTACACCCTCACACCTCCCCTACTCCCACCTGTACTACTCACACTGGTACACCTTCACACCTCCCCTACTCCCACCTGTACTACTCACACCTCCCCTACTCCCTCCTGTACTGCTCACACTGGTACACCCTCACACCTCCCCTACTCCCACCTGTACTACACACACTGGTGCACCCTCACACCTCCCCTACTCCCACCTGAAATACTCACACTGGTACACCTTCACACCTCCCCTACTCCCACCTGTACTACTCACACCTCCCCTACTCCCTCCTGTACTACGCACACTGGTACACCCTCACACCTCCCCTACTCCCACCTGTACTACACACACTGGTACACCCTCACACCTCCTCTACTCCAACCTGTACTACTCACACTGGTACACCTTCACACCTCCCCTACTCCCACCTGTACTACTCACACCTCCCCTACTCCCTCCTGTACTACGCACACTGGTACACCCTCACACCTCCCCTACTCCCACCTGTACTACCCACATCTCCCCTACTCCTGCCTGTACTACACACACTGGTACACCCTCACACCTCCCCTACTCCCACCTGTACTGCTCACACTGGTACACCCTCACACCTCCCTGTACTACTCACACTGGTACACCCTCACACCCCTACTCCTACCTGTACTACTCACACTGGTACACCCACACTACTCCCACCTGTACACCCTCACACCTCCCCTACTCACACCTGTACTACTCACACTGGTACACCCTCACACCTCCCTTACTCCCACCTGTACTGCTCACACTGGTACACCCTCACACCTCCCCTACTCCCACCTGTACTACTCCCACTGGTACATCCTCACACCTCCCCTACTACCTGTACCACTCACACTGGTACACCCTCACACCTCCCTTACTCCCACCTGTACTGCTCACACTGGTACACCCTCACACCTCCCCTACTCCCACCTGTACTGCTCACACCTCCACTACTCCCACCTGTTCTGCTCACACTGGTACACCCTCACATCCGCCCTACTCCTATCTGTACTACTCCCACTGGTACACCCTCGCACCTCCCCTACTTCCACCTGTACTACACGCACTGGTACACCCTCACACCTCCCCTACTCCTACCTGTACCACTCACACTGGTACACCCTCACACCTCCCTTACTCACACTGGTACATCCTCACATCCGCCCTACTCCTACCTGTACTGCTCACACTGGTACAGCCTCACACCTCCCTTACTCCCACCTGTACTGCTCACACTGGTACACTCTCACACCTCCCCTACTCCCACCTGTACTGCTCACACTGGTACACCCTCACACCTCCCCTACTCCCACCTGTACTGCTCACACTGGTACACCCTCACACCTCCCCTACTCCCACCTGTACTACTCACACTGGTACACCCTCACATCCGCCCTACTCCCACCTGTACTACTCACACTGGTACACCCTCACACCTCCCCTACTCCTACCTGTACTACTCACACTGGTACACCCTCACACCTCCCCTACTCCCACCTGTACTACTCACACTGGTACACCTTCACACCTCCCCTACTCCCACCTGTACTACTCACACCTCCCCTACTCCCTCCTGTACTGCTCACACTGGTACACCCTCACACCTCCCCTACTCCCACCTGTACTACACACACTGGTGCACCCTCACACCTCCCCTACTCCCACCTGAAATACTCACACTGGTACACCTTCACACCTCCCCTACTCCCACCTGTACTACTCACACCTCCCCTACTCCCTCCTGTACTACGCACACTGGTACACCCTCACACCTCCCCTACTCCCACCTGTACTACACACACTGGTACACCCTCACACCTCCTCTACTCCAACCTGTACTACTCACACTGGTACACCTTCACACCTCCCCTACTCCCACCTGTACTACTCACACCTCCCCTACTCCCTCCTGTACTACGCACACTGGTACACCCTCACACCTCCCCTACTCCCACCTGTACTACCCACATCTCCCCTACTCCTGCCTGTACTACACACACTGGTACACCCTCACACCTCCCCTACTCCCACCTGTACTGCTCACACTGGTACACCCTCACACCTCCCTGTACTACTCACACTGGTACACCCTCACACCCCTACTCCTACCTGTACTACTCACACTGGTACACCCACACTACTCCCACCTGTACACCCTCACACCTCCCCTACTCACACCTGTACTACTCACACTGGTACACCCTCACACCTCCCTTACTCCCACCTGTACTGCTCACACTGGTACACCCTCACACCTCCCCTACTCCCACCTGTACTACTCCCACTGGTACATCCTCACACCTCCCCTACTACCTGTACCACTCACACTGGTACACCCTCACACCTCCCTTACTCCCACCTGTACTGCTCACACTGGTACACCCTCACACCTCCCCTACTCCCACCTGTACTGCTCACACCTCCACTACTCCCACCTGTTCTGCTCACACTGGTACACCCTCACATCCGCCCTACTCCTATCTGTACTACTCCCACTGGTACACCCTCGCACCTCCCCTACTTCCACCTGTACTACACGCACTGGTACACCCTCACACCTCCCCTACTCCTACCTGTACCACTCACACTGGTACACCCTCACACCTCCCTTACTCACACTGGTACATCCTCACATCCGCCCTACTCCTACCTGTACTGCTCACACTGGTACAGCCTCACACCTCCCTTACTCCCACCTGTACTGCTCACACTGGTACACTCTCACACCTCCCCTACTCCCACCTGTACTGCTCACACTGGTACACCCTCACACCTCCCCTACTCCCACCTGTACTGCTCACACTGGTACACCCTCACACCTCCCCTACTCCCACCTGTACTACTCACACTGGTACACCCTCACATCCGCCCTACTCCCACCTGTACTACTCACACTGGTACACCCTCACACCTCCCCTACTCCTACCTGTACTACTCACACTGGTACACCCTCACACCTCCCCTACTCCCACCTGTACTACTCACACTGGTACACCCTCACACCTGTTTCTACTCACACTGGTACACCCTCACACCTACCCTACTCCCACCTGTACTCTCACTGGTACACCCTCACACCTCCCCTACTCCCACCTGTACTACTCACACTGGTACACCCTCACACCTCCCCTACTCCCACCTGTACTGCTCACACCTCCACTACTCCCACCTGTCCTGCTCACACTGGTACACCCTCACATCCGCCCTACTCCTACCTGTACTACTCCCACTGGTACACCCTCGCACCTCCCCTACTTCCACCTGTTCTACACGCACTGGTACACCCTCACACCTCCCCTACTCCTACCTGTACCACTCACACTGGTACACCCTCACACCTCCCTTACTCACACTGGTACATCCTCACATCCGCCCTACTCCTACCTGTACTGCTCACACTGGTACAGCCTCACACCTCCCTTACTCCCACCTGTACTACTCACACTGGTACACTCTCACACCTCCCCTATTCCCACCTGTACTGCTCACACTGGTACACCCTCACACCTCCCCTACTCCCACCTGTACTGCTCACACTGGTACACCCTCACACCTCCCCTACTCCCACCTGTACTACTCACACTGGTACACCCTCACATCCGCCCTACTCCCACCTGTACTACTCACACTGGTACACCCTCACACCTCCCCTACTCCTACCTGTACTACTCACACTGGTACACCCTCACACCTCCCCTACTCCCACCTGTACTACTCACACTGGTACACCCTCACACCTGTTTCTACTCACACTGGTACACCCTCACACCTCCCCTACTCCCACCTGTACTCTCACTGGTACACCCTCACACCTCCCCTACTCCCACCTGTACTACTCACACTGGTACACCCTCACACCTCCCCTACTCCCACCTGTACTACTCCCACTGCTACACCCTCACACCTTCCCTATTACCGCTTGTAGTACTCGGTGGTACACTCTCACTACTCCTCCCGGTACTACTCCCACCGTCCACACTCAGCAATTTTATTTATTCTTTAGCAATTCAGTATAATTCCATAGCATAGATATATGTACACATTGGGCGGAATGTACCAAGCAACTGCTGTACATACCGCCACTCATCGCAAAGACAGTAATTGCATATGTAGTATCATATGCGATTAGTATCGCAAAGGGCAGCTCTTGCGATAAGTCCTGCCCTTTATGAAGAAGACGGTGGGAGATGAGCGGATTTCCGCAGCTCTCACCTCTCCCCTTCCTTCTGTAGCCAGGGGCCCTTCTGCTCAGAAGACTGCCAGGCTCCTCCTCGTCCCCACATCCAGAAGGGGGATGCTCTGGTTCTAGGGAGGAGGTGGTCACTGGTCCGGGCAGTACAGCAGGAGGCTGTCTGGACATAAGATGAGGTGAGGGGGGTCAGGGGCAGCATGGGGGTCACATAAAGAAGTCCATAGGCTTCTCTGGGGTTATAACCCCCCACAGCGAAGCCCTGGGCAGTGGGGCTTGGAGGCATCTGAAAATGCTGTTAAACCACACATTTTCAGTTAGTACATCCCACCTATTATACCCATTTCCGACATACTATTTTAGACCCAGTTCAAACCCGGGTTCTTAAAAATCCCGGGTCCATTGCAGATGCGCAGGACCCGGGATTTTAGAGGACTAAAATCCCGGGTAGAGCCTTTTAGACATACCCTTGTCCCGGGATTGTGCGCTTGCGCGTAAAAAATCCCGGGATTTTGCCGTATGTCTGAAAGGGGTATTCGTTCCTTTAAGGTTCCCAATGAATCCCATTACAATGTAATACCCAAATCCGCCTGATATCACACAAGACTACTGTCGTCAATGAATAAAGCTTTTTATTTTGAGTGAAAAAAACAGTATGTGATACATCAAGTTAGAAATATAATTTTTATACTTTCTTCATAATACGAACAGCAACATAAAAATAGAAATGCAAGAAGCAGATCTCAGCACAATACAAAAATACTTCAGCACTTTATGGCAGTTTCTCGACACTGCAAGTTCGGCCATTTTCTGGCAGTGGCCATTTTGTGAAAATATTGGCCACTTCCTGTGCAAATTGGTCCGGAAAGGTAAACCACAGGAAGTTGAGCTATACTTTAGTGTTTCAAATAAAACAAGCAAAAAGCTTTACTTCAATATTAAACCTCACGTGATCAAGAACAGAGGCCATGACAACTTAAATGATCTGCAAGTGGGTTTTCAGTTTTATAATTGTAATTATTTTACTTTTTAATGATCATTTAATGAATCCTTTTCATGTGTATTGGATCTAATATTGCCAGCAGCCAATTATTTTATTTGTTACTTGTTACTGACTTTTAATTTATTTATTGGCTGTTGTATTGGTAATATCAGATCCAATCAGGAACTGGCTAACTCCTGGCCAATGAGTGCACTTTAAATTGGGCAGTGGAACTCTATTTAAATTACTTGCAGGATAATTGTCTCACATCAAAATCCCGGGTCCAGCACTTTCACATTAACCCTGGGTCGTCAATTACACAGAGGGTGACCCCGGTTTAACCCTTCTTATAACCCAATCGAATTGGTTGTTCAATCCAGGATATTAGCTGTGGTGCTTTGAAACTGCACCTTGACCCGGGTCAACACGTCATCACCCCGGCAATTTCCCGCCTTATTTTGTCAATGTGAAAAGGGTATTAATAAACTATACTTCCATCTACAAACAATAAAACATTGGATACATCTGTGCAAAAAATTGCAGCTAAAAGTACAATAGCTTCCGGACTCTTCTGGCACCAATAAGAATAATACAAAGAAAAAACTTTAGTGTATAATCGTGTGATCCTTCCAAATCAGCAGCTGTGATAGTGTTACATGCAGTACTAATATATATATATATATATATATATATATATATATATATATATATATATATATATATATATATATATATATAACATACCCTCCAACATGACCCATTCCATTAGGTACAAAATGATCTGTTCCTGGACTTCCCTGCCATTGGCAGTTACAGAGGTTGGACTTCACCACAGTCCAAAATTCAAAGCGGGGGTCACATCAACTGCCAGTGAGTCCAGGACAGTGATGTTTGGAGTGGCAGTAGCTGTTGCTCCCCTATTTGAATATTGGACTGTGCTGCAGCCCCACCTCTGCAACTGCCACTAGCAGGAAAGTCCAGAAACAGAGCATTGTGTACCTAATGGAATGTGCCATGTTGGAGGGTATGATATAATATCCGCTACAGCTGCGTTTACCTTTTATAAACAACACCTGCGGCATTTCTAAGGGGTACATAGTTACTAAAGCTTATACAAATTAAGAGGTGCTGCTCATAGCAACCAATCAGATTCTGTCTAACATTTATCTATTGCACCCTAGGAAATGATGGACTCAATCTGATTGGTTGCTATGAGCAAAAGCATGGTGATGTTTTCAAGCAGCTTGACCAAAATGTGGATTTGTAAGCTCAGCATTATCCATGGTAATAATGCTGGGTACACAATAGACCAGGGGTGGCCAAACCGGTCCTCAAGATCTACCAATAGTTCATGTGTGTTAGGCAACCTGTGGATCTAATGGTGCGCGCACACAGTGAGATGTGTGCTAGGTGCCAGTACAGCTGTACCATATGTGCTATGCAATTTGAACTTTATACACTGTGCTATTTGAACTACAGAAGATTTGGATTACACTACAATATGTAATGGGAATGAATGCAGCAGGTTTGAACATGTGACAGTTAGTAATGACTACACGTGTGCACCAGCTAGGTGATCTGGGAAATGTGACAGTTAGTAATGACTACACCTGTGCACCAGCTAGGTGATCTGGGAAATGTGACAGTTAGTAATGACTGCACCTGTGCACCAGCTAGGTGACCTGGGGAATGTGACAGTAATGACTACACCTGTGCACCAGCTAGGTGACCTGGGGAATGTGACCGTAATGACTACACCTGTGCACCAGCTAGGTGACCTGGGGAATGTGACCGTAATGACTACACCTGTGCACCAGCTAGGTGACCTGGGGAATGTGACAGTAATGACTACACCTGTGCACCAGCCAGGTGACCTGGGGAATGTGACAGTAATGACTACAGCTGTGCACCAGCTAGGTGACCTGGGGAATGTGACAGTTAGTAATGACTACACCTGTGCGCTAGCTAGGTGACCTGGGGAATGTGACAGTAATGACTACACCTGTGCACCAGCTAGGTGACCTGGGGAATGTGACAGTTAGTAATGACTACACCTGTGCACCAGCTAGGTGACCTGGGGAATTTGACAGTAATGACTACACACACACCTGTGCACCAGCTAGGTGACCTGGGGAATGTGACAGTTAGTAATGACTACACCTGTGCGCTAGCTAGGTGACCTGGGGAATGTGACAGTAATGACTACACCTGTGCGCTAGCTAGGTGACCTGGGGAATGTGACCGTAATGACTACACCTGTGCACCAGCTAGGTGACCTGGGGAATGTGACAGTAATGACTACACCTGTGCACCAGCCAGGTGACCTGGGGAATGTGACAGTAATGACTACAGCTGTGCACCAGCTAGGTGACCTGGGGAATGTGACAGTTAGTAATGACTACACCTGTGCGCTAGCTAGGTGACCTGGAGAATGTGACAGTAATGACTACACCTGTGCACCAGCTAGGTGACCTGGGGAATGTGACAGTTAGTAATGACTACACCTGTGCACCAGCTAGGTGACCTGGGGAAATTGACAGTAATGACTACACACACCTGTGCACCAGCTAGGTGACCTGGGGAATGTGACAGTTAGTAATGACTACACCTGTGCGCTAGCTAGGTGACCTGGGGAATGTGACAGTAATGACTACACCTGTGCACCAGCTAGGTGACCTGGGGAATGTGACAGTTAGTAATGACTACACCTGTGCACCAGCTAGGTGACCTGGGGAATTTGACAGTAATGACTACACACACCTGTGCACCAGCTAGGTGACCTGGGGAATGTGACAGTAATGACTACACCTGTGCACCAGCTTTGTTATTTGAAAAACATGGACTGTTGGTAGATCTCGGGGACGATGTGCACCCAGCACAACCTCGTTAGACGGCAGTGACGTCAGAGGGGGGAGTGGAACCATGCTGCTTTTGGCGAGCATCGCTAGCGATATACCGGGCACTGGACGATTTTAAGAATGGTTCGTTCCCTTTTAGTGTGTACCCAGCTTAAGTTTGACTTAAAACTGATTTCTGATTTGCTCTTATGGACAATAACGTTACTGTCCTCTCCCATGTATAGCACTTTATCAGATTCTGATTGGATGCATTTGGTTGCTCCTTCCAGCCACTGTGTCCGATCCCTTCACCTACAGCAATGCCAAAAATATGTGGCAGCAGTCCCCGATATATTAAGTGCCAGGACCCTGCTCATGGCAAGAAATTGCCAATGTCCAAATTGAGGGAGCCAAGAAAAGCACTACGTGACATAGCGCAATTCAAAAGTATGTCTTTTATAGCCGAGAACATTTTTAAATTTTGATAATAAAATTACTTGTACATTCCGCTGCAGTTTACAATTGGTAAGAGAACCGTAATAAGACGATACTGGTCATAAAAGAGAGGTCAGAGGGCCCTGCTCACAGGCTTACACTCTACAAGGCAATAAGAAAGTGGATTGGTTACACTGTGTCACATGGCCCCTCACTAGCCATGAGCAATGCTGGTTACCCTGAAAGCCAGCTGATTTTACTGCTCAGTTCCTATATGAAGAGCAGCGAGAAAAAATAAATATGCTGTAAATATAAGGTTATAAAAATAATTTCAGTATCAAGTGTGAAATTGAAGCCGCCATCGCCAAAAAACCCAAGGCAAACGTGACGGGCGGTTGGCAAGCTGACGCCTCTTGCAGGGTTACTTGACAATTATCACAATAGGTAAAATATTGTATTATTATTGAAATGGTATTTCCCTACATTGCTTGCCTGTAATGTGTGTAAATATAGCACCTATTCATTCGGGAACATGAGTAACAATGAATGCACAAGAGGACCTCGCAGGGGTTAGTAATGATATTACAGAGTCTGATTAGCGTCTACCTGGTATAATGGTGTGTGCATTATGTATCCGTGGCAGATTAACGCCACGCAGAGCAGGTTTCTTATATGCACTGCCCCATCCTAATGCCCACAGCAGCTAATTACATTCCCCTGCTAGTTATTCATTAGTAGAATTTAGCAAAAGCCATAAAATGATGTGTTAAATAAATCCAAGGAAGGAAGGAATGTTCTGTTATTCAGCGGCGTATAAATGACACGTCTTTAAATATTTCGCGTAAAAAGTGTTCTACCAGGAAAGTATTCCACATGTACAAATCTCCAATCTGCAGGTGGAGCAGATTTTTGATAATTGTGTAATCCAGGAATGTTCTATGAATATTTCATTGCCTTGTTAATAAGTCATTAACCACTTAATTAACCAATCCCCCCCCCCCCCCAAAAAAAAAATATATATACTTAAAAAAATGCAAAATAAAGGTTTTTAATTTTTTACATATTGTTATAATTTATAATCATCTTTTGAAGAGATTTTTTTTTTTTTTGTCAATTTTGGGAACATTTTTGGAAAGCAAAAATGTTTTTCAGTCCCCCTTCCCACCAAAATAATAATAATAAAAAAATTATTAATTTATTTACACTGGCAGCGGAGGGGATCTGTTACACCCAGTAGGTGTGTGTGCATGTGTGTATTTTAAAAATACTTTGGAAACTTTATTAAATAAAATAAAAATTAATTTCTGCAGTTTTGGGACAAAAAAATTAATGAAAAAAAAAGTCCATTAAGTGGCTAAAGTGTCAATTTTTCTTTAAAGTTTAGCTGTTAACAAATTGCTGAAATCAGGACGCTTGCTGCAACTCGCAGCCAATCATATTTGAGTGAAAATGTCCGCAAGCTCAGCCTGCACTGGTAATCTTTAATGATGTCATATAAACAGTACTGCTTATATGACATCTGTCTGTCTCTGCTATAAAGTATACTGAAGCTTTAAAGTGAAGGTAATATTAGCAGAGGCACAAAACAGGGGTGATCCCATAGCACAAAAATAGTGGTACCGTGTGCGCATACAAATGCGATGTAAATGAGCCCGAGGACCGGAACACGCATACATGTGACTTCCGATGGAGCTGGCCACATCCTGGCAGTAACTGGACAACAGATACGTCACTGAGTCTGCACTTTACATAACGCTTGTGATGAGTATACGCTAATATAACTGCCACCACCCTAAGTTATTGCAGCCCCGGTTAACACTGTAACGATCCTGAACTTGTTCCCTGTTAGGTCCTATTACAACTCTCAGCACAAGAGTTTCTTGCACAATACAAAATAAAAAAAATATAAAAAAGTTCCCTTTTTTTTCTTAGCATTAAATAAAAATTTAAAACTGAAAGAAATGTCCCTGTGGTTCTGTGATTCGTCATTGTTCCCGGTAGGACGCCTCCTTTATTCCACACTGCGGTATTTGGTGAACAGGTTGTAGAGGACCCTCAGGGTGGATTTAAGGTCACAATTGACGATGTCTATGGGTAAAACAGAACATCAGAGCGTTACTTACAGAGCAATAACTAGCAGTGATGACATCACAGTATGAGGTCACCAACCTTCTGGCCTTGGCTTTGGTTTCTCCAGGCCACCGTCTTGCATGAGTTCAAATGAAAAGGACACGTTGAGAACCTGGTAATTAGGAAAGACCAGCATTAACCTTGCTGTAACAATGCCAGATAACGACCTGTGTATTTCTGTACTGCTGTGATGCCAACCACTGTGCCACCACGCCAACACTTTGCCTTCTATGCAAATGCGAAGACTAAGCCTCTGCCCTAATATCTATCCCTATGAAATGAATAAGAAACGTTTCTGTTTTGTAGCACTGAACTATTTATTTACATTTCATTCCTGCCAAGAAGAGCCATCACAAAGCCCGCAACAGATGTCGCGCTCAACATGTTGGATACACATTAATTAAGTGCTACCACAACAACAATTTGCGTGAAAACTGATTTTATATGAGCTTGTTCCTAGTTTTCCTAAGAAGCAGCGTGGTATGGAGAGATTCTCGCTGCGCGAATGCTCTGGACGCGGGAATACAGATGTGTCCTAATCTCCTGTTAAACAGCCCGCCCCGTAGCGCTGAGCGTTTTTTTTACTTAATCTTTTCCATTAAAATGGGTCTTATTTGCAAAACTATGCAAATAGGACGCACAAGCAACTTCTGATGATTTTAGATATGTAGCGTTCCTATATTCAGATATACAGCGTGCCTATATTATGTGTGTTACAGCCACTGTACCTGCACATGAAATGCTACCTATGTAGTATTTCATATACAGAGACCCAACATGTGGTGCCAAGACATTTTATTATGTTAATAGAAAGTTCTCTCTCCTGTAACATTAAACACACTGACCGGCCCATAACATGGGAATCCTTCACTTTCAGGAGATAACTGCTCATTGAGGCCACTCTCAGCCATAATAATACTTTGACTTGGTATACGGATGGCTGACAGACCATGCCTATGTCAACAGTCAATATACTGTACAAACTCCCTGGTGCAATGTAATCCTGTACATGACACCAGCACCCCAGATTACAGCTGTACAAACTTCCTGGTGCAATGTAATCCCAGTACATGACACCAGCACCCCCAAATTAAAGCTACACACACTCCCTGGTGCAATGTAATCCTGGCACATGATGACATCACCCCCAGATTACAGCTACACACACTCCCTGGTGCAATGTAATACTGGTACATGACACCAGCACCCCCAGATAACAGCTACACACACTCCCTGGTGCAATGTAATCCCAGTACATGACACCAGCACCCCCAGATTAAAGCTACACACACTCCCTGGTGCAATGTAATCCTGTACATGACACCAGCACCCCAGATTACAGCTGTACAAACTTCCTGGTGCAATGTAATCCCAGTACATGACACCAGCACCCCCAAATTAAAGCTACACACACTCCCTGGTGCAATGTAATCCTGGCACATGATGACATCACCCCCAGATTACAGCTACACACACTCCCTGGTGCAATGTAATACTGGTACATGACACCAGCACCCCCAGATAACAGCTACACACACTCCCTGGTGCAATGTAATCCCAGTACATGACACCAGCACCCCCAGATTAAAGCTACACACACTCCCTGGTGCAATGTAATCCTGGTACATGATGACAGCACCCCCAGATTACAGCTGCACAAACTCCCTGGTGCAATGTAATCCTGGTACATGACACCAGCACCCCCAGATAACAGCTACACACACTCCCTGGTGCAATGTAATCCTGGTACATGACACCAGCACCCCCAGATTACAGCTACACAAACTCCCTGGTGCAATGTAATCCTGGTACATGATGACAGCACCCCCAGATTACAGCTACACACACTCCCTGGTGCAATGTAATCCTGGTACATGACACCAGCACCCCCAGATTACAGCTACACACACTCCCTGGTGCAATGTAATCCCAGTACATGACACCAGCACCCCCAGATTACAGCTACACACACTCCCTGGTGCAATGTAATCCTGGTACATGATGACAGCACCCGCAGATTACAGCTACACAAACTCCCTGCACAGAATTACCTTTTGCTCAAAGCTGTCTGGTGTCAGAAAGAAATTATAGAGGGGGACGAAGTAGCCCTCCAGGAGACCCATCAGTAGCACCAGGTACACTCCATCTGCAAACTGCGCATAAGAGAAGCGGTGTTAGATGTAGGGAGAAGACGTAGGGTGCACGGTATTCTGCTAGAGACATGTACATTATACACTGAGCGCCCTCCCCTCATCCCCTTCTTCTACTGTTATACAAATGCTGACAACAATTTTACATATGCGTTTCAGGCATGCAGACAGGGCCGGATTAAGGGGGCACAGGGGTTTTGTACTGGGGAGTGGGGTAGTGCTGCAGCTTCACCTATCTGCCAATGTGACAATGATTAATGGTGCTCAGCATTGGGAGCCAAGGCACACTGACTTCACAAGTGTGCAGTGCATTATTGGGAATTGACTAAGTCCCATGAGACTTTGCATATGAGGTCAGAGGCTGAGAGGATTGTGCTGAGCTCTGCTTGGTGGAGCTCATCATATGCTTCTCAGGCCTATGGAGGATTGCAGCAGCAGCAGCCTCGTCATAGGAGGGTTTTTAATTAGAGGCAGTGCTGAGCCTGTCAGGGCTCCTACAGAGTAAGGTTCAGAGGGACAAACACAGGCTTTTCATGTGGTATTTTATAAATATATATATTTATGTTTATTTTAACCCCCCCCCACAGGCTTAATCCGGCCCTAAACTATGGGTTAAGCAGGCACGGCCAAACGATGGCCCTCCAGCTGTTGTAAAACCACACATCACAGCATGCCTTGCCATAGTATTAGCATTCCCTAATAGCAAAACTGTGGCATGGCCTGATGGGACTTGTAGTTTCACAACAGCTGGGTTAGGATAATACTGAAGGTGGAAACCACTGAGCACAGGCACCAATATGAATGTAGACCGTCCTACCTGAGTCTCTAGCTCGGTCACCTCCAGGTTCAGCTTATTTAGGTGCTTGTTAACAAACGTGATCAAAGTCTAAATGGGGAAAAAGATAAACCGTAAATTCCCAGCACCCAGAGATCAATCAATGCTGTCCCATGAATGTAGACTCATTAATTTGCACAAAGGGCTGGTAGCGTGTCTACAGAAGACTTCCGGATGCTAGGTGCGTTATAGACACCTGCCGTAGATGTCACTCGGGGGGTAGATTTATTACGGAGGAGCTTATCGCGCCACTATAACACTTCCTGCTTCCCCTCATTAACGAGGGAAAGCAGGAGGGGAGAACGTCCATATGTATTAACATCTTGCCTGCCGAAGAGCGCAAACTCCCCCCTCCGGCAAAGCCTCCTCCTGCTGACAGTGTTAACTGATGCGCTGTCTCCTTCAACCCAGCTGGCTGGACTGGGCATGCGCGGCATCTGGCACAGCCCAAAGCCAACAGCAGAGATATCACTGTCCCTGCTGTGGGGATAGGGCATCACCACCTGCAGCTGTCGAAGTTGATAGGTGACCGTTCATACATTAGGTAAGAGCACAGCGCAACATAGAAACTAACGCAGAGACGATAACCCTCCTGCCCTGTTAAACACCTGCACAGCGGCTGTCATACATCGGAGGAAGCGCTATCCCCTGTCATAACGCACAGGTATAGCGCATATTCCCCTGATCGCCACTTAATAAATCTACCCCTCAGTACTGAGTGTCAGCTCATAGGACAAGTTGGTCAGTCAGTCGGTCAGTCTGGACTGGTCTCCTTGGTAACCGCACTATAATCTTGCAGAGATTAATAATAAAACATCATTTATGTTTCCTATTAATAATACTCTCTCTGTTGCAATGGAATAGCTGTAAAACTAGTGATCAAAGGAAATAGCAAAGAAATGTCATGTAAAGCAAAGGACGCGCGCCGTCTGATGAATCCCCCATTATAGTAGGGTTTGGTGTGACTGCGAAGTATCAGATGGGTCACAGGCTACCCCTCACAGGGCACATCTCGAACATATCCCCAGTATACATTCCCAATGTGGGGGGAGATTCTCTAAGCGAAAAATGCGGTAAAAACCCCGTTATCAGGGTTTTTACCGCATTTTGGGATGCTGTAAGCATCCCCCGCCGGGTTACCGCGGCAGGGGGCAGCCAGAAAAATCTGGCGATGCCCCATAGAAGCCAATGGGCTTCTACCGCAACCCTCCGCCCCCCCCCCCCCTCCTCACCTGTGTCCGGGCAGCACAGAGCTGTGCTGCCCGGACCGGTGACCTCCTCCCTGCACTGATCCTCTTCCGGGTGCAGGGAGGAGGAGAGCCCGGCGCAGCAGCAGCGCCGGGTGTGTGAGGGAAGGGGGGAGCCGCCGGGACCCGGCGACTCTCACAGCAAAGGACAGCTCTTAACGCAAGAGCTGTCCTTTGCTATAATTATCGCATATGTTACTGCATATGCGATAATTATAATTGCGAAGAGAGGCGAAGGGGGGCGGAGATTCTTAGAGAATCTCCCCCTTCGCCTGTTATAGGTGATATCTTAATCCAACTGCAATAATAGTTATCAGCAGTAAATCCAGTGGGAGATAATAATATGGCTGTAATTCCAGTAGAATTACACTGAAGAGTGCGGACATCACACAAATGAGGCAAATATTGCTGCAACTCCCAAACCAGAGGGACACACTGCACATGCATGCGTTTGGTTTGTGTGAGTTATACTAGGCATCTGGCCTAGTCCTCCCTCTGCATTAGGTACTATGCGTTTCAAGCAGAGGATGCTTACAATGAAGTTCTGCTACTATTTCTGTTTACACGCCATTCGCAAGATGATTGATGGGAAGTAGGCGTCTGGGATTGGAAACCGGAAGAAAAAACGCTGGGAGTGTCAGGGAAAACGCAGATGAGATGTGCCCAAGAATTATGGGAGGGTGTGTGACATCAGCAACACGCCAGATATGCCTGTATTAGGGGAGGGTATGTGACATCAGCACCAGGCCGGATATGCCTGTATTAGGGGAGGGTGTGTGACGTGAGCAACAGGCCGGATATGCCTGTATTAGGGGAGGGTGTGTGATGTCAGCACAGGCCGGATATACCTGTATTAGGGGAGGGTGTGTGATGTCAGCACAGGCCGGATATGCCTGCATTAGGGGAGGGTGTGTGATGTCAGCACAGGCCGGATATACCTGTATTAGGGGAGGGTGTGTGACATCAGCAACAGGCCGGATATGTCTGTATTGGGGGAGGGTGTGTGACGTGAGCAACAGGCCGGATATGTCTGTATTAGGGGAGGGTGTGTGATGTCAGCACCGGGCCGGATATGCCTGCATTAGGGGAGGGTGTGGGATGTCAGCACCAGGCCGGATATGCCTGTATTAGGGGAGGGTGTGTGACGTCAGCACCAGGCCGGATATGTCTGTATTAGGGGAGGGTGTGTGACGTGAGCACCAGGCCGGATATACCTGTATTAGGGAAGGGTGTGTGGTGTCAGCACCAGGCCGGATACGCCTGTATTAGGGGAGGGTGTGTGATGTCAGCACCAAGCCGGATATGCCTGTATTAGGGGAGGGTGTGTGATGTCAGCACCGGGCCGGATATGCCTGCATTAGGGGAGGGTGTGGGATGTCAGCACCAGGTCGGATATGCCTGTATTAGAGGAGGGTGTGTGACGTCAGCACCAGGCCGGATATGCCTGTATTAGAGGAGGGTGTGTACATCTGCACCAGGCTGGATATGCCTGTATTGGGGAGGGTATGTGATGTCAGCACCAGGCCGGATATACCTGTATTAGGGGAGGGTGTGTGACGTCAGCACCAGGCCGGTCATGCCTGTATTAGGGGAGGTAGTGTGACGTCAGCACCAGGCCGGATATGCCTGTATTAGGGGAGGGTGTGTGACATCAGCACCAGGCCAGATATACCTGTATTAGGGGAGGGTGTGTGACGTCAGCACCAGGCTGGATATACCTGTATTAGGGGAGGGTGTGTGATGTCAGCACCAGGCCGGAAATGCCTGTATTAGGGGAGGGTGTGTGATGTCAGCACCAGGTCGGATATACCTGTATTAGCGGAGGGTGTGTAACGTCAGCACCAGGGCGTATATGCCTGTATTAGGGGAGGGTGTGTGACGTCAGCACCAGGCCGGAAATGCCTGTATTAGGGGAGGGTGTGTGACGTCAGCTCCAGGCCGCATATGCCTGTATTAGGGGAGGGTGTGTTATGTCAGCACCAGGCCGGATATACCTGTATTAGGGGAGGGTGTGTGATGTCAGCACCAGGCCGGATATACCTGTATTAGGGGAGGGTGTGTGATGTCAGCACCAGGCCGGATATGTCTGTATTAGGGGAGGGTGTGTGACGTGAGCAACAGGCCGGATATGCCTGTATTAGGGGAGGGTATGTGACATCAGCAACAGGCCGGATATGTCTGTATTGGGGGAGGGTGTGTGACGTGAGCAACAGGCCGGATATGTCTGTATTAGGGGAGGGTGTGTGATGTCAGCACCGGGCCGGATATGCCTGCATTAGGGGAGGGTGTGGGATGTCAGCACCAGGCCGGATATGCCTGTATTAGGGGAGGGTGTGTGACGTCAGCACCAGGCCGGATATGTCTGTATTAGGGGAGGGTGTGTGACGTGAGCACCAGGCCGGATATACCTGTATTAGGGAAGGGTGTGTGGTGTCAGCACCAGGCCGGATACGCCTGTATTAGGGGAGGGTGTGTGATGTCAGCACCAAGCCGGATATGCCTGTATTAGGGGAGGGTGTGTGATGTCAGCACCGGGCCGGATATGCCTGCATTAGGGGAGGGTGTGGGATGTCAGCACCAGGTCGGATATGCCTGTATTAGAGGAGGGTGTGTGACGTCAGCACCAGGCCGGATATGCCTGTATTAGAGGAGGGTGTGTACATCTGCACCAGGCTGGATATGCCTGTATTGGGGAGGGTATGTGATGTCAGCACCAGGCCGGATATACCTGTATTAGGGGAGGGTGTGTGACGTCAGCACCAGGCCGGACATGCCTGTATTAGGGGAGGTAGTGTGACGTCAGCACCAGGCCGGATATGCCTGTATTAGGGGAGGGTGTGTGACATCAGCACCAGGCCAGATATACCTGTATTAGGGGAGGGTGTGTGACGTCAGCACCAGGCTGGATATACCTGTATTAGGGGAGGGTGTGTGATGTCAGCACCAGGCCGGAAATGCCTGTATTAGGGGAGGGTGTGTGATGTCAGCACCAGGTCGGATATACCTGTATTAGCGGAGGGTGTGTAACGTCAGCACCAGGGCGTATATGCCTGTATTAGGGGAGGGTGTGTGACGTCAGCACCAGGCCGGAAATGCCTGTATTAGGGGAGGGTGTGTGACGTCAGCTCCAGGCCGCATATGCCTGTATTAGGGGAGGGTGTGTTATGTCAGCACCAGGCCGGATATACCTGTATTAGGGGAGGGTGTGTGACGTCAGCACCAGGCCGGATATACCTGTATTAGGGGAGGGTGTGTGATGTCAGCACCAGGCCGGATATACCTGTATTAGGGGAGGGTGTGTGATGTCAGCACCAGGCCGGATATGCCTGTATTAGGGGAGGGTGTGTGACGTCAGCTCCAGGCCGGATATGTCTGTATTAGGGGAGGGTGTGTGATGTCAGCACCAGGCCGGATATACCTGTATTAGGGGAGGGTGTGTGATGTCAGCACCAGGCCGGATATGCCTGTATTAGGGGAGGGTGTGTGATGTCAGCACCAGGCTGGATATGCCTGTATTAGGGGAGGGTGTGTGATGTCAGCACCAGGCCGGATATGCCTGTATTAGGGGAGGGTGTGTGACGTCAGCACCAGGCCAGATATGACTGTATTAGGGGAGGGTGTGTGACGTCAGCACCAGGCCGGATATGCCTGTATTAGTGGAGGGTGTGTGACGTCAGCACCAGGCCGGATATGCCTGTATTAGGGGAGGGTGTGTGACGTCAGCACCAGGCCGGATATGCCTGTATTAGGGGAGGGTGTGTGACGTCAGCACCAGGCCGGATATGCCTGTATTCCTTGCAGATGCCGAGTAAGTCGCTGGCTATGCTGAGCCTCTGGTGACTGGTGCCAAGTGAAAAAATAATTTGATGGGTCTTACACATATTCAACGGGCTGCAATGTCTTTGCAAAGTGTACACATCGATTCACAGAGCGAGCACATGAATTCGCAAAGGTGGGATGTCACTATAGCAGGATGACGTTTACCTGATTACTGGCCGCTGCACATTCACTGCCGTGCAATGAGTTCTGAATTACCCCCAATGTGTCCTGGGAACGGAGCAGACACTTGTGTGCACTCAGCGGATTTTACATACATAAAGATGGAATAAAACGTTAGAACTAACCTTTTTCACCACATTGAGTTTATCCGGAGCGTGGTCAAAGAGTGTATCGAATGCATCTCTCTCTAAAAAAATAATTTTTTTTTTTTTTAAATTGTTACGTAGCAAAAAAAATATATAAATAAATCAAGAACACAGAGATTAGTTATTGTAAAGCCCCTTCGCCCGTGGTTTTTTATGTGAGTAGAGTCCGCAGCCGGCCCTTAATAGTCACAGATTGCAGAACAATGCTTCTGCGATTTTGACTTTTCGGTGCTGACTTGTCAAAACTGAAAAGTTGCTGAAAAAAACAGTGGACGGTGCGATATGGTCACTGAGCGATAGACCGCTGAGCAAAATACACCACATAACTTTACAGCAAATTCACATTTCACAAAACACGTCCCTAAACACGTACATTTTCTGGGAGTTTTTTTTCTAACCAAAGGCAACATAAGGGTCAATCAGTGATTGTTAAATTCAATGGAGGTTATTAGTGGCCTGTTTGCAGCATACAGTATGTGATGGTCTGAGCCACTTATAGCTTGACTGACACATGCGCTACTAATGTTGGACGCAGCGGACAGATTTGTGTTTCTTCAACGCATACATCCAGATATCCAGAGTCGTGGTGACTCCGGTAGCAACACATTCATATAACATACTGTAGCCATTATTACATGTGAGAAACTCACCGTGTCTTCCGGATAACGCTCTACGGAAACAAAACAGAAAAAGTGTCCACGTTAATAATTAACGCTACACCTGACGCCACCATTAGTCATATGCAGACCCTAGTTTTGCTGTCATCTTCTCATTTAAGGGACGCTGCATCATTTGCCACCAGAAAGCAACTTTGCGCTGAGACATCATTACCAATTTGTGAAATAAATCAGTTTAGTCCAGATCTTTGTGTGACGCCAAGGAACCGGTATTCAGCGTCTCCCCACTTCAGGTGTCGCCAGAGACAGATCTGTGCAGTAAGCATCTGATTTGTTTTGGTCTATCCCAGTGCTTCCAAAACTCGGTACTCGAGGGAACGTAGCAGTCCAGGTTTAAGGATATCCTGGCTTATGCACAAATTACTTAATTAGTAAATATAATATATATAATGTTCATTCTGCCTCTTTCAAAACTCGTGCAGTTTCTCATCCCTGCCTGGGGTGTCGCTCTTTGCTGTTGCGCTGCTAGCACATGTCTGATCTGCATATCAGTGTTGAACTACAAACCACACTGTGCTAGAAGCACAACTGCAGAGCGCAAAACCCCAGGCATGGAAGACGAGCTGCACAGGTTCAAAAGATGCTAGAATGATTACTATGATCATTAATGATGTATATGCTTAACCCTTTCAGGTCCAACATCTGGACAGGCTCAACAGCCCTAGCGCTAGTAGCAGATCCAATGGTGAATCACTTCAAAATAAGAACATTAACATCGTTTAACCTCTTCACTGGTACTCCCGAGAATTTTCCTGGCTGTGCTACAGTGCCCAGACTGGTAAACCCAGAAAAGTATTGGGAGTACCAGGGTCTACGCTACCTAGTGCTGGGCAGCGCCGCTGAGATGAGGGCTAAGATGAGGGCTGAGCTCAGCTTCAGATGACGGCTGTTACCGGCCCCGCCTCCTTCCCCCCGGCTGTGTGCGACGTGACCTTGTAACGTCACGCCGCACATAGCCGGGTTGCAGGGGGCAGGGCCGGGCAGCGCGGCTGATGTAGTGCTCAGTGGCGCTGCCCGGCCCCAGGAGAGACGGTGGTGTTTTTGTTTTTTTTAAAGGGAGTGCTCCCCCCAAAAAACTCACCAAGTGGAGAGCGCTCTCCCTAAAAAAAAACCCACTACTGAAGAGTTAAATGTCAATGTAGACCATTTTTGAATGAAAGAAAAAAAAAATTCAATGAATTTAAACATTGAATTGCAAAAAAATTTTGGACTGCAAAGGGTTAAAACCTGTATTGTTGGGGTGCATCGAGGAACGGGTTTGGGAAAGGCAGCTATGATCCATATCTATGGGCTAAACACAATAAGACACCAATTTGATTGTTTCAGCATAACGGCCTCTTGGCCCCGATCCCCCTCTTGGTCAGGGCTGATGATAAAGCCCCCTGGATTCTGTGCAGCGTGTATGCTTTAACCCTTTGGTTGCCAACGTAGCTGCGAGAGATCCTCAAATATCCGCTAACAATGCCAGCGCCGCTCACAGCCTTTTTATTAGGTGAAAGATTTAACTAAACGTCAATTATTTTACTTGGCTGTATCTGTATTTATGGTAAAAGAACAGACGCTGTGAGGGGACTGGCGTTGTTAGCGGATATTTTGCAGATCGCTCACAGCAAGGTTGGCACTAAAAGGGTTAACGCAGTGTTCCGCTAGAATGGACACCATAGATGCAGAGATCTCCTGTTATTATGTACGGACGTATCTCATTCTCTATTTAATGCCCCCCTTATTACATTTCTATAAACATAGATCTCTGCACAAGGGTTAAATTCCATGTTCCCAGCCCAGTCCGGGTCGTATGAAGGCGCTGGGAGCACTCGGTAATCGTGCAATGGATTGTGTTCCTTACAGACATCTGTACTCCATTAAAAATCAAATGTCTAAAATGCAGATTACGCACTCTGTGTCACCGGTGATTTCCTCCTGGATCTGGCGCGACTGCAACATTCCATCCAGCTTCTAGACGGGAGGACACAAAGACGCCTGTTTACCTGATTTGTTCAAATGCAAAAATGTCTAACCCCCCCCCCCCCCCCCCCTGTCAAAACGTTATTTCATTCCCGCTAAAGTGGTCCTGGTCTGAGTAACACTCAGTGGTGCAAGTAGACTATTTTTCTTGGTGGTACTGATAGTTCGCAATTAAAATGGGCGTGGCCATGTGGGGGCGTGGTCACACAAAGCTAGAGGAGAGTCTACATGACAATAGGGACACAGCCATTTTATGCCACACACCGTAATGCTTATTACACATGACGCCACACACTGTAATGCCCATTACACATGATGCCACACCGTAAAGCCCATTACACATGAGGCCACACACCTAACCTCTATACACACACACACACACACATATATATACACACATACACACACACAGCCCATCCCACCCCCCATACATATAAACAATACATATCCCATCTCCATACATATGCATCTCCCCTATACATATACTGTATACATACAACATAGCCTACATTGGGCACCTTACCACTGGTGCTGGGCATAACAGTCACATGGAGCCCCTGTTGTGTTGCTTATGCATGGCTGCTGGCGGGGAGGTGGTTGATGCGGCATCAGGAAACAGGAAATGGGGGGGGGGGGCTTTGCTCCTGCTTTGGGGAAAGCTGGGCACCCCACACTTCATGCTGTGGGCCAGGGCCGGCTCCAGGCCTACTAGCGGCCCCAACAACCCCCCCCCCCCACCTCCCAGGGTTGTGGGTGCAGCATCGCGGCAGGCAGTCCGGGACGGATACAGGGGGAGGTAGGTGGTACCTGGGCAGCGTGGGGTTCAGACAGCGTGAAGCACCCGGGGCCCGTGGGTGCAGCGGCGGAGCAGGCAGCCCACAGTGTCTGTGAAACGCTGAGTGAGCGGACACTGGGGACCGCTGCAGCAGAGTTTGAAAAGATAGGCCGGCCGCTGATTGAGTGAGAGACATTACAGACTGCCCGCTCCGCTGCTGCACCCACAGACCCCGGGCACTTCAAACTGCCTGGACCCCACGCTGCCCAGGTACCACCTCGCCTCCCCCTGTATCCGTCCCTGACTGAGGCCACCCTTAGGAGTCAACCAACCCCTTCCTATGGAGCGTGCTACTGCGTACCTGCAACATATTCCTTACAGGTTACTTGCAGCACTGGTAACACTCTGGGTCGGGGGGCAAGTGCTACTGCGTACCTGCAACATATTCCTTACAGGTTACTTGCAGCACTGGTAAAACTCTGGGTCGGGGGGCAAGTGCTACTGCGTACCTGCAACATATTCCTTACAGGTTACTTGCAGCACTGGTAACACTCTGGGTCGGGGGGCAAGTGCTACTGCGTACCTGCAACATATTCCTTACAGGTTACTTGCAGCACTGGTAACACTCTGGGTCGGGGGCAAGTGCTACTGCGTACCTGCAACATATTCCTTACAGGTTACTTGCAGCACTGGTAAAACTCTGGGTCAGGGGGCAAGTGCTACTGCGTACCTGCAACATATTCCTTACAGGTTACTTGCAGCACTGGTAACACTCTGGGTCGGGGGGCAAGTGCTACTGCGGACCTGCAACATATTCATTACAGGTTACTTGCAGCACTGGTAACAATCTGGGTCGGGGGGCAAGTGCTACTGCATACCTGCAACATATTCCTTACAGGTTACTTGCAGCACTGGTAACACTCTGGGTCGGGGGGCAAGTGCTACTGCGTACCAGCAACATATTCCTTACAGGTTACTTACAGCACTGGTAACACTCTGGGTCGGGGGGCAAGTGCTACTGCGTACCAGCAACATATTTCTTACAGGTTACTTGCAGCACTGGTAACACTCTGGGTCGGGGGGCAAGTGCTACTGCGTAACTGCAACATATTCCTTACAGGTTACTTGCAGCACTGGTAACACTCTGGGTCGGGGGGCAAGTGCTACTGCGTACCAGCAACATATTCCTTACAGGTTACTTACAGCACTGGTAACACTCATAAGTATTCCAGGAACACACTTTAACGTTCCATTTCTTAAGCAGATTCAGCAGTAGTCTCACACTAAATATAGACATGCTGCATATCACTTTAATCAGCAATAGCTGCTTGTGCACGATATATCATTTTGCAAATAAGATTCTATGTAATGGAAAATAAATCATTGCCGGAGAGAGGCACAATTACGGTTTTACCAAATTATCACACATAACCTATAAATCAGGGGTGGCCAAAAAAGGTCTCAAGATCTACCAACAGTTCATGTTTTACAGACCACTGGTGGATCTGTAGAATGTGTCAGTTAGGAATGAATGAAGCACAAGTTTGAAATGTGACACTGAGTCACATGTGCACCAGCTAGGTGATCTGGGAAATGTGACAGCAATGACTGTGCACCAGCTAGGTGATCTGGGAAATGTGACAGTAATGACTCCACCTGTGCACCAGCTAGGAGGTCTGGGAATTGTGACCGTTAGTAATGACTGCACCTGTGCACCAGCAAGTTGGTCTGGGAAATGTGACTGTTAGTAATGACTCCACCTGTGCACCAGCAAGTTGGTTTGGGAAATGTGACAGTTAGTAATGACTACATCTGTGCACCAGCTAGGTGTTCTGGGAAATGTGACCGTTAGTAATGACTGCACCTGTGCACCAGCAAGTTGATCACGGAAATGTAACAGTTAGTAATGACTACAACTGTGGACAAGCTAGGTAGTCTGGGAAATGTGACAGTTAGTAATGACTCCACCTGTGCACCAGCTAGGTGATCTGGGGAATGTGACAGTTAGTAATGACTGCACCTGTGCACCAGCAAGTTGGTCAGGGAAATGTAACAGTTAGTAATGACTACACCTGTGGACCAGCTAGGTGATCTGGGGAATGTGACCGTTAGTAATGACTGCACCTGTGCACCAGCAAGTTGGTCAGGGAAATGTAACAGTTAGTAATGACTACACCTGTGGACCAGCTAGGTAGTCTGGGTTAGTAATGACTGCACCTGTGCACCAGCTAGGTGGTCTGTTGGTAGATCTTGAGGCACAGTTTGGCCAGGTGTCATGGAAAAGGGATGTGCAAAAAATACTTTCAGGGATAGTAACCCAGCAGCTGGACCGTACTGTTATATGCAAAGCTGAGCTGTCTCGTGAACAGTGGTACTTCTCTATCATACAGTACATAAGTTGGGGCAGTACTGGGCCATACATTTGTTTTGGTCACCTACTCACTCCAGACCACATAGAAATGTGAATATGCTCAGTAGCTGGACTAAACCACAAACCAAGATCACTGAACTCTTATTTAATCATTACTAGAAGTATTTTCTTACTTCCATCCCATAGATTCTGGCCTGCTGAAGCTACGCCATGAGAAGGAATGCTCTGTACAAACTCTACACTAATAGATGAAGGGTCATCTAACTGCCATGCTAGGCTTTATCATTTCACCTGTTTTACACCAGGGCATGGATTTCTGTACAAGGGATGTACCATGACGATGATAAAAGCCCCAGAACCAATATTTATAAGGGGAGGCCCAGGAAAAATGTATTGTGCAGAAATCAAACCTTTTACAGTCGTCACACTAGAACCCAAATTCTATATCAGACACCAAACTCACAAACCGGTTACCAGATTATAAAAACATATGTCGCTGGCATTATAAAGAGTCAGAATATGAAGCGTGACTTACCTGTACGACCACTACCTGTATGGAGACATGATCCGGAAGCCGAATAGGGGCTCGGAAGTACTGGGATAGTGCCACCAGCAGATGGAGGATGGCGACCACGGATTTAGCGTGTACGGCTGGAACATACAAGGCACTCAGAGACTTGGACATTTTAATCTTCCAGTATACAACTGGCTACTGGCTCTAAGCAATTCCACCAATGTACTTATTATTATAAACTTCTTATATTACTACAGAACAAGGACTACAAATGATGCCCGGATCTTTATCTCCGGTGAAAAGCGGAATTTGTTGAATGTAAAAACGGTCAATATGTAGAAGTGAAAAAGGTTGACATGAATTTTTAACTTTTTTATTTTTAGAAAAGGAGTTCTCTCGTACTGTGCCCAAAGTATGGCGAGAGGACGCGGTACACTTCTATGGTGTCCGTGCCCACCTATGTAGACATAAAAAATTAAAACGAGAAAAACTCATGTCGACCTATTTCTTGTTGACCTTTTGACCAATTGATTATCAACCTTATTAGTGTCGACCGTATGATCCATACCCGTATGCCAGCAGAACGTCCGAGCGGCAGCAGGACATGGTCCCCACAGAAATGCACACGCATCCCTCGCTGCCCCCTATGGTGGGGACTGGGCAGGATATACCAGGTTCAATGCTCACTTTTTAATGATGCTTTAACTTAATGGGGTACATGTACTTTTTATTAATTTAGCACCTTCTAGAAGATTATAAATTGTATCTGATTGGTTGCCCATAGCAACATCTCAAATTCAGTAGAACCCCAATGTGTCGTTAAACGTGTATTACAATGAAGCATCTCTTACTTATAGCTGTTTCCATTCTGTTTGGTCGGAGGCTCAAACCTGACAAAGTATATTGCAGAAAAAGCCAGAATTGCTGATACTACGGTCCTAGATACTGGGACTATATTTTTTAATTCTATTTTAAAAGGAGTTTTTCATTTTTAACATTAAAAAACAAAGGGAAGATTCAGAAAAAACAGGAAGATAATAGATATATATCATAAACATCAACAATTACAGTATACCGGGTACTAGTACAAATTCTGATCTGGCGTTCTGCTTGAAATCTCCTGTTTAGCGCTCAGAAAAACACTGTTGCTGTAGCCTATGTTATAATGCAGAGAATATGTGTACAGTATATAGCAGGCGGTTTCTATGTCACAAGGCAGCGGGTTACACAGCACATCCAGAGGAAGTGAGACTGAAATGCTCTCTGTACTGCCTGCTCCTTCCTCTGCGGGGCTCAGCAGAGCAGGTACACACGGGGGAGGTGCCCGTGTCAAGGGGTATGGAGGCTCGTGGGGGGCATATTGGAATGACTGATGTGAACGCGTTCAGGTTGTTTTTTTTTAATCTAGAAGATAATGGGTGGCCCTCTTTGCGTAAACTGTTTTTATTGAAGCAGTAGACAACATCATTGATCATAACATTCAATCCACAAGATGAAATCAGTAATATGTCTACATTACAATTAAATCAATAGATAAACTACAAAAGGAAAGAAAAGAGAGGAAAGAGAGAAAGGAAAGGAAAGGATGTGAGGGGTAAAGGTTATGTGGACATATATGACCTATAAGTGGGTGTAAGTTTAAAATTGTGCCATAGTCGATAGTCTTCCAGTGGGATAATGGACTGACCTGAGGAGAAGGAGAGCAGATCTTCCATATCCAAAAAGTAGTCAATTTTCTTTAGCCACTGTTTCATCGAGGGAGGTATGGAGGACTTGCATAAGGTAGGGATGATGGCTTTGGCCGCGTTATTAAAATGTCTAAGTAGTGAGTGTTTGTAAGTGTATGTATCTATCTGGATAATGTTTAACAAC
This sequence comes from Crinia signifera, assembly GCF_055691185.1. Lineage (NCBI taxonomy): Eukaryota > Metazoa > Chordata > Amphibia > Anura > Myobatrachidae > Crinia > Crinia signifera. The sequence goes on from NC_139227.1 coordinate 104,447,177, forward strand.
CAAAAACCTGGATCTTTAGGCACAGTATCCCCTAGTATTAGTTGGGTGGCCCTCTTTGAAGTTCGGGGTGTACATGTGGATTGCCCTTCAGCGGTTTATCAGGTAAGTAGTGAATAACTTATCTTCCTCTGCATCTGTAGCAGCACGGATTGTCCCCATGGTGACAGATGTTGGCAAAGAGGGTCAGTTATTCACTGCCAAGTACACAAACGGGCAGCTTCAGTGTGTTTCTAAAGCTTGAGCAGGAGATTACAAGCAAATCCCGGTGACTTGCAGAAGCTGGATAATTAGCTACAATGGTTTTTTGCTGCCAGTTATTAGTGTGGGGGGAACTCACAGTCCACGTTCCACTTAATGTTCCGAGGCGCCAGCTTCAGGGTCTCGTTGATCTTTTCGAGCACTGTCTGTAGTTTTTGTTTCTGGGCAATTTCTGACTGTGTGACTTCAGCGACGTTCAGCTTCTCCCCTTCCAGCTTCTCTGCAGTCAGTAACAAGAGAGTCAGTCTCCGCCTGGGCACGCATGATTAACACTGAGACCTGCTAACTGTAGCACCCTCACAGATGGGAGTAGCAGTGTTTGACAGACAGAGCCTATGGGATCTGATCACAGGCCAAGCCCTGTCTTTCATGCCCAGTCCCACTCAGGTCAGTGACACACACAAAGGACACCCTGCAGGGTACTGATATGCAGGGGGATGGGGGGTTCATATACAGAGTGGAACTAGGCACCAGCAATAAGGGACACTGCAGTGCCAGTGCGTAGCGTACTGCTCGATGACACAGAGATGGAAGGGGACGAGCGGAATATACAGGGTTCCAAGCAGAGATGCATATTCTACCTCCATCACTGTTGGAGATACTGCATTGGAAATCAATGAGCTTCATATTAACCGCAGACAAGGTCACTAAGATCTAACACAAGCATGAAAGGAGATTATGTTTATACGGAGAAAATCAGAGATGAAACATGAAGCATGATTCTCCGGGGACATATTTATAGTGTAGGTCACACAAAGGTTGCTGTTCCATAGTATATCGTCATGTGTTATATTAACACAGAGACGCATTATATACAGAGAAGGCTACAATACCGTATAACGCACCGACAACAACCAACTCTCTGCTGATGTGCGACATGCGTATAATGTGTCTTTATGGATGCGGACCCAACACATAATGTTGTTACTTACGCCAACACACAATGTAGAATGTGCCTGTACTGATACTGACGCGTCAAATGCGCCTCTACTGATGCCGACACAATGTAGACTGTACAGATGTCGAAGCAATGTATAATGTGCCCGTATGGACGTCTACACAACGTATAATGTAGCTCTACTGATGCTTATGCCCCATACATAATGTACAGACGCTGACACAGCAGTGTATAATGTGCCTGTACTGCCGCATTGCATAAAGTACCTGTACTGATGCCAACAGTGTACATACAGACCCCGACGCACAATGTATACGCAAGTATAGAATGTGCCAGTACTGATACAGACGCACAGTGTGTAATGTATAAGTATTGACACACATTGCAGACATACATGATAAAACAGATAGATGAACATGAAAAGATTTCCTGTAACAGTAGATTTTGCAGCGAGGACGTGACATCATCGTGTAACGCAAGCAGTGAGATGAATCTGCATCAAAGTGCTGCGCAGTATCCCCCCCCCCCCCCGGCCCTCTCTCTAAGCTGTCCCGGAGCTACGTGCATTCCCCACCCAATCTGCATCTTACCAAAGAGTTTCTGCAGAACCTGCCCGTCGTACAGATCCTCCGCAAGGTCCTTCACTATGATCCTCTCTCCCACTAGCACGTCATTTATCCAGTCGATCAGAACCTGGGCATATACAAAGTGACAGCATTAGCGGTATCACATACAGGACACCCCGCATCCAGGCAGCCGGACACTACACAGAGAGGTTAGTGCGTACAATAAACGGTCTCCTTTATAGAGGGTTATTCTGAGCAGCCCTGGGTGGTGGATATATGCGGAGACAGGTTTATGTTCTACCCGCTAGTAATTCCCTGCATTCTATAGGAATTACAGGCCTTAATACCAAGTAGTAATGTATATAGCAGACGTTTGACCATTGCATGAATTACAGGATTCTGCGATTACTGTCAGTAATTGACAGTCTGATGCCGTTTGGGGGCATTGACGGCCTCAATGACCTAAAAAGGGGGTGTTTCGGAACCCCACGGGTCATGCAGCCCGCCACTAGTGCCATAGTTGATCGACTACTGCATCCACGTGCAGCTCTGGACGGTGGGTCCTCCGCACCCGAAGGTTTGGAGAGACCCTCGGTAGACTTCCCTCCGCCTTGCGGCTCGGGGTCGTCCTCGGGGGGCACGAAGCTCTCGCCAAAAGGCGAGAGCTTCGGACCCTTGGGGCAATGGAAGGCCCGAAAGGGTCGACCACACTACCCAAAAAAACGTGACAAAACTACAAAAAACAAACCCTTCCGGGGGTTGAGGAATGAGGGTCTCTCTAAGCTTCGGCGAAGAGGACCCACCGTTCCCTATTTTCCCCTCTTCGGCCTTATGGTTGAGAGGGGTTAGGGGAAAAACGGGGCCCTGTCTCCTTTGGGAGACGGACCCACTTCGATCGCACGGCCCCCTTTGCACGTGTTTAGGCACAGCACTGGTGGTAGGGAGCACACCTCGGGCTCCTGAGTTTTTTCAAACTCAAACTCTTGTGATCTAGAGGCTCCAACCTGATGCGCACAAGAACACATGCGATTGGCCCGATTCGGTGGAATCGTGTATAATGGGGCCAAATCGCACTATTGTATGGCCACCTTAAGAATAGAGGGAACAGACCGGAATCTCGCTATCTTGCAGGTAAGTTACACTTCCCCCTAAGCATGTCGTAATCACATGGTCTATGCACTAAGCATCGGAGCAAGATAAAGTACCAGCCAGCTCCTAACTGTCATTTTTTCAAACAAAGGAGCCACTGCTCCTGTTCTTCTTGAATAATACAGAACAAGTAACATCCTGTAGGGTGGGTTACCTTCATGAGCTCCTGTAATCTTGGGTCGCTCCTGGAAAAGGGATCAATCATGGTCCTCACTTCATTCTCCTCTGGAAAACAAAAGCGATATGTGATACACCAGATAGCGCTGCACTGACGTGGCTATAACTTACGCAGCATGGTGTCCCCTGGGTCCGCGCTGCACTGACGTGGCTATAACTTACGCAGTATGGTGTCCCCTGGGTCCGCGCTGCACTGACGTGGTTATAACTTACGCAGCATGGTGTCCCCTTGGTCCGCGCTGCACTGACGTGGCTATAACTTACACAGCATGGTGTCCCCTGGGTCCGCGCTGCACTGCCGTGGCTATAATTTACACAGCATGGTGTCCCCTGGGTCCGCGCTGCACTGACGTGGCTATAACTTACGCAGCATGGTGTCCCCTTGGTCCGCGCTGCACTGACGTGGCTATAACTTACACAGCATGGTGTCCCCTGGGTCCGCGCTGCACTGACGTGGCTATAATTTACACAGCATGGTGTCCCCTGGGTCTGCACTGCACTGACGTGGCTATAACTTACGCAGCATGGTGTCCCCTTGGTCCGCGCTGCACTGACGTGGCTATAACTTACACAGCATGGTGTCCCCTGGGTCCGCGCTGCAGTGACGTGGCTATAACTTACGCAGCATGGTGTCCCCTGGGTCCGCGCTGCACTGACGTGGCTATAACTTACGCAGCATGGTGTCCCCTTGGTCCGCGCTGCACTGACGTGGCTATAACTTACGCAGCATGGTGTCCCCCGGGTCCGTGCTGCACTGCCGTGGCTATAACTTACGCAGCATGGTGTCCCCTTGGTCCGCGCTGCACTGACGTGGCTATAACTTACACAGCATGGTGTCCCCTGGGTCCGCGCTGCAGTGACGTGGCTATAACTTACGCAGCATGGTGTCCCCTTGGTCCGCGCTGCACTGACGTGGCTATAACTTACGCAGCATGGTGTCCCCTTGGTCCGCGCTGCACTGACGTGGCTATAACTTACGCAGCATGGTGTCCCCTTGGTCCGCACTGCACTGACGTGGCTATAACTTACACAGCATGGTGTCCCCTGGGTCCGCGCTGCACTGACGTGGCTATAACTTACACAGCATGGTGTCCCCTGGGTCTGTACTGCACTGACGTGGCTATAACTTACGCAGCATGGTGTCCCCTTGGTCCGCGCTGCACTGACGTGGCTATAACTTACACAGCATGGTGTCCCCTGGGTCCGCACTGAACCGCCGTGGCTATAACTTACGCAGCATGGTGTCCCCCGGGTCCGCGCTGCACTGCCGTGGCTATAACTTACACAGCATGGTGTCCCCCGGGTCCGCGCTGCACTGACGTGGCTATAACTTACGCAGCATGGTGTCCCCTGGGTCGGCGCTGCACTGACGTGGCTATAACTTACGCAGCATGGTGTCCCCTGGGTCCGCACTGCACTGCCGTGGCTATAACTTACACAGCATGGTGTCCCCTGGGTCCGGGCTGCACTGACATGGCTATAATTTACACAGCATGGTGTCCCCTGGGTCTGCACTGCACTGACATGGTTATAACTTACGCAGCATGGTGTCCCCTGGGTCCGCACTGAACCGCCGTGGCTATAACTTACGCAGCATGGTGTCCCCCGGGTCCGCGCTGCACTGCCGTGGCTATAACTTACACAGCATGGTGTCCCCCGGGTCCGCGCTGCACTGACGTGGCTATAACTTACGCAGCATGGTGTCCCCTGGGTCGGCGCTGCACTGACGTGGCTATAACTTACGCAGCATGGTGTCCCCTGGGTCCGCACTGCACTGCCGTGGCTATAACTTACACAGCATGGTGTCCCCTGGGTCCGGGCTGCACTGACATGGGTATAATTTACACAGCATGGTGTCCCCTGGGTCCGCGCTGCACTGACATGGCTATAATTTACACAGCATGGTGTCCCCTGGGTCTGCACTGCACTGACATGGTTATAACTTACGCAGTATGGTGTCCCCTGGGTCCGGGCTGCACTGACATGGCTATAATTTACACAGCATGGTGTCCCCTGGGTCCAAACTGCACTGACATGGCTATAACTTACACAGCATGGTGTCCCCTGGGTCCGCACTGCACTGGCGCGACTATACCTTACCCAGCATGGTGCCCCCTGGGTCCGCACTGCACTGGCACAACTATACCATACCCAGCATGGTATCCCCTGGGTCTGCACTGCGCTGGCGCGACTATATTGTATCCAGCATGGTGTCCCCTGGGTCCGCGCTGTGCTGGCGCAACTATACCGTACCCAGCATGGTGTCCCCTGGGTCCGCACTGCAATGGCGTGACTATACCATACCCAGGATGGTGTCCCCTGGGTCCGCACTGCATGGCGTGACTATACCATACCCAGGATGGTGTCCCCTGGGTCTGCACTGCTCTGGCGTGACTATACCGTACCCAGCATGGTGTCCCCTGGGTCCGCACTGCGCTGGCGCAACTATAGCATACTCAGCATGGTGTCCCCAGGGTCCACGCTGCACGGACTCGACTATACTGTACTGTACCCAGCATGGTGTCCCCTGGGTCCGCGATGCGCTGGCGCAACTATACCGTACCCACCATGGTGTCCCCTGGGTCTGCGCTTTGCTGGCACGACTATACCATACCCAGCATGGTGTCCTCTGGGTCCGCACTGCGCTGGCGCAACTATACCGTACCCAGCATGGTGTCCCCAGGGTCCACGCTGCACTGACTCGACTATACTGTACTGTACCCCAGCATGGTGTCCCCTGGGTCCGCGATGCGCTGGCGCAACTATACCGTACCCACCATGGTGTACCCTGGGTCCGCACTGCGCTGGCATGACTATACCGTACACAGCATGGTATCCCCTGGGTCCGCACTGCGCTGGCAGGACTATACCGTACCCAGCATGGTGTCCCCTGGGTCCGCACTGCGCTGGCATGACTATACCGTACACAGCATGGTATCCCCTGGGTCCGCACTGCGCTGGCAGGACTATACCGTACCCAGCATGGTGTCTAAGGACTATAGTCAGCTAAGCAGGATTTAGGTCCAATATGGGGGATAATAGGGACTTCAGGATCAATTTGCGCACTTGCTTTTGACTTATTTATCCTGGGCAGCACTGAGCACCAACAGCGCTTGAATCAGATGATGCCCGGCAAACATGCGGCGTGATGTTAGAGGTCACACTGTGAAGCCACACACCTGCCCGACCCTTCAGCAGTGCTCATCCGCTTAAGGATTGGTGCACAGTAGTTACTAGTGTGCCACAGCGTCTGGCGGCCAGGGTTGGCCTATCTAACCTGCGCCACGCTGACTATTACTTACCGAGCATGGTGTCCTCCGGGTCCAATTCAAAAGGAATCGGATTAAGTGGTAGATTGATTGCATTGATGCCTTCTTCTTGGAGATCTGACACTACAGAAAAACAGCATTACAAGTGGTTAATATTCCTACAGGTGAGGACACATGGACAGTACAATGTATAATGCATTGTCTATGGGGACAGGGGGCTTGATTCAGGTGCAGTTGGATTAAGCACAGCTGTGGTTTCCTCGGAAGCAGCAGCGAGGCACAGACATAGTAATGCAGCACGAGGGGTCTGGTACAGGCAGATGCCTCCTGCGTGCCCGCGTGATCCACTCCTGCATCGGGGATTGTTCTATGGGACTACCCTCAGGTTACACAGGCCGGCCACCACAGCTCCGTCACTGTGGCCACTGAGACTCTGGCCTCTGCACTCCCACAAAATGTCAGCGATGTGCCTCCGTTTCAGAAACAGCCCGTCGCTGTCCCTTTCCCAGCCCTTAGTTGACTGCAGAATGTCCGTCTCACTGTGTGTGAGGATGCAGGATACCTACTGCACATGTGCAGTGCATATCCGGTGCTCGCGCAGTTTTCCCATAACGTGATAATAGCACCAATATCCGAACCTGAATCAGGCCCAGTGTCAGCCATTGTGCGGCACATTGTTGTGGTAGAAGCCAGAAGCATCACCAACTGTTATTCATGAGACCAGACTAATCCATGAGAGACTGGGTCCAAGTGAACTCAGAGGCTCTACATGACATGCATATATTTCAATAGAAATTGAGACTGCAAAATGGCGGCCTCGCTGCGCCTATCCCAAAGGGCCTTACTGACCGTACTGTACGAGAATTACACATGGGTGCACACCGGCCTTCCTTCTATGACACAATGTTATTGTTTTCCCTTCGTGGCTCTATTGTCCACGTTTTTGTGGAAACTGGTGACACACCGGGGAATCATGAGGTAAAACAAGTGGTTCCAGGCCAACAGTTTTGTCTCTCTGTATTGTTCCTTTGTACGGCGCTGCGAAACACTTGTGGCGCCTTATAAATTAAATTATAATAATAATAACAGTTGGGCTACCGGAAGCCAGCTACTCCCAGGACCAGGCCATAGTGGTCACTGCAGCTGGATGACGGACAACCTGACCGGATACAAGACAAACTGGCTCGTCTACCTGACCCGGTTCGCCTGTGGGGTGAGACTGGGGCCTGTTAGCGCTGAGAGAAGATACCACACCCGCAGCCAATAATGTGCCTAGGGGTGTCCTGACCCCTTAATCGGCCCCTGGCAGGGACTGCCATCATTAAGGGAAGCTAAGTGCCCATCACGCAGGTGTCCTGCCGTAATCTACAAACGCTCCATGCCATTTCCTCTGTATTTCCCATCCTGCGTCTGCTCCCTCACAGAGCAGGAGACATTCTCATTTAATTGAAAGTATTTTCAGGAAATTATTCTGTACAAGAACATCTCTCCCGTTCCATTATCTGCTGATCCCCTGCCAAGTAAATATGCAAACCTGTCTGCTTTCCTGAGCCGCACTACAACATGCCGCGGGTATGTGTGACGGGGACAGTATCCGGCGGGTAACACAGGCTGATGTCATTATAGTCACACACACACACACAGAGCATCTGCAGATAACCCTTCCAGCGACCCTGACTCACAACATGGAACCAGTGTCCTTCCTACATGGTGTACGAGAGGATTAGGTGCAATTATCCAACCGCAGACGCACATTAGTGAGAAGTGGCACGGACGTGCGCTGCTGATTTCTGTCTTGGCTACGGACCAGGCAGATGAACACCGTGTAACGCTGTCGTAATTAAATTACATGCAGATCTATAGGCTCAAAGCTGTTAATATCATTGCCCCAATACATACAGTAAGATGAGACATTGAATCCCAACCACAGATGTAGTGGGCCATTTGGGAACTGGGCCCTGTCCTGCTATCCTGAAGGACTTTTATTCCACCAGGCTCTGTCCCGCAGGCCAGAAGTAACTAGCAGCTGTCATTGAGTGACAACTCACATCTTATACCGGTGTATGTGACAATGAATGGCTGACTGGTGGGTGAGGGGCAGTATAATGATCCGCGCACAGCCATTGTGGATTGCGCTAGTAACAGCGCAATTAGGGTGGCCAATCCCGGGATCGGCGGGATCCCGGGATTTGGCCCCCAAAACGCTGGGATTTCAATCCCGGGATTGGAGTTTCCAATCCCGGGATTTCGGGATTAGACGGCGCATGCCCCGTCTAATTCCGGGCAGCGTCTGAGCACTCGCTCAGACACTGCCCGGCTTCTCCGATACCCGGAAACGTAGCACTGCACAGCGTGACGAGGTCACGCTGCGCAGGGCACAGCCCGCCCATCCGCCCTGGCTCCTGGCCAGCACCCCGCCTCCAACCCAACAGCTCTCCCAACCCTGCTCCCGGCAGCACCCTGCACCAGCCCGGCCGCCCACTCTGCAAAATGTAAGTAAATAGTGGGCGGTCAGGGCGTTTTAGGCAGCTAATAATAGCGCTATGCGTGTAGGTGGTATAATGGATGCATTTCCCATTAAATAGCCATATTTCAGGCGTCTGTCTGCACTAGGGATGCCAATCCCGGGATCCCGGGAATCCCGGGATTGAGCATTTTTCAATCCCGAATCCCGGGATTGAAAAAATGCCCCGGGATTGGCATCCCTAAGCGCAATGCAGGAACAGCGCAGGGATCCCTCTCCATAGCCAGTGTCACTAATAGCCTTTTCCGCTAGCAGAAATAACCCGGTGATGTCAGCAGAGACGAACATCAACCGCGGTTTTCTGCTAGTGGAAATGATCCCATGTCAAATAACCCGGTTTGGATTCCCCAGCAATCCAACCCAGGTAATTACCAGGGTTGGACCCAGGACGCTCCCATTCGGGGGCAGTGGAAACGCTCCCAACACGGTATATTTGAAAAACAGAGCTGATTGGAGTTTCTGGGCATTTTCATGTGCATTTTGTGTCTAAAACCCAGGTCCAACCCGGCATTGACCTGGCGACAAATTCCCGGGTCTGACCCAGGTTGCTAGTGGAAAAGGGGTATGAGGCGTGCATTACTGTTCATACACTATCCCCAGTGCCTGTGCATGGATGAGGCCCCTCAGCCCCAGTAATCCCCTTATATAATCATACACTTACTGTGTCCTAGCAACATTGCACAATGGGAGCAGCCTGGCAGCTCTGCAGCGGGTTATGTAACTGCGCTCAGGATGGGAGAAGCTCTTATTCCAGGACCGCTCAGTACTACACTAACCCCTAAAGATTGTAAGCTTGCAAGCAGGGCCCTCATACCTTTGACTGTCTGTAAATACCCAGTTTGTTGTATCACTCTCTCCTTTTGTAAAGCGCAACGGAATATGCTGCGCTATATAAGAAACTGGTGATAAATAATAAATACACGTCACTTAGTCTGCTCTAACAATCCATATGCACTCACACACATACATACAGTATATGTACACACACGTCACTGAGTCTGCTCTAACAATCCATATGCACTCACACACACATACAGTATATGTACACACACATCACTGAGTCTGCTCTAAGAATCCATATGCACTCACACACATACAGTATATGTACACACGTCACTGAGCCTGCTCTAACAATCCATATGCACTCACACACACATACAGTATATGTACACACACATCACTGAGTCTGCTCTAAGAATCCATATGCACTCACACTCATACAGTATATGTACACACACGTCACTGAGTCTGCTCTAACAAAACATATGCACTCACACACATACAGTATATGTACACACACAACACGGAGTCTGCTCTAACAATCCATATGCACTCACACACATACAGTATATGTACACACACAACACGGAGTCTGCTCTAACAAACCATATGCACTCACACACATACAGTATATGTATACACACATCACTGAGTCTGCTCTAACAATCCATATGCACTCACACACACATACGTATACACACGCATACAGTATATGTACACACACGTCACTGAGTCTGCTCTAACAAACCATATGCACTCACACACACATACAGTATATGTACACACACATCACTGAGTCTGCTCTAAGAATCCATATGCACTCACACTCATACAGTATATGTACACACACGTCACTGAGTCTGCTCTAACAATCCATATGCACTCACACGCATACAGTATATGTACACACACGTCACTGAGCCTGCTCTAACAATCCATATGTACTCACACACATACAGTATATGTACACACATGTCACTGAGTCTGCTCTAACAATCCATATGCACTCACACACATACAGTATATGTACACACATGTCACTGAGTCTGCTCTAACAATCCATATGCACTCACACACATACAGTATATGTACACACATGTCACTGAGTCTGCTCTAACAATCCATATGCACTCACACACATACAGTATATGTACACACACGTCACTGAGTCTGCTCTAACAATCCATATGCACTCACACACATACAGTATATGTACACACACGTCACTGAGTCTGCTCCAACAATCCATATGCACTCACACGCATACAGTATATGTACACACACGTCACTGAGTCTGCTCTAACAATCCATATGCACTCACACATACAGTATATGTACACACACGTCACTGAGTCTGCTCTAACAATCCATATGCACTCACACACATACAGTATATGTACACACATGTCACTGAGTCTGCTCTAACAATCCATATGCACTCACACACATACAGTATATGTACACACACGTCACTGAGTCTGCTCTAACAATCCATATGCACTCACACATACAGTATATGTACACACACACACACGTCACTGAGTCTGCTCTAACAATCCATATGCACTCACACATACAGTATATGTACACACACGTCAGAGTCTGCACTAACAATCCATATGCACTCACACATACAGTATATGTACACACAGGTCACTGAGTCTGCTCTAACAATCCATATGCACTCACACGCATACAGTATATGTACACACACGTCACTGAGTCTGCTCTAACAATCAATATGCACTCACACGCATACAGTTTATGTACACACAGGTCACTGAGTCTGCTCTAACAATCCATATGCACTCACACGTCACTGAGTCTGCTCTAACAATCCATATGCACTCACACATACAGTATATGTACACACACGTCAGAGTCTGCTCTAACAATCCATATGCACTGAGGGCTGTTTCACACAGTACGGTTCCTGCCGCACGGTGAAATCCCGTACGGTCAGGGAGCCGCGCCGCACTCAGAATTTTATAATGGCAGGGATGGCCACAGCCCGGCAGCCGTCCCTTCCAGTGGGGGGATCCGGCTGCAGCCGTGCGGCCGGGCCGTGGCCGTCCCGTGTGAATGGACACAATAGTGTCCATTCACAACTGCTGAGTGCGGCACGGCTCCCTGGCCGTACGGGATTTCACCGTGCGGCAGGAACCGTACTGTGTGAAACAGCCCTAACATACAGTATATGTACACACACGTCAGAGTCTGCTCTAACAATCCATATGCACACACACACATACAGTATATGTACACACACGTCACTGAGTCTGCTCTAACAATCCATATGCATTCACACATACAGTATATGTACACACACGTCACTGAGTCTGCTCTAACAATCCATGTGCACTCACACACACACACACACACACACACACAGTATATGTACACACACGTCACTGAGTCTGCTCTAACAATCCATATGCACTCACACACATACAGTATATGTATACACACATCACTGAGTCTGCTCTAACAATCTATATGCACTCACACACATACAGTATATGTACACACACACACACACGTCACTGAGTCTGCTCTAACAATCCATATGCACTCGCACACACACACAGTATATGTACACACATGTCACTGAGTCTGCTCTAACAATCCATATGCACTCACACACATACAGTATATGTACACACACATCACTGAGTCTGCTCTAACAATCCATATGCACTCACACACATACAGTATATGTACACACACACATCACTGAGTCTGCTCTAACAATCCATATGCACTCACACACATACAGTATATGTACACACACGTCACTAAGTCTGCTCTAACAATCCATATGCACTCACACACATACAGTAATATGTACACACACGTCACTGAGTCTGCTCTAACAATCTATATGCACTCACACACATACAGTATATGTACACACACGTCACTGAGGGCCTTATTCTAGTTCACTCTTTCTGACAAAATCCTTCTTAGATGGACAAAACCATGTGCACTGCAGGTGGGGCAGATGTAACATGTGCAGGGAGAATTAGATTTGGGTGGGGTTTTACTTCAAAGTGAGATCTATTTTGCAGTGTAAAAATAAAGCATCCAGTATTTACCCTGCACAGAAACAAAATAACTCACCCAAATCTAATTCTCTCTGCACATGTTACATCTGCCCCCCCTGCAGTGCACATGGTTTTGTCCATCTAAGAAGGATTTTGTCAGAAGGAGTGAACTAGAATAAGGCTCTGAGTCTGCTCTAACAATCCATATGCACTCACACACATACAGTATATGTACACACACGTCACTGAGCCTGCTCTAACAATCTATATGCACTCACACACATACAGTATATATACACACACGTCACTGAGTCTGCTCTAACAATCCATATGCACTCACACACATACAGTATATGTACACACACGTCACTGAGTCTGCTCTAACAATCCATATGCACTCACACACATACAGTATATGTACACACACGTCACTTAGTCTGCTCTAACAATCCATATGCACTCACACATACAGTATATGTACACACACGTCACTGAGTCTGCTCTAACAATCCATATGCACTCACACACATACAGTATATGTACACACACGTCACTGAGTCTGCTCTAACAATCCATATGCACTCACACGCATACAGTATATGTACACACACACACATCACTGAGTCTGCTCTAACAATCCATATGCACTCACACACATACAGTATATGTACACAAATGTCACTGAGTCTGCTCTAACAATCCATATGCACTCACACACACACACACACATATATATGTACACGCACATCACTGAGTCTGCTCTAACAATCCATATGCACTGACACACACATACAGTATATGTACACACACGTCAATGAGTCTGCTCTAACAATCCATATGCACTCACACACATACAGTATATGTACACACACATCACTGAGTCTGCTCTAACAATCCATATGCACTCACACACACACATACAGTATATGTACACACACATCACTGAGTCTGCTCTAACAATCCATATGCACTCACACACATACAGTATATGTACACACACGTCACTGAGTCTGCTCTAACAATCCATATGCACTCACACACATACAGTATATGTACACACACGTCACTGAGTCTGCTCTAACAATCCATATGCACTCACACATACAGTATATGTACACACACGTCACTGAGCCTGCTCTAACAATCTATATGCACTCACACACATACAGTATATGTACACACACGTCACGGAGTCTGCTCTAACAATCTATATGCACTCACACACATACAGTATATGTACACACACGTCACTGGGTCTACTCTAACAATCCATATGCACTCACACACACATACAGTATATGTACACACACGTCACTGAGTCTGCTCTAACAATCCATATGCACTCACATGCATACAGTATATGCACACACACGTCACTGAGCCTGCTCTAACAATCTATATGCACTCACACACATACAGTATATGTACACACACGTCACGGAGTCTGCTCTAACAATCTATATGCACTCACACACATACAGTATATGTACACACACGTCACTGGGTCTACTCTAACAATCCATATGCACTCACACACACATATGTATACACACACATACAGTATACAGTATGTACACACACACACACACACACGTCACTGAGTCTGCTCTAACAATCCATATGCACTCACACACATACAGTATATGTACACACACACACGTCACTGAGTCTGCTCTAACAATCCATATGCACTCACACACATATATGTATACACACACATACATTCCCAGCCTCACTCCCAACTGTACGACATGTGCTCCCTACACTCCCAGCCTCACTCCCTACTGTACAGCATGAGCTCCCTACACTCCCAGCCTCACTCCCTACTGTACGACATGTGCTCCTACACTCCCAACTGTACAACATGTGCTCCCTACATTCCCAGCCTCACTCCCTACTGTACGGCATGAGCTCCCTACACTCCCAGCCTCACTCCCTACTGTATGACATGTGCTCCCTACACTCCCAGCCTCACTCCCTACTGTACACCATGAGCTCCCTACACTCCCAGCCTCACTCCCTACTGGACAACATGTGCTCCCTACACTCCCAGCCTCACTCCCTACTGTACGGCATGAGCTCCCTACACTCCCAGCCTCACTCCCTACTGTACGGCATGAGCTCCCTACACTCCCAGCCTCACTCCCTACTGTATGACATGTGCTCCCTACACTCCCAGCCTCACTCCCTACTGTACAACATGACCTCCCTACACTCCCAGCCTCACTCCCTACTGTACGGCATGACCTCCCTACACTCCCAGCCTCACTCCCTACTGTACAACATGAGCTCCCTACACTCCCAGCCTCACTCCCTACTGTACAACATGACCTCCCTACACTCCCAGCCTCACTCCCTACTGTACAACATGACCTCCCTACACTCCCAGCCTCACTCCCTACTGTACGGCATGAGCTCCCTACACTCCCAGCCTCACTCCCTACTGTATGACATGTGCTCCCTACACTCCCGGCCTCACTCCCTACTGTACGGCATGAGCTCCCTACACTCCCAGCCTCACTCCCTACTGTACGGCATGAGCTCCCTACACTCCCAGCCTCACTCCCTACTGTACGACATGAGCTCCCTACACTCCCAGCCTCACTCCCTACTCTACGGCATGAGCTCCCTACACGCCCAGCCTCACTCCCTACTGTACAACATGACCTCCCTACACTCCCAGCCTCACTCCCTACTGTACGGCATGAGCTCCCTACACTCCCAGCCTCACTCCCTACTGTACGGCATGAGCTCCCTACACTCCCAGCCTCACTCCCTACTGTACGGCATGAGCTCCCTACACTCCCAGCCTCACTCCCTACTGTACAACATGAGCTCCCTACACTCCCAGCCTCACTCCCTACTTTACAACATGACCTCCCTACACTCCCAGCCTCACTCCCTACTGTACGGCATGAGCTCCCTACACTCCCAGCCTCACTCCCTACTGTACGGCATGAGCTCCCTACACTCCCAGCCTCACTCCCTACTGTACGGCATGAGCTCCCTACACTCCCAGCCTCACTTCCTACTGTACAACATGTACACTCCCAGCCTCACTCCCTACTGTACGGCATGAGCTCCCTACACTCCCAGCCTCACTCCCTACTGTACGGCATCAGCTCCCTGGCACTGCCCTGCAGTATATGTGACAGCAGCACCCGGAAGGACATGACCAGGGACAGGAGGATTTGTACTAACCAGAACCTCTGCCTGTGCACATTACACGATATACAGGTTACTCCAATCTCTGTGCCTGCTACCATGCATTATTTATGTGGTCGGCACCTCTGTTACACCAGGCACAGGAGCTTCTCGCCCACAGCTGTCTGTACTACACATTAATGCATCTGGCTGGAGATTGGTAGATAATGCAGCAGCATCTAGATAGACCTGGCGTTAAATGATTACTCTCCATCTGTCAGGAGCAGCCAGGACCGGCGTACATCTGTCATTTCAGGTCTTCATGGGCCATCTGCCACCCCCTAACCTCAAAAGCATTGGAGATTATGGGGGGCCCTCCATACTGGTATAACAGCGTCCTCCAGATGCCCCCAAGTACCGATACAACAGCCCCCCATCAGGGAACCCCTCTATTCTGATATAGCAGCCTCCCGCCCTCGTAGAAGCAAAACATTCCGAGGCCAACGTTCTCCTACCTTTAGAACACAGCGCACCACAACCCATTGTACGTAGCCCCAGCCACTGGCATCTTTGCCCGCGGACAGCAATGCGCTCGGAGATTACACAGATCTTCAGCGAAGGCCGTCCGGGAGATACACAGCGAGCGCGCAGATCCTCTGCCAGTATAGTGTATCACGCTGGAAGCACTGACAGGCTGCCTCTATAATTTAATATGAAGCCACAGGAGACCAACGGACAATCTGTACAGCGACGTAACAGGGCCCAGAGATAACGTGTAATGTTATATTCCTGCTGCTGACACTCCGAGGACAAGCGGCGAGCAAACCCATCCAGAATACAGATCAATGATTCCTGAGAGATGTGCGGGGTGATTATACATTCATAATCCGCAGGAACGGCGTCACATGGCCGCTGTGCTGGCCAGAGAAGGACACAGGGGACGTGAGAGCAGGAAGGCAATGGGTATTAAGCTGGGTTTGCTTTTGGGGCGCCAGGTACGCATCATCTGCACCTGTGACCAGAGTGCAAGGTACGCGTCTGCACCGGTGACCAGAGAGCGACAGGTAGGCTTCTGCACCCGTGACCAGAGGGCACCAGGTACGCTTCTGCACCCGTGACCAGAGGGCACCAGGTACGCGTCTGCACCCCTGACCAGAGGGCACCAGGTACGCGTCTTAAGCTACATCACTTTTAAGCGTCCGCTCGCCACGCTTTATAAAATCAACTCCACGCCGACGTGGATGGTGGGGGTATGAACAGGTCGGGAGGACACGTACCGCATCCGCTCGCCACGCATCAGGCTGACTTGGATAGTGGGGGTGTGCAAGGATGGAATAGCATGCAAATCGGTAGGAAATCGCTGAAAATCGGCCTCTAAATCGCATCCGATTTTTGCATGCGATTTTCGGCCGATTTTGCGGGCGCCGTGATAATACACAAGTACCCCATCTTCTTGTATTCCTGGACTGCACAGTCCCTTGGTCACCTCTCCCCAACTCGCCTTCTGTCTCCCGCTGCAGACGATGGCAGGAAGCCTGCTATATGTATAGACATCTGGCCAGTGCCGCCTGTTTGTCCTCTATAATGAATTACATTCTCAGTACATGCTCTTTTACTGCCCATGGAGACTGAGTAAGACCTCTGGTCGCCATGGAATCCCTTATCATGTGCTACACAATAAGTTGTATAAATTCCGGTACACCCCAACACAAAACCGTTCACATCTCAATCATAAAAAGTAAAATACATGCTTCCGGGTTATCCGACTATCTGTTTCTAAGGCCTTTATTTCCCGAGGAGTCAAGCAGCGGTAAAATTAGTTCAAGGTCGTCCATGTCACCTATAGATCGTAGTGCTCTTTCTAGCACAGGTCTGGTCTGCATATCAGTGTTGAAATACAGTCAACACTGTGCTTGAAGCAGCACAGCAGAGAGCGACATCCCAAGCACGGAACAGGAACTTTGCGTGGTTTGAAGAGGCAGGGTGCTAGAATGAACACTATAGATGGCATTGGTGGTACATTGTGTTGGCAGTACAGTCCCTATTGCTGGGAATGGGGACCCAGCAAAGCCTTTCTGGCTTCAGGAAAACTTTCAAACTTCACAAACTCTGCCAGGTTGAATTACTAAAGATGTAACCCTACTTATCTTTATCACCGAGCACCTTATTAGCGGCAAGCTGCCAGCGCCTATCGAAGGGGTGCAGCCATAGGAACGAATGGGAGCCATACTTAGTCGCACCTTGGTGTACTAAGTCGCACCCTCGGTTGGCGCAGCACTTGCGCTGTGTCTTGGGCAAGATTATACTGTCAGTAACACATCGTGGTGACATTGCCGATACAAGGGTTCTGTCGAATTTGCGTCCACCATGACACCATAACGTAAAGCAAGTCTACAAGACTGTCAGTCACTCACTGCTTGTTCACTGCTATAATGGGTGCCTGGATTTAGGGACTTAAATACTGTACATTTGTTGCCTTTGATGAATATTAATGTCACAATGCTCTTCAGGAAGACTCTGCTGTACAAGAGGGGACAACGTCTACAGAAAGAACTAGAGAATGCAGGAAAACGTAGCATTAGTGACAGGACGGCAGAGATAATACAATCCTGACAGGCGCATCTATCAGGGGAACTCAATATTCTGTCCAGTATCAGCTCCAGAAACAAACCTAATAAGAAAACAACAACGAACGATGCATGCTTAAAAGGTTTTGGTCTACAAAGGAGAAAATGCAATTATTGCTTGTAATCTCCATCAGTGTCATCTGTTATTATAGGAGATTTCCTCTGAAACGAGCCAGATGCCGGGCTCCCGGGATACCGGCTCGTTTCATGTACAGGAGAAGCTATATCGGAGAGAGTGGCATTTATTTTACACCTTGGAAATATGGGAGAGATGTTCTGTAACCCCCCCAATACACACACACACACACACATCACATGTGGTCTGGGTTACAGGTGGAGAGGTCCTCGACATACTGTACTGAGTCACAATTACAATAGGGCATATTAATGTCCCTTCCACGTAGGCAGAATCATTGGAGAATGTCATGACTGACAAATTTTCTAGCCACAGCTGAGGGCACAAATCCAGGCAACCGATCCAGAACTCTCCAATGGCAGCTTTGAGAAATACTGACCTTTAGGAATGTAACATCAAAGGTATTACACAGAGCACAGAGGAAAAAAAGGGAACTTTGTACTGTGACACAATGGCAAAAGATGTGAATCTAATACAAGGTCAGAGAGGACCTAGAATAGTGATGGCTAACCTTGACACTCCAGCTGTTGTTGAACTACACATCCCAGGTTGCCTTGCATCAGTTTTAGCATGGCCATATAGTAAAACTGTAGCAGGGCATGCTGAGATGTGTAGTTCAACAACAGCTGGAGTGTCAAGGTTAGCCATCACTGACCTAGAACACGAGAACCGAGGAAGTGAATGTACAAAGAGGGCTGAGAGTCAAGATCAGGAAAGGGTCTAGAACACCTGAGAATGTCCGGGAGGACATGAACAAGGGCTCGGAGACTAGATCAGGAAAGGGTCTAGAACACCTGAGAACATCAGGGAAGTGGAGGACATGAATGTAAAACGAGGGCTGAGAGATGAGACCAGGAGAGGACCTACAACACCTGAGAAAGTCAGAGATTCAGAGGATGTGACTGTAAAACAAGGCCTGAGAGACAAGGTCAGGAGATGACCTAGAACACCTGAGAACATCAGGTGTTGGCTACAGTGAAAGGAAATCAGAAGAATCCAAGCAATATAAGGAAGGAGACAATAAGAGCGGATGGTGGACAGAAGGATTGTGAACTTTGTAGATTTTACAGAAAAGATAAGAATAAGGCAGAAAAGGCCTAGGTACAGGAAAGCGGTTTCTAGGTCTCATTTTGGGCCAGATGTATCAAGCTTCAAAAGTGATAACATGGAGAGTGATAAACAGCCAGCCAATCATCTCTTACCTTTCATTTTTCAAACCCAGCCTGTGACATGGCAGGTAGGAGCTGATTGGCTGGCTGTTTATCACTCTTCATTTTATCACTTTTGAAGCTTAGTACATCTGGCCCTTAGGCTTAAGAAGCAAATTATGCTCAAGGATTTGCACCTGGGAACCACCCTGAGATGCTGCAACAACTGCCCCCCAGTTGTTGCGACCTGGTTTTGCATATCTCCTGGGGTAAGAGATTATCTGGTGGTGGAGGTCCCCGTTAGTAAATCTGGCCGGCATACAGTTCTCATCCCAGTCCCAAATACTTATATACATCAATATAATAAATGATACAACGGACGGACCTGCATCCACAGCGTATATGAGAGAGCAGATAATTCTCCTACTTCTGCGGCTTTGTGACGGAGCTGCCAAGATCCACAGAACAAGCTTCAGGCTTTAAAGAGAAGTTGTCTTTAAAACTAAAATTTATTTGTGATACAGCCAAAAATATTCCACCCGACACCACGTGGAGCTCATAACTACCGTAATGATCCCAAACCCAGCGATACACGCGTGTATACCGGGACAAAGCGCGACTGCCAAGGAGCCAGCTGGGAAAGTGCTTGTACTAAAATCCGACACCGTCCAAGTGCAGAAATAAAGCTTTTCCATTTGTTCCAACCTGCCTCACTCAGCAAATCTGCACCGCAAGCCGCCCTAGCTCGCGCACCATGCCAAAGATTCCCGATTCTCCTCTCTCATCTTTCATTATTAATCTGAGAGCAAAAGTCTCTGGTGTGCACTGTGGGGACAGACGGGAGTTTTCACAATGGTAAAATATGCTCATTTATAAAGGGATTTGTAGTCTGAGATTGGTCCCAAGCAGGCAGCAGCCATTATAGATCAGGAACAGATGTGAAAAGGTTCCACTGTGATATATTCTTCGCCTCAGAAGACCGATCGGTACAATGCGTATTACCAGCAGCACAACCTGAGAGCAGCTCCGCCGCCAGCAGTTTTGTCAGGAGCCACTTAACCTACCTGTATTTTTGGATTGTGGGAGGAAACCGGAGCACCCGGAGGAAACCCACGCAAGCATGGGGAGAATATACAAACTTCGCACAGTCAGGGTCATGATGGGAAACAAACCCATGACCTCAGTGCTGTGAGGCAGGAATGCTAACCATAATACCATCCGTACCATAGAGTGCGAGTTCTAGCGAGGAGAAGTCAACTGTTACTGATAATCAATGTATGTTACATCTGCTTCTTCCCTTGGTTGTACATAGCTACAGTATACAGCAGAACTAAATAAATGATAGTTATTAATAATAGTAATAATAATTATACATCAGATATAAAAGGAATCTAGAATGGTGGCACCAAACATTTGCACATCACAGTTATCTCGTAATTCATTCATTGGTCTTGGGAGACTCACAAATCGTTGGCCGGGAGAGCAGCTCCCCCTCTTAATGCCTAAGTTTGGGGTGGCGTGATGCATGGCATCGCCTTTCCCAGCATCTCCCTGCCTTCCCTTCCAGTGGTCAATTACATCATACCCATGCCTTATGATCCAGGCTATAACTAGACATTTTGGTGACCTGTGGCAGTGAGAATTGTACCCCCCCCCTTTCTGCAATTCAAAAGAAGGACATTGTGCGCTGAAGGTGCGTGCCAAATATTTCACGGAAAGGGGTGTGGCCACATAATAGTACCAATTCACATTACACCACACAGTAGTACCCCTTTATACACATTACACCACACAGTAGTACCCCTTATACACATTACACCACACAGTACCCATTATATATGTTATGCTACACAGTAGTGCACTTTATACACATTACACTAGACATCAGTACCCCTTATACACAGTATGCCACAAACTAGTATCCCTTCTACATGTTATGCCACGCAGTAGTGCTCCTTATACACATTAGACCACATAGTAGAACTCCCATTACACCACACAGTAGAGTAAAACGCTACACCGCATAAGAAATCCTTATACACATTAGGACCATTACAATTGTTGTGCTGAGCAGCTGCAGCCAGCCAGCCCCAGAATGTGTCCTGTGCTTCGTGGAAGTCCCTCCTGAGATGCTGTAGGAGACTAGGATGGGGAGGTGATGGACACAGGGCAGCCAACTGCAGCATTGTCTGCTGTAATGTATATTAGCAGTGGTGCGTCCGGTACAGAACACACCAGACACACTGCTACTATTATACATTACAGCAGGCAGCTGCACATGCATACGTGGACAGCCATGTGTAGTTGCAGATGGTGCAGGCACAGGGCAAATGTGTTGTGTGCCGAGCACCTTCCACACCACGCTACTTACAGCCCTGCATATGATACAGTACCATGCAGAAAATATATGGGGTAATGGGCATCTCAGACAGACAGATAACAGGACGAGACAACAACAAACACCCCTAGAAGATTAAACCTTGAGAGGCGAAAACCATGAAACTGTGATGGCCAACTGGGCTGATTTAAAGGACCTCTGGCTCAGATTACATCAGATGCCTATTTGGTGGGACAGATGGTACAATCTGACGTGACCAGGCACGTGGTCATCATCCAACCATGCAAATAGAATAGCGCTGTCCAACCGTCTGGATATATCAGAGGTCCGGCTATTGGGTGATTGTGCACCTGGTCCCTTCTCCGCACAGCCCTGTACAGGTAAGAGCCGGGAGTAGATGTTGTACCTGTTGCTACACTGTTCCGGCCTGTGCACACACAGACTAATATATAAGTGTTCTTCCCCTTTTAGGAACATTAACAGAGCTCAGTCTGCAGACAGAAGGCCCCACAGGACACAGAGATCGTTTTTATTTTTAGACGACTTTGTCTGATGTCCACTACAAGCCTCTTTATTGCTGATGAGTCAAAATCACGAGTCTGGCTTCAGTGGTTGAGGAAATGTAATCATATATTTGCTGCGTAAGCTGTATACTCAGAGCGCACATGGGCCAGCTACACTGAGGACAGATTCACATCTGGAAGACCTGCTGCAGCCAGTCAGCTTCCTCCTCTGCCATCTCAAGACGCCGACCCACGTCACAAGAGCGCCAGCAGCATTCTGCTGAATACATGCATGATACACGGTTTGTGTGCAATAGTAGATGTGCGGCGGGCAGAGATGATTCCAGTGGGATGGAGCCCCTTGTGGCTACAATTATACTGCATCAATGTCAACCGTCAGCAACATGCTCTGGTTTACGGGATCCGGGTGATCTAAAATGTACAGGTCGACCTTGGGAAAAAAACAGACTTTTTCATGCTTTATGATCCACACGGACTATAATAATTGGTGATGCAAACCATGCAAGGGTACACGCTTCACTTATTGGGAGTCCGTGTCGACATTGACACAAAAAAACAATAAAAATCTCCCTTTTCATGTGTCTACCTTTTTCCTTTTGCCAATGTCGACCTTGTGAATGTTGTTGTTTTTTGGGATTGACCTACAGTAGAGACCGTCAACCCTATGATCCACACACTCCATCATAGCCTGCCTCTCATGATGTCATAAGTTCCCAATTCATTTGCGGTTCCTTGTAAAATGGCATTAAGGAGATGAGAAGTCAAACAAAGGAAACTTTATTGAACGAGCTGTGAAAGCAGACATAAGGGCCTATTTATGATGGATCGCATATTCAATGATATCTGGGCCAGATTGCATTGCAATATGCAAATGTGGAATGGGGAGGGGGTACTTAGTTGCATTTTTGGGTGATATAGCCACAATTATACTTTGATAAATGGGGATGCAGTCAAAATCCCGATGGTCAAAATACCGACAACCATTGACCTGCGGTCAAATTCCCGACAAATTCCCGACAAAATACCGACATTTAAAATCCCGACAAGGTCCAAATCCCGACATTTAAAATCCCGACAAGGTCAAAATACCGACATATAGAATGTAGACAGGTGAAAAAGTAAACATGACTTTCGGGCGACAGGTCGACATGGGTTTTTTCACTGTTTTTTGTCCCGACATGTGCCGACAGGCAGTATTTTAAGCCCTACCATCCACTAGGGCAGGGGTGTCAAACTTAAATTCATCGGGGGCCGCATCAGCAGTTTGGTCACCCTCAAAGGGCCGGTTGTATCTGCAGGTCCCCCTGTATAATTATAATGCCATGACACCACAGGCTGCTCCCCCTGTATAATAATAATGCCATGACACCACAGACTGCTCCCCCTGTATAATATAATAAAAGTAATGCCATGACACATAAATGATTATACAGGAGGAGCAGCCTGTGGTGTCATGGCATTATTATTATTATACACGGGGACACCTCAGGAAACAGCAGATATATATATTTTTTATTGTGAGTGTGATCCTCATCCTCACTTACTGTTTCTCCGTCTGTCCTGCAGCTGCTGCGGCTTCCAGCTTTTCTTCACTGCTTGCTGTGGCCACACTGCTCCCGACTCCCGGTCCAGCTTCCCTGCCTGCTCCTACTTCTCTACAGACGCATGGGCGGGCGGCGTCATCGTCATGACGTCCCCACCCAGTGTCTGTCACTGCCGGGCATCAGAGGGAACAGGCGGCCGGGCCCTCCTCCACGTAGCCGTGGAGGCCGGCGGCCATGTTTCTGTAGCCGCATACATATGTGCCTACAAGAACATGGCCGCCGACAGTGGAGGAACAGGTAAGGCGGCCGCGGACGTGGACCCGGCCCGCAGCACTCCTGTTTTAGACACACTGCCCCAGCGTGCTATCTCCTCGCGCGGGCCACATGACTAGGTCTGGCGGGCCGGATTTGGCCCGCGGGCCTTGTGTTTGACACCCGTGCACCAGGGCATGGTGGGAGAATAAAATAGTGTGCCGAGCACAGCGAGCCACCGTGCCCGAAGCATTGCGAGCGAAGTAAGCGCTGCAAGGGGCTGCGGTTGACTTCAAATTGTGTCCATGTCGACATTCGGGTCAAAAAACAGTGAAAAAACCCATGTGGACCTCGCGACCTGTCAACTGAAAGTCATGTTGACTTTTTCACCTGTCTATATTCTATATGTCGGTATTTTGACCTTGTCGGGATTTTAAATGTCGGTATTTTGACCGTCGGTCAATAGCTGTCGGTATTTCGACCGTCGGTATTTCATACCGAATCCGATAAATGGGCCCCATAGCAGCACCATCATAGACACTAGGTAATGTTGCAAAGTAAGGGTCTAATAATAAGATCAGCTGGCACAATAAAGACACAACATCGTTATGATATAATAATTGCCATCACACGTCAGGACTCCCCATCCGGGATCTATTATATTCTTCTGTTCTCTTATTAATAACCATTAAGGTTGAGGAGTGTGTACACACATGCACAAAGCATAAGCGCCGCTCGTGGCCGCCCTACGGGTGTCATAATAGGACAATGACTCACAGCTCATCGCTATCACTGATACCAGATAACCAGCCTGGAATAGAGAAGGTTCCGCTTTACCAGGAAGCGCACTACATTAATGATATAGTGCGTACAGACACTAAACAATATGCATGATATATCATTACAATTTTATTTATAAGGCGCCACAAGTGATCCGCAGCGCCGTACAAAGGAACAGGACAGGGAGACAAAACAACATTACATTAAATAAATAACAGAAATAGATTACAGGTAAAATGAATGCCACAGTTCAATACACATTACAGCTTAAATGTAAGTACGTTGAGGACTTGATCAACATACAACTAGAGGCTTGAGGCCAAAGATAGAGATGAGTATGTGGAGGAAGACAGTCGATGAGTGTCATGTGATGTCAGCCCCGCCCCCGATCAGCTTGATACTGTCACAGCCGCTGAGTAAGTCCTGGGCTACGCACAGATTGCACACACTGGGGGATCATTACATGGTGAGCGGCTGTTATATGGGAGTGTCAGGGAATATGCAGGTGTGCCCAGGTGTGTGAGGGGAAGTCATGTGATGTCAGCCCCGCCCCCGATCAGCCTGATTCTATCACAGCCG
Source organism: Crinia signifera (assembly GCF_055691185.1). NCBI lineage: Eukaryota > Metazoa > Chordata > Amphibia > Anura > Myobatrachidae > Crinia > Crinia signifera. The sequence goes on from NC_139227.1 coordinate 104,472,914, forward strand.
CTGAGTAAGTCCTGGGCTACGCACAGACAGCGCACACTGGGGAATCATTACATGGTGAGCGGCTGTTATCTGGGAGTGTCAGGGAATATGCAGGCGTGGCCAGGTGTATGAGGGGAAGTCATGTGTTGTTAGCTCCGCCCCCTGATCAGCCTGATTCTATCACAGCTGCTGAGTAAAGCTGGCCATACATCAGAAAGATCGATCTTAAGATCGATTGCGCTCATGATTGTGTACAATTTCCCTTGAAATCCCCGGCAGTCCTTGGTGGTTTTTGGACACCGAATCTACACACAATCCATCTTACAATCAGTCATACAATCCATCTGCTGTATGATTGTGTACACAAGATGTGCACACAATCTGCATACAATCCATCATACAATTAGTCATACAATCCATCTGATGATTGATTGTATGATTTTTGTACACAAGATGTGCGCACAATCTGCATACAATCCATCTTACAATCAATTGAGATTGTATGATTGGGTACAATATCTTTCTGATGTATGGCCACCTTAAGTCCTGGGCTACGCACAGACTGCGCACACTGGGGAATCATTACATGGTGAGCGGCTGTTATCTGGGAGTGTCAGGGAATATGCAGGTGTGCCCAGGTGTATGAGGGGAAGTCATGTGATGTCAGCCCCGCCCCCGATCAGCCTGATTCTGTCACAGCCGCTGAGTAAGTCCTGGGCTACCCACAGACTGCACACACTGGGGAATCATTACATGGTGAGCGGCTGTTATCTGGGAGTGTCAGGGATAATGCAGGCGTGGCCAGGTGTGTGAGGGGAAGTCATGTGACATAAGCTCCGCCCTTGATTAGCCTGATTCTATGGCAGCTGCTGAGTAAGTCCTGGGCTACACACAGACTGCGCACACTGGGGAATCATTACATGGCGAGCAGCTTGCGTATGGATTTGCAGCTAATTATCAATCCAGCTAATTTTTACAAGGTGTGCTAAGGAAATCGCAGGATTTGCACAGGGTGGGATTCCGCTCTGTTCGGGTGGTGTATACTTATAATTTCGATGGGCTCATACAATTAGCCACCCAGCGATCAGATCTGATCTAGGCACCCAGTCTGTATCCACCTTAAGCCCTTAGTACAGGAATTATCAGTTCTTATTGTGCAGCTAAGATGCATACACACAGAAAGATTTAGCAAATGATCCAATCTCGTTAACGATTTCCGCACAACTCCTGTGCAAACAATTATACCTGAACGATTGATCTTTAATGATGGTGGAGGGGAGTGGGAGCCAGCCAATCAGCTTTACCGAACTGTTCATCGTGCATACACATGACACAAATGGTCTATGATCTATCTGCATGCAGGAAAGACCATAAGATGCATGCACACAGATAGATTTGGCAAAAGATTTGGGCGTTCCTGAGCGATTAATACGACCAATCGCTCAATAGCTCCGTGTATATGAAAGATATCGATGCTGAGGCGTGTACCCAAATAGCATGTCTAGACACCCCATCCGACCCGATGTGCGGTCACGTGCGCATTGAATTGGAGTCGGGAGGTAGGACCGGCTGCACATAAGATTTGCTAAATCGGTACTTGTGTAGTTTCACGGCGCCAGGCTACTTCCGGGTTCTACGCTCGCCACAATCTATGTTAAAAAAAGTAACTTAACTCCATGCCAACATGGATAGTTCATACCTCCACTATCCATGTTGGCATGGAGTTGATTTTAAATAGCGTGGCGAGCGTAGCGAGCCACCGAGCCCGCAGTGTGGGCGAGCGAAGGGAGCCCCGCAAGGGGACTCAGACGCACGGCGCTGTGAAACTAGACAAGTACTGCTAAATCTTATGTGCAGCCTTCCGGCGGGGGAAGCTGCGAGGCAGGCGGGGGACACTGCGAGGCGGGCAGGGGACGATGCGAGGCGGGTAGGGGACACAGAGGCGTCGGCCGCTGGTGAGGGGAACGGAGAGCAATATTTTGTAACCAAAACCAAGTACGCTGATTGTGCCCCATGTTACTTTTAGAGTTCATTATAATTATTATAATTAGAAGCAGTACTTTACAATACAGAGTGATTTTTTTTCTGTGTGGAACTACAAGTCTCAGCAGGATAGCACCTCTCATATTTGTAGTTAGTTCAAGGCCAATCTCTGCTGCCATATAATTGTGGCATTAGTCCGTTAATAAACAAATGTGCATTACTATCATATGGTTGTAAGGGGTTATTTAGGGCACATTTAGTTTGCAGGTGGGGCAGATGCAACATGTGCAGGGAGTGTTAAGCCCTGCAAACACGAGGGTTTGGGGGAGCCGGTGCTGAGTGACATGCTAACGCATTGATAGCTCAGCAGGCATCGCTGCACAACTGGGATGCAACTGCAGGGAGTGCTGAGCGTTCCGCGTGGATCAGCGTTTTTCCTATGCGAATAGGAAAAATGCAGCGAGTTTAGCAGAAAAGACAGCGCATACGACGGCTCACAGGACCGACCATCACCATCGCTGAGGGGCATACACACAGAGTGATCCGTGCTCCATTTCTAAGCAATCTACTCAGATTGCTTAGAAATGCTGAAATCGCCCTGTCTGTATGCCCCATTAGATTTGGGAGAGGGGTGTTCAAACTGATATCTAAATTGCAGTGTATAAATAAGGGAGCCAGTATTTACCCTGCACACAAACAAAATAACCCATCCAAATCTAAAGGTGCATACACACTGGGGGTTTTTGGGCAGCGATGATGGAGCGCATACACACAGAGCCATTTTTGCCCATCTAAGCGAATATCCCAGGGGTGGACAACTTTCCATAGCAGGACACTAGGTAAAGCCGTCCACCCCTTTGCTCATCTGCATCATCGCTGGGCCGTACACACTGGGCGGCTTTTGAGCTGAAAGCAGCTTAAGTGGAAAAAAAAAAAATCGCCCAGCCTTAACTCTCTCCGCACATGTTACATCTGCCCCACCTGCAGTGCAGCATCGTTTTGCCCATTTGCAAACAAAATGTGCTATGTGCTCGGGTCTGAATTCGGCTATTCTTAGTACACAGTATTTGCAGACGAGGATAACATTTTCCTTTAACAAAACAGCTGAATTCAGCCGTAATTGAAAATGAGGAAAAAAAAAACTCAAACAAAAAATAAAAAACAGTAAACTCCATAAAATAGCTGAAATTCTCCTTTAAACGCTGTTATTGTGTTTTCCTTCTGACATCCCAGCCCGGAATATTTATTTTTATCTCGGAAGATCGTTGCATGTGGATGAGGCCGGTTTGATGGCCAGCCAGCAGTCATCCTGCGAACTCACATCTGCACTCAATTTTCCGCACTCACTTCCATAAATGGTAATGGAGGATCTGTGTTTGCAGTGGGATAATCTAAACAATATGAGCTGTGTTACTGTAATGCACCATCTGGAACACAGTGCACACTCCCAGGCTATTAACCCCTCGCTGCCAATGTCTGGACGTCACCTGGAGATTTCCCATAGCGTGCAGCCTGGGAGGGAGAATTATTCCAGTCCCTGACGAGGACCCAGACCTGCAGATAAGGGTTTCGGGTTACTGGGCCCCAGGCTGCACTAAAGCAGTAAATGCAGGAGGTGGTGCTGTTCCCCATAGTTCCTGGAACTGGAACAGGAGCACATGGAAGCGGCACAGATGGGGTGCATTACTACAGATACAGTATAATACCAGGGCTGGGCCGTCTGTGGCCGAACTAGAGTTTCCAGAATGCCTACTGGTGACATCTGATGTGGGTCTCAACGACAGCTGTAATACCCCTTTCACATTCGCAGTCCCGGGTCATACCCGGGACTGTGTTCCCAGGTGCAACCCGAGACACTACCCGGGAATGTACCAATTCACACTGGTCACCAGACCCGGAATGAAGTCGGGCGGGTGGCATCATCTGGAGGCTTGGCCGGGGCGGCGCTGGGAGGTGTCAGCACCTCCCAGCGACGCATTTTCACTGCAGTGAACGGGATCTGGGTCACGCTGACCCGGAATACCCGTTCACACGCATCCCGTGTCAGGACCTGGGTAGAGATCCCGGAATACTGAACATGGGATATTCAACCAAGACCCTTTCACACTGCACAAAATCCCGGGTTGATGCGCGTTCATGTGCAAAAACCCGGGATGTTTTTGCAAGTCTGAAAGCCAGAGCGGCCCACTTCTGTGCAAGACTGCTATGGACACACAGACATTGGGGTCTATGTACTAAGCTTCGGTAAAAGATAAAGTGCACAGCGATAAAGCAGGAGCCTATCAGCTCCTAACTGGCATGTTATAGGGCGTCTTTGAAAAATGACAAAAATGACAAATAGGAGCTGACTGGTTACTACTTTATCTTCTTGCACGTTATCTCTCGCCAATGCTTAGTACATAAATACACCATAAAACCACGCATACATTTTTTATATATTTGCTTGTTTTTAAAATTTATGGTAAGATGATCTGCTACATACTTGTGATTACTGTCCCGCATCATTCTAACTACCTACTTATGAGCTGAAGAGGTCAGCTGACAGGTCAGTTCATTGCAAAAGAGTTCAATGGTGAGGTATATTTTGTCAATGTTCACAATGTTGTCATTCATTATGCCGACGGTTATAATGGTGATATTTAACCTGACGACACTGAATTCTATCTACAGCAAATACAAACATTAAAACAAAGTTGGCATTTTTGATGTCGCCAATTTTCAGATGTCACCATTAATACAGTGGGGGAAATTTACTAAAGGAAATTTGTAAAAAATAGGTGTATTTGTATCCAGAAATACACTTATTTTTGACATTTACTATCCCGAAAATACGGCAATTCATATTCGTATTGATAGCACATCAATGCGACTACGAATTGCCGTATTTTCGAGATAGTAAATGTCAAAAATAAGTGTATTTCTGTATACAAATACACCTATATTTTTACAAATTTCCTTTAGTAAATTTCCCCCAGTATGTCAACATTCATTCTAGAACCCAGCACCTTTTACAACCGATGCTGTTGCTCTTTCCTGCCTGGGATGTTGCGCTCTGTTCTGGTGCTTCTAGCACACTCTGGCCTGTATCTCAGACCAGAGCAGAGAGCGACACCCCATGCAGGAAAGAGGAACTGAATGGGTTGTGATAGCTGCTGGATGCCAAAAGGAACACCATCACCCATAAAACGGGATGCAGTTGAAATCCCGGCGGTCAGAATCCCAGCGGTCAAGATCCCGACGCCAGAATCCTGACCACTGAAATCCCGGCACTTTGTTCCACTGTGGGTGTCCACAACACCCATAGAGGGAGAATAAATTAGTGTGCCGAGCGTAGCGAGGCACTGGGCCCGCTGTGTGGTGAAAGCAGCGAGTGCGCAAGGGGGGGCATTCCACGTCCCCCCCTTGTCAGGATTTCGGCGTTGGGATGTTGACCGCCGGGGATTCCGACCGCCGGGATTTCGTATTAATCCCCATAAAACAGCTAAAGAAAGTAGTTGTAAATCCAGCTGCTAACAACAATAAATTCAGCATCAGATGATTGCCATTGGCAACCACAGCCACATGACAAATCATGTAATGAGCAAAAAGGCTTCAGCACACCCCTAGTCTCAGAATGCACATTAACACCATCATCCGTTGACCACTGGGAACGCATCATAACACTGAAGTAAGGAGAGAGAGCTTTTCAGATAGCCAATTATTTTTAATATAGCTCCAAATAACATCCATTTATGGATGCTGAAAGGGGGCGGAAATAACAGGAAATCTGCATGAAACGCGTCTGTTTGTTTTAATTAAGGCCCATAAATATTATAAGATTATCTGTCCGATCTGGCTGGCTGGAATGAAAATCTGAAAATTTCTGGGAACAAATTACAATCAACCATTTGCTCCCAAAATCTGAAAAATGGACGAAAGCAGTCATTTGTGTAAATCGATTTAACTAAATTGGGCGGAATGACCATTTTAGTCTTTTTTTCCATGTTTAGGAGCAAATAGTAAATTGTCATTTGCTCCCCAAAATTTCCAGCTTTTCATTCCAACCAGCCAGGTTGGACAGAGAGGGCCTTATTCCTGGTTCACTCTCAGAGGCAAATTCCTTCTCAAATGGACAAAACCATGTGCACTGCAGGTGGGGCAGATATAACATGTGCAGAGAGAGTTAGATTTTTACTTCAAAGTGAGATCTATATTGCAGTGTAGAAATAAAGTAGTCAGTATTTTCCCTGCACAGAAACAAAATAACTCACCCAAATCTAACTCTCTGCACATGATACACCTGCCCCCCGGCAGTGCATATGTTTTTGTCCATTTGAGAAGGAATTTGCCTCTGAGAGTGAACCAGAATAAGGCCCATTACCTTATAGTGTATGGAGCTTTATTTTGCATGAACAGGAGTTTTAAGGTGAGCCAGGAATTCTGGTAGATCTGCGTAGAAATGGGTCACTCCAGCCTCTACTGGAAATGGACGTCAGACTTTATATGCAAATGACTAGAATTCCCCGTCACTGATGGATTTTGCAACAGTTACAGGAAAACTTCCAGGAGAAATGACTTCATGGCACAAGGGGGAAAAGAAAATCAGTTTTATGTTACAAAAACGAAAAAACAGGCGTCGGCGTGGTGCTGTGAGATGAGAGTAAGCAGACCAAATCATTGCCATGATGATGCCACAGACCCCAGGCGATCAGGCAGCATCCTGCGCCGCGGTTGTGGTAATAATTGTGCAGGGTGCACATGGAATCTGTACGGGCCATATCCTCACATAGACATAACCCTTATCTATTGGAGAAAGAGTGCTATATTGTAGTACTGTAGGCGCTCTCCATAATACAGTATCTAGCACCATCTTCAGGAAGCTGGGGGTACGTCATGTTCTTTCTACAGCCAATCCCGAACAACGTGTTACAAGCCCATTGGGTCTTAACCAAGTAATGACCACCGATACGCTACCTTTAATCTACAGTAGGGGAACGCCCAAGCCCTAGTATACATAACAATGTATTTGTCATTCGCTGGGTCGCTAAAAGTGAGGTCGCCATATAGACTTACCCCTTCTGTGTCTCTCCAGTTCTATCCCTCATTGTGCTCTACAGGCTCACCCCCCCACCTGTGTCTCACCAATCTCACGCCCCACCCCCCTTCCATGTCCCTCTAGCCTCATGCCTCCCGTGTCCCTCCAGCCTCATGCCTACCCATGCTTCTCCAGGCTCATGCCATCCATGTCCCTCCAGCCTCCCTTCACCTGTGTCTCTGTAGCTTTATGCACCCCTATAAATCTCTCCATCCTCACACTCCTCCAGCCTCATATTACAAAATGCCTCAACTCTCCAGCCACATGCTCTCCATGTTCCTCCAGCCTCAATCCCCTCTTGCATACTTGCCTGCCTGACCCCCTCCATGCGGGAGAAAATGCTCTGTTTCTGGACTTCCCTGGTAATGTATGATTGCCATCACCTGTGGGGAGCTGGGTAAAGGTGTTGCCCCACAGGTGCTGGCATTCATACATTACCAGGGAAGTCCAGAAACAGAGCATTTTCTCCCGCATGGAGAGGGTCAGGTAGGCAAGTATGTCCTCTTGTCTATTCAGTCACATTTCATCCATTTCTCTCCAGCCTCAGGCCCCTTCCATGTCTCTCCAGCCTCAGGCCCCTTCCATGTCTCTCCAGCCTCAGGACCCTTCCATGTCTCTCCAGCCTCATGCCCCTTCCATGTCTCTCCAGCCTCATGCCCCTTCCATGTCTTTCCAGCCTCATGTCCCTTCCATGTCTCTCCAGCCTCATGCCCCTTCCATGTCTCTCCGGCCTCGTGCCCCCCCCCATGTCTCTCTGGCCTCGTCCCCCCCCCCATGTCTCTCCGGCCTCGTGCCCCCCCCATGTCTCTCCGGCCTCGTGCCCCCCCATGTCTCTCCGGCCTCTTCCCCCCCCCATGTCTCTCCGGCCTCATGCCCCCCCCCCATGTCTCTCCAGCCTCCCTCCAACCGTGGCTCTCCAGCGAGTGGGTTCGTGCCATGAGTGGAGGTGAGGTGAATGGATGGCATGGGGAACTAGGGGTGCTGGATACAGGTACTGACACAGCGCTGGCTCGCTGAGGAAGAAGTGAGGCTGCCTCATGTCAGGCAGCCAATGAGAGCTGTGAGGGGGAGGGGCCTCTGCTTATATACTGGATAATAAAATCACTGAATTGTGGCTGTGATTATTTATTATTATTGCTATGTGACATGTTTATTTTACATTTTTATTGATAAATTATTACCAGTTACTTGTATATTATAACAATATTATTTTCATATATTAAGATAATTGCTTGATTATCTTATGGCAGTATGTCAGCATGACAATGAGTGTCCCAAGTCCTCTTACGAACAGAATAATTATACAGACATTTGCATATAACCAGGAAGTGAATCATCAGGAACATTTCCTCGCATCGAGTTTTATGGCTTCTCTAGAAACTTTTACAGGGTTTTCTTAAACCATATGGAAATCCCATACTAGCAGGTAACCGTCACCTCCCCGGGTCACAGAGAGGGCAGCCGACACAGAACGTGCAGCGGTGGAAAGATGAAGTTAATGAGCAGCAGTTTTGCATATTATAATAATAAATATACTTGTTATAGAAAGGTCAGAAATAAAATATAAAATAAAGGAAGCTTTAAATAAAGCATTTTTTTCTATGAATATATTCAGGATGGCCCAACACCAGTAAGTAAACCCAGTAGGCACACATAAGGGATGGGCCTCACCTAATTCAGGAAGGCAACAGCTAAATCCTGAAGACCTAACACCAAAACCCAGGGCAGCTACAGCATGCCCCCTTATGCTTGTGGAGTGTCTGGGGGATCCCCATATACTGACCAGTTCCCTGGAGCCTGCGGGACAACTTATACACTACTAGGGAAGGGGCGAAGAGTTGGCGGAGGAAGAGGGACAGGATAGAGGTATGTGTAGGAGCATTGGTGGTGTTGATGATGCAAGAGGACAGCAGAGCGAGCAGTAGAGTTCACGATGGAAACTTGGCAAGGCATGAGAGGGGCAGGTTACAGTAGACAAGGTGGGTGGTGGTGAGAGCGGCAATGAGGCTCTTGGTGGAAACTGGGCCTGATCCTAGAGATGTTGGATGAGGAGCTGGAAATATTTGGAAGAGGGAGGAATAAAGGATGGCGGTCAATGAACACAAGACAGTAGAGGAGAAAGCCCTGCAATGCCCTGAAAGGGGGAGGGGAGGTGTTATGTCATCAGCGCAGAGGCGGAACTGGAGACTGAACAGGAGCTGAGGGGGTTTCCCAGAGAGGAGGTGGAACGGGAGATTATGAGAGGGCCAAGGACAGATCAATGGGTGAAACTAAGCAGCAGAACAAAATGATGGGGGTGGCAAAATGATGGGCGAAGGTTGTGGGTTAATTTTGCGTGTGCCCTCCGGGAAACAGGGCGTGGCTTCATAACAAGGGGTGTGGACCTTTCCCAGCTCTATAGATTTCTATGGGAGCATCAGGAGACCACAACCCCTTTATTTTATTAACAGTTTCCTATATAGCGTAGTATACAGATGGAGCGGCACTCATTCAGGCAGGGGCTGGCAAAACTATCCCCAGCTCCCATCAGGGGGGCACGCGTGCACGAGATGCTCGCACGCCCCGTGGCAACGGGGGTCCCCGCTGCCTCCGATGGGGACTGCTGACTTTCTTAAAGAGAGGGGATCTAACGGAGAGGTAGACCCGCTCGGCTGCTTCCACATGTCACAGAGAGACCAGGTACCACAAGGAGCCTAAAAGGTATGTAGCTGGGCGTGGGCCACCCTGGACACCACTACTTCATGCCAACCACTGAAAGCATGAGGCTTAGCTGGGCTGAAACCACTCATAGGGGAGAGTTGACAGCATCGGCTTCATGTTGGTTTGGTGCCACCCAGCTACAATGAGAACAAAAGTAAAAAAAAAATATATATATATATTTGAAATAATGTGCGTTTCAGTCACCGCCGCCACCCCCTCCCCTGAATCCGCCACTGTCAAGAGGTATAGAAACACAGAATGTGAAGGAAACAAAAAAAAGCAAAAAACAAAGAACTGCCAACTTTGTTCAATGACAGAATAAAGTTGCTGAAGTTCACCGTACCCGTCGTTTGTCAAGGCAGCGAACACAGAGCCGGTTTACACTTTTCTCTGGACCGGTGTCCATGACTCCTGTCAATCGCTAATTGATCCCTTTCAGACGCGCTCTTCCCCCCGCAAATCTGCACAGGGAACAATACTGCTTTTAAAATATTTATTCTATTGCCCCCGATGACACGAAGCCTTGGAGTAGATGCCGCTCGCGTGCACGCGCACACACACACACAAAGGACGGTGGTCTCAACACAATGGAAGCGCGCACTACCTTTATTTTCTAGCAACAGACACCCCCCCCCCCCCCCCCCTGTGCAAGGCTGGGGGGTTATCAGACACCTCTAAATGTTGTTTCACACACAAAGACAGAATTTTCTGTTCTCAATCAGGAATAATACAAAGTCAATGAACATTCAGTGCAGCCTCAACAAAGGCACAAATGGCATTTTACACAAAGTGCGTTTATGTATCAGACGTGTCACAATGGAACGCCAGAGCTTGGGAGCGCGATGCAATCACCTCGCCACTTATTTCATGATAGACAAAACCAAAGGCTTGTTAAAGAGACAATATACTCCGAATTTTACACAGAACAATAAAGGTACGTATTACTATCTTCTCCGAGCTGTACAGGGGATGTATGGTGTAATTGATGGCAGCGGCCGCACTGGGAACAAAGGGGAACGCTGTGGTCTGAATTCGACACCGGGGTGCTCTCTGCCTTAGTGACAGGCAGGGGGCATTACGACACCCCCCCCCCCCCAGCATTTAATGGGCGTGCCCACAAAAATGAAAATGCAGACCCTTCAAAATGCACCCCAGGGTAGGCGGATCACGTCACATGACAACAGCGCCCGCCCCCAAATCGGCTGAACAGGTAAGTCCTGGTGAAGAGTTAGTCCTGGTTACTTTTTAGAACGAACAGAGGAAAAATTACTCGGTATGTATCAAGATGTCGTTAAGCCGTCAGAGAGACGTCGAACTACATCCTGCCAGCCCCGGGAGCTGCGGCCAAATACACAGGTAGCATCTAGTCACAGTGTTCTGGATGGCACAGTCTATTTGGCCGGGCGGTAATGTTGCTTCGGGGCTGCGTATCAATATCATCCGCTGTCAAGCCTTCTAGCCGATTTTGACGATCTACTCAAATTCGCCTGGAAGATTCGCCCCGTGGTTACACAGCTTTAGTTCGTCTGTGTCTAGGTCAACAGTCAACACATGGAAAAGCTTGACATGGAAATGGCCAACGCAGGAAAATGTTGACACAAGTTTTTCATGGCTTTTGGTGTCTCAACAGATGGAGCAGCTCCCAATGTTGATAGAATCGCCAATCGCCGCCCCGCATCATCCACTCCATTCTGTCAGATGGAGCTTATATGGCTCACCGCACTCGGCACAACATTATATTCTGCCTTTATGTCTACTTGAATCGTGAAGGAAGAACAAGTACACACTGACCGATATATATCGGAGGTTCAATTAAACTGCCAATATAACGCTGGTCCGGCGGCCAGTATGTCAGCAATATGCCGGTGAACAACATTGTTTACAGGCATCTCGTGTCGGCTGTGCAGCGGAGCCGACTGCCGATACATCTACAGATATATCGGCACATTGTGCTGACGCAGGAGCTGGCGCTGATTGACAGCTTAATAGGGCAGGCGCAGTTATCAGTAATCGATGTGGATGGGAACACCTGTGCCTACCTCGGACCAATCTCTGATATTACGATGACCAGCATATTGTCACTCAGAATGTAATCAGAAATATTTGTCACCTGGACAATTGTACGTCCGTCACCGTCCCGGGCATAGACATCGCCCCATCTGATGTGACACCAATTACTGAAGTTAGAGGTGTGCGACATTGCTGTGCCAAGGTGTCACTTTCCCTTACACTCCCCCCCCTCCCCATCAGACCAGACTGCGTCTAATCCTTACAGCTCTCCAATGCCCAAAGGTGTCTGCCACCAATTCTCAGCAACCTGGCCGCACGTCAACATGTGTGACATTAAAATATCTTCTGCAAATATATATATTATACAGAAGCCATCACCTTGGAGAATCATGTTGTACTAGCGCACTCGGCATCCTCCGAGCGTGAAATGCATGTGTAATACCCCCATTAGGGGTGTACGCAGAAACGCGACAAGTAACGCAGATTCCCTGACGCACACAAAGGCACAGAGGTACAATGTGACACAGGGCTCCCCGACAATTTTACACCCTGCCTTAAAGAGAATGTTCTAATAATGTTCAAAATTAATACCAGTAATAAAAGGTACCAGTAGGTATTGTGCATGGGGCTCTAGTGGGGAGCAGATAGGGCTCCCTTTTGGGGACCTATGGGTGACGGTTATTCAGTATAACTGATGTACTGGGGGGAATTCACAGATATCGGTGTGCTAGTATACAAGGTGAGCGCAGGATAAATAGCAGAGAAGGGCAGAGGTACTTGCTTACGAGAAGGCGAGGGTCACCCGCAAAGCTGACACTCATAGCCCGTACATAGCCAATCCAACCCAGGTTATTGCAGAGTTAACTTAGCTCCCCCCAAAAATCCTGTGTCCAGTGATCCAGTTCCAGATGGAACTATGGGCCTAATTCAGTAGACATCGCAGAAGTGCGAAAATCCTGATTCCGAGCTTGTAGCCCCACCCCCATGTACATAAGCTCCAATCGCAGCTTTTTCCCCACGAGGAGGTGGAGCCTATTGATGCAATTAGCCCCATCATTTCCCTTAATAACTGGCCACCAGCTTCTCTCCGATTTTCTCCCAGAGTGGAACTTATCAACGTAGGTAAGCAGGACCTGCAGGGTAGTGATGTGGTAACCCAGAGCCCAATTTGAAGCAACATGTGAATGAGAGCTGGCCACTGGCCCTTATTCAGATCTGATCGCAGTACAAATTTGTTCTCAAAACCATGTGCACTGCAGGTGGGGCAGATGTAACATGTGCAGAGAGAGTTAAATTTGGGTGGGGTGTGTTGAAACTGAAATCTAAATTGCAGTGTAAAAATAATGCAGCTAGTATTTACCCTGCACAGAAACAAAATAAAGCCCCGTATAAAAAGCGATATATCGCTCAGTGTCTCGTTTGCATCAGCGACCAGAGATGGTCGCTGATGAAAAAGAAACTGCCGGGGGAGCCCGGCAGTGGAAATCAGCATGTTCCTGCGACCAGCGGTCACTACGGGGATATAACGGGAGTGCACACCCGGCGATATATCGCCGGTGCACACTCCCATCGTGGGCAATTTGGTCGCTCAGCGACCATATTGCCCGTGATATTAGACAAAATCGCCCCCCGTGTGTACACAGCCTACCTCACACAAATCTAACTCTCTCTATACAGGTTACATCTGCCGCACCTGCAGTGCACATGTTTTTGAGAACAAATGTGATCAGATCTGAATAAGGGCCACTGCGCGATCAGACTGAGCGAAATGTCCACAAACCAGGGCAGTAATGTAACGCGTGTAACCACCTCCACACAATGGCTGGCACTCATCTACAATGAGCAGAACCTAGGAGGGCACCTTGGTGCAACAGGTGTGGATCTTTTGGTTGACAGAGCATAGGCTGACAGGTAGAAGGTCGACATGCCATAAACCTACATCGTGAAACGGCCGACAAGAGCAAAATGTTGACATGGGAAAAGGTCATGAAAAACCTTTTGCTTGTGTCGAGCAATAGTGGTGCACCGTTTGACTGTCGACCTAGAGACGGCTGACCTAATGACTGCACACGGCTGCCACACCAATGCCATCGGTGGTGCCCGTGACGGCACATGGCACTCGGTATGTGCAGGACTTTGGTGTAACACTTATTCAGCCACATAATTAACAGTTACTTCTGTGGCGCCAGCACATTCCGTTGCGCTGTACAACTGAGAACATAACAGTGATAGAACAAGACTGAGTAATAACAGGCAGAGAGGTAGGAGGGTCCTGCTCGCACTCTGCTCACAGATCAGACCTCTATAATGGGACGGGCTGCAGCTGGGATCCCTGCTCTCAGCCAGCATTCCTGCACGGTGATGTGATGCAGAACAGAGTGCGCGTCACTGCACCCACCCAAACATAGCAGAAGATCCAGCGGTACGTGACATCAGTCACAGGAACCCTAGACAGCAGGATACCAGGAGGGAGGGAGTGCCCATCACACACACACACATGGCACTACAGTGTATACCGGGCACTGGGTTCTGATGCAAAGAATGAGGCAGCCAGGTCAGGACAGACCCCACGCTGTGCAATGTCCCCGGGGGCAGGATCTGAAGACAGGGAGAGGATACAGAGCAGCACATTCCTGTGCATCCTCTGTGTAGTGCCCTACAGCTGTTGTTACCTGTGGTACCTACAATATCATGGGATCAGCAGGGAACATAAAGTCTGCAGTATTTCTTTGAAATACACTATATATTATATATACCCGGTACCCCAGTAATACCACAGCAGCACAACCCTATATATACTTTATAAACACACACATATGCAGGGAGAGGATACAGAGCAGCACATTCCTGTGCATCATCTGTGTAGTGCCCTACAGGTGTTGTTACCTGTGACACCTGTGTTCCCTGTCATGGGATCATCAGGGACCATAAACTCTGCAGTATTTCTCTGATATACACTATATATTATATATACCGCCCTACCCCAGCATCCTGATAGATAGATAGTGCTGGTGTAATATATATATATATATATATATTTATATACATACATACAGGTTGTATATAAATTACGGAGGGGTCACACACATACATACATACATACATACATACATACATACATACATACAATCGGCATAGGGAACATATATATATATATATATATATATACACACTTATAGTGGTGATGGGTGACGCATTTATAAATATACATACATATATATATATATATATATATATATATATATATACACACACACACACACATCTAGTGGGGATGGGTGGGGGCTGCCTGTTACCTTCCTTCGCCTTCTTCCTCCGGGCCAGGGTTCCCCCGAGCTTCCCGAGGAAGGAGTCATCTTTCTTCCTGGAGGGAGGAGATTTTGGGGTCGGGGATTTTGGGGTGGAAGGGGACTTCTGGGGGGACGTAGCCATGGCTTCGGGGTGTGTGCAGGGAGGAGGCTGCTCTCTCTCTGCCGCCAGCGGAAGCGGAATTATCCCAGCAGCAGCTCCCTCCTCCTCCCAGTGCTCCCAGTACGGCTACGCTGCAGCCGGCAGCCCTGGCTGGTGCTACTGGTGCCTCTCCTGGCACATCTCAGCACTGACACCCCCCAATACAGGGACCCCGCACACACAGCACTGACACCCCCCAATACAGGGACCCCGCACACACAGCACTGACACTCCCATATACAGGGACCCCTCACACACAGCACTGACACCCCCCAATACAGGGACCCCTCACACACAGCACTGACACCCCCAATACAGGGACCCCACACTCCCGCACACACAGCACTGACATTCCCAATACAGGGAAACCCTCACAGCACTCAAATCCCCCAATACAGGGACCCCCCACACACACAGCACTGACATTCCCAATACAGGGAAACCCTCACAGCACTCACATCCCCCAATACAGGGACCCCACACACACACAGCACTGACACACCCCAATACAGGGACCCCGCACACACAGCACTGACACCCCCAATACAGGGACCTCACGCACACACAGCACTGACAACCCCCAATACAGGGACCCCATACCCCCGCACACAGCACTGACACCCCCAATACAGGGACCCCACACTCCACAGCACTTACACCCCCCAACACGGGGACCCCACAGCACTGGCAACTCCCAGTACAGGGACCCCGCACACACAGCACTGACACCCCCCCCCCCCCCCCCAATACAGGGACTCCATACCCCCGAACACACAACACTGACACCCCTCAATAAGAGCCCCCGCACACACAGCACTAACACTCCCCAATACAGGGACCCCATACCCCCCGCACACACAGCACTGACACCCCCCAATACAGGGACCCCATACCCCCACACACACAGCACTGACATTCCCAATACAGGGACCCCACAGCACTAACACCCCCCAATACAGGGACCCCACACACCCAGCACCGCCACCCCCCAATACAGGGACCCCATACCCCCGCACACACAGCACTGACACCCCCAATACAGGGACCACACACACACACCCCCAATACAGGGACCCCATATCCCCACACACACAGCACTGACAACCCTAATACAGGGACCCCACAGCACTGAAACCCCCCAATACAGGGACCCAGCACACACAGCACTGACACCCTCCTAATACAGGGACACCATACCCCCGCACACACAGCACTGACCCCCTCAATACAGGGACCCCACAGCACTGACACCCCCCCAATACAGGGTCCCGCACTCACAGCACTGACACCCCCAATACAGGGACCTCACACACACAGCATTGACACCCCCCAATACAGCAACCCCACAACAACGCACACAGCACTGACACCCCCCAATACAGGGACCCCGCACACACAGCATTGACACTCCCATATACAGGGACCCAGCACACACAGCACTGACACCCCCCAATACAGGGACCCCATACCCCCGCACACACAGCACTGACACCCCCAATACAGGGACCACACACACCCAATACAGGGACCCCATATCCCCACACACACACAGCACTGACAACCCTAATACAGGGACCCCACAGCACTAAAACCCCCCAATACAGGGACCCAGCACACACAGCACTGACACACTCCTAATACAGGGACACCATACCCCCGCACACACAGCACTGACCCCCTCAATACAGGGTCCCGCACTCACAGCACTGACACCCCCAATACAGGGACCTCACACACACAGCATTGACACCCCCCAATACAGCAACCCCACAACAACGCACACACAGCACTGGCACCCCAGTACACACAGCACTGACACCCCCCAATACAGGGACCCCGCACACACAGCACTGACACCCCCAATACAGGGACCACACACACACAGCACTGACACCCCCCAATACAGGGACCTCACACACACAGCACTGACAACCCCCAATACAGGGACCCCATACCCCCGCACACAGCACTGACACCCTCCAATACAGGGACCCCACAGCACTGACACCCCCCCAATACAGGGTCCCGCACTCACAGCATTGACACCCCCCAATACAGGGACCTCACACACACAGCACTGACACCCCCCAATACAGGGACCTCACACACACAGCACTGACAACCCCCAATACAGGGACCCCATACCCCCGCACACAGCACTGACACCCTCCAATACAGGGACCCCGCACACACAGCACTGACACCCTCCAATACAGGGACCCCGCACACACAGCACTGACACCCTCCAATACAGGGACCCCGCACACACAGCACTGACACCCCCCAATACAGGGACCGCACACACAGCACTGACACCCCCCAATACAGGGACCCCGCACACACAGCACTGACACCCCCCAATACAGGGACCCCGCACACACAGCACTGACACCCCCAATACAGGGACCTCACACACACAGCACTGACAACCCCCAATACAGGGACCCCACACTCCCGCACACAGCACTGACACCCTCCAATACAGGGACCCCACAGCACTGGCACCGCCTAGTACAGGGACCCAGCACACACAGCACTGACACCCTCCTAATACAGGGACACCATACCCCCGCACACACAGCACTGACACCCTCCGTTCCCTGGGGAATACCCGCCGTTTTTGTTTGCCCGCCCATGAAACACTGGGTGTCCACCCCGGATTGCCCCCCTGGATGTCAATCACTGTGCGAGCGTCTGGGCAAGTGAAAAATTCGCCCTATGGGTCTACACATAAATTCGCTGCTCTACAAGCAAGTCTGAATCAGCCCGAACATGACATCAGTGTTCTGACACCATGCAAAGTGGTCTGTGTGCAAATCACAACAGGACTCTGGAGAACTGCAGAAGTGGGACTTTACTCACTGTACATGCTGAACAATGGCTGCAGAGGTACCTTACTGTATAACAGGAAGCATAGAGCAAACATATACACCAGGGACGTGCAGTCAGGGGAGGCAGTGCCTCCCCTGACATAATGATGTGAATAATAAAAAGAAGATATATTTATATATCTTCTTTTATTATTTTCATCATTTCTACCTCTCTTCCTGCCTCCTACCATCCTACACTGCTGCATGTGAGGGTGGGAGGCAGCGGGAGAGGTGCCTCCCGCTGTTAACATTAAAACACCGGGCAGCGGGGGGGCGGGTAGGGGTCGGCAGGGGGAAGGGTGCAGCAATGGGCTGTAAAAGCCCATTGAAAATAAATGGGGAAGCGGCACTCATACTGGTGCCGCAATGACAGGGGCACCAGTATTAATGCACGCCCCCAGATGTGATTGGGTCAGCGGATCCAGTGATGGATCCGCTGTCCAATCACACACATGCAGCAGCGTAGGATGCAGCAGCGCGACAGCGTGGAGTCCGGCGCCGCTGTCACCGCCGAGGAGAGGTGAGTCCGCCGGGGGCGCATGTACGCCCTGCTGCCTGTGCCCGGCCGCTGCATATACCATATAGCATGGTATGCGGGCGGGGGGGGGTCGGGGGTCCCGTGCGGGGAGATCAGTGCCTCCCCAGGCAATGACCTCACCGCACGTCACTGATATACACTGATAACCAGAACAGGCTTCATCAGATACAATACTGGAAATGCCTTGTTCATATATTGCACAATGACAGTGTGGGGAAATTGGGGAGGTATTTTTTGCATGTTGCTGCCGTACAGAATTTATTAACAATGTGTTTATTTCTTTGTTCTTCAATCCAAGTGTCTCTCTGGTGATTCTTGAATATTGTTACCATTCTGTTACCACTGTTGTTAATATAAGATTTGCCAAAACCAATGTACGGTATATAATATAACATGTCCTTATAAAATAGTGAATGTTTGATTTACTGAGAGCCGGGCACACTGATTGGTCGAAGGAAGTCATGTGAGCAACTATAAACCTGAGGGTTTAAAAGGAATTTATTTACAAAACGCATTGATGCCGCATATGCCACCTACATCATGGCCAGCGTAACTGTGAGGAGTACTGGGTACTACATCTTGGAAGGTGAGCGAATTCTGCCAGAAGTATCTGTAGCGCTCACAGCCCGGAACATCTCGTTTTCACCGCCACCTCTCCCTGTCTCTACAAGCTATTTTGAACAGTTTTTATGTGATTTTATCGTTTGGCTTGTGGATTTTAACCCCTTACCGCCGCAGCCTGTTTTTGCCTTCCTGACAGAGCCCTTTTTTTCAAATCTGACATGTATCACTTAAGTGGGGATAACTTTTTTTTGCTTTTACTTATCCCAGTGATTTTGAGATTGTTTTCTCGTGACACATTGTACTTCAAGTTAGTGGTAAATTTTGGTCGATACAGTCTGTGTTTTTTTGTGAAAAATACCAAAATGTCGTAAAAAAATTGAAAATTTTGCAATTTGCAAAATGTTAAATTTTCTGCTTGTGAGACAAATAATCATACCACTCAAAATAGTTAATAACTAACATAGACCATATGTCTACTTTATGTTTCCATCATTATTTCAACCTCCTTTTAATTTTTTTGGACACTAGGAGGCTTAAAATATGAATAGCAAATTCTCAAATTTTCAAGAAAATTTCAAACACTGATTTTTTTAGGGACCAGTTCAGTTCTGATGTGACTTTGAGGGACTTGTATGTGAGACACCCCCATAAATGATGCCATTTCAAAAACTGCACCCCTCACAGTATTCAAAACAGCATTTTGGAAGTTTGTTAACCCTTTAGGTGTTTCACAGGAATTAAAACAAAGTGTAGGTGAAATTTAAAAATTTCATTTTTTTTGCAGATTTTCAATTTTAATACATTTTTCTAAGGAACACAGTAGATTTTACTAGAGAAATGTGACTAAAAATTCATTCCCCCCAATTCTTTTGTTTTCATAAATATCCTATATGTGGCCCTAGTGTGCACGTTGACCAAACCACAGGCTTCATAATAGAAGGAGCACCTACTTAAATTTTGGAGCCTCCTTTTTATGAGATTATTTTTTAGGCACCATGTAGGTTTTAGCATAAGATGCTAAAAGTTAGGAACCCCCCCACAAGTGACCCCATTTTGCAAACTACACCCCTCTGGGAATTCATCTAGGGGTATAGTGTACATTTCAAACCCCCAGGGGTTTCACCAATTGTGGTACAACTGGGCTGTGAAAATGAACAATTAATTTTTTTACACAAAAATGCAGTTCTGGCTCAAAATTTTTCATTTTCACAAGGAATGAAGGAGACAAAGCACCCCAAAATCTGTGCCTCAATTTCTCCTGAGTACGGCAATGCCTCACATGTGACCAAAAAATACCATTTGGGTGCATGGCAGGACTCAGAAGGGAAGGAGTGATATTTGGATTTTGCAGCACAGATTCTGGTGGAATGTTGGTGGATGCTATGTCGCATTAGCAAGACCCCCGAAGCACCAATACAGTGGAACCCCCTCACAAGTGACCCCATTTTGCAAACTACACCCCTCAGGGAATTCATCTAGGGGTATAGTGTACATTTCAAACCCCCAGGGGTTTCACCAATTTTGGTACAACTGGGCAGTGAAAATGAAAAATTAAATTTTTTACACAAAAATGCAGTTCTGGCTCAAAATTTTTCATTTTCACAAGGAATGAAGGAGACAAAGCACCCCAAAATCTGTGCCCCAATTTCTCCCGAGTACGGCAATGCCTCACATGTGACCAAAAAATACCATTTGGGTGCATGGCAGGACTCAGAAGGGAAGGAGTGATATTTGGATTTTGCAGCACAGATTCTGGTGGAATGTTGGTGGGTGCTATGTCGCATTAGCAAGACCCCCGAAGCACCAATACAGTGGAACCCCCCACAAGTGACCCCATTTTGCAAACTACACCCCTCAGGGAATTCATCTAGGGGTATAGTGTACATTTCAAACCCCCAGGGGTTTCACCAATTTTGATACACTGCTGTGAAAATGAAAAATTACATTTTTTTACACAAAAATGCAGTTCTGGCTCAAAATTTTTCATTTTCACAAGGAATTAAGGAGACAAAGCACCCCGAAATCTGTGCCCCAATTTCTCCCGAGTACGGCAATGCCTCACATGTGACCAAAAAATACCATTTGGGTGCATGGCAGGACTCAGAAGGGAAGGAGTGATATTTGGATTTTGCAGCACAGATTCTGGTGGAATGTTGGTGGGTGCTATGTCGCATTAGCAAGACCCCCGAAGCACCAATACAGTGGAACCCCCCCACAAGTGACCCCATTTTGCAAACTACACCCCTCAGGGAATTCATCTAGGGGTATAGTGTACATTTCAAACCCCCAGGGGTTTCACCAATTTTGATACAACTGGGCAGTGAAAATGAAAAATTACATTTTTTACACAAAAATGCAGTTCTGGCTCAAAATTTTTCATTTTCACAAGGAATGAAGGAGACAAAGCACCCCAAAATCTGTGCCCCAATTTCTCCTGAGTACGGCAATGCCTCACATGTGACCAAAAAATACCATTTGGGTGCATGGCAGGACTCAGAAGGGAAGGAGTGATATTTGGATTTTGCAGCACAGATTCTGGTGGAATGTTGGTGGGTGCTATGTCGCATTAGCAAGACCCCCGAAGCACCAATACAGTGGAACCCCCCCACAAGTGACCCCATTTTGCAAACTACACCCCTCAGGGAATTCAACTAGGGGTATAGTGTACATTTCAAACCCCCAGGGGTTTCACCAATTTTGGTACAACTGGGCTGTGAAAATGAAAAATTACATTTTTTACACAAAAATGCAGTTCTGGCTCAAAATTTTTCATTTTCACAAGGAATGAAGGAGACAAAGCACCCCAAAATCTGTGCCCCAATTTCTCCCGAGTACAGCAATGCCTCACATGTGACCAAAAATACCATTTGGGTGCATGGCAGGACTCAGAAGGGAAGGAGTGATATTTGGATTTTGCAGCACAGATTCTGGTGGAATGTTGGTGGGTGCTATGTCGCATTAGCAAGACCCCCGAAGCACCAATACAGTGAAACCCCCCCACAAGTGACCCCATTTTGCAAACTACACCCCTCAGGGAATTCATCTAGGGGTATAGTGTACATTTCAAACCCCCAGGGGTTTCACCAATTTTGATACAACTGGGCTGTGCAAATGAAAAATTACATTTTTTTACACAAAAATGCAGTTCTGGCTCAAAATTTTTCATTTTCATAAGGTATGAAGGAGAAAAAGCACCCCAAAATCTGTGCCCCAATTTCTCCCGAGTATGGCAATGCCTCATATGTGACCAAAAAATACCAGTTGGGTGCATGGCAGGACTCAGAAGGGAAGGAGTGATATTTGGATTTTGCAGCACAGATTCTGGTGGAATGTTGGTGGGTGCTATGTCGCATTAGCAAGACCCCCGAAGCACGGTGAAATGATGAACCTAATAATCCATAGATGTGTGGTATATTTTAAAACACTCCTTTATACATAGGCCGGGTTTGTCGGGGCAAGTTTCACAGTGGAAAATAGTATCCTTTCTTATTCCCTTTTTATAGCAAACTTTGCACCTTTTTTGTGTCCTGCCCTTTTTTGCAGTGGAGGGGATTTCGTTAGGAAAATGCTGCCCTGGTACAATACGGGGGCCAGTACTAGAAGTACTGGGGCCCTCTGCCTGCTGGTTCCCAAATATTAGGCCCTTTATGACTTCCTCTTGAAAGTGCATAAATGTCCCCCTCTGGCTGGTAGAACGGAATAGCACGTAAGCGTTATACAGTGCCATCTGGATGATATACACGGCCAGCTTCTTTTTTTTTGATATACACGGCCAGATTTTTGTTTTCCGCAGGGCACTGTACGGCTTCAGTACCTGATCTGAAAGATCCACTCCGCCCATGTACTTATTGTAATCTAGGATACAATTAGGTTTTGAGGTGTGGGTACTGGTACCTCGTACAGGGACGGAGGTGGTACTGTCTCCATGAATTGTTGTCAGTATAAGGACATCCCTCTTGTCCTTATATTTGACCAACAACATATTTTCGGTGGATTGTGCCCTGCTTTCACCCCTTCTCAGTACTTGGGCAATGTGCGTTTTTGGGAGGCCTCTTTGGTTCTTGCGCACAGTACCGCAAGCTGCTGTACCTCTTGAACCAAGGGCCTTAAACAGGGGGATGCTAGTGTAAAAGTTATCCACATAGAGGTGATAACCTTTATCCAGGAAGGGGTGCACTAAATCCCAGACAATTTTTCCAGTAACACCTACGAGGGAGGGGGGGCATTCTGGCGGTTCAATTCTTGAATCCTTCCCTTCATATACCCTAAACCTGTGGGTGTACCCTGAGGTGCTTTCACACAGTTTATACATTTTTATGCCATACCTTGCCCTCTTACTGGGAAGGTACTGGCGGAATTTAACCCTTCCTTTAAAATGTATAAGGGACTCGTCGATACAAATACATTTTTCAGGGATGTACATCTCTGCAAATTTGGCACTGAAATGATCAATGACCGGCCTGACTTTGAATAGCCGGTCAAAGGTGGAATTATCTCTGGGTGGGCACTGTGCATTATCGTTGTAACGCAAAAATTTAAGGATTGTCTCAAAACGAGTCCGAGTCATGGCCATACGGTAAAGTGGGGTGCTGTACAGAACATCTGTACTCCAATATTGCCTAATTTCTGGCTTTTTTACTATGCCCATATGTAACACCAGACCCCAAAACATCATCATCTCTACTGCATCTACAGGGGTCCACCTAGCAAATGATGACGTGGGGTTTTGAGCAATAAACTGCTGGGCATATAAATTACTTTGGTCCACCATTAAATTTATAAAATCATCAGAGAAAAATAATTTGAAAAAGTCAATTTCTCTGAGACCTGTTGAATCAAATTGGATTCCTGGGATGGCCAAAAACTCAGGAACCTGGGGCTCAAAATTGTCTGGTGGTGGGGTCCATACGGGATCAATCATTTGGGGGGGGGTCTCAGCTGCTCTACGGGGGCGTCTTTGAGGGGGTCCCTCATCACTAGAGGAGGAAGATGAGGTTAAGACGAATCCTTAAAATTCCCCGCTTGCATCACTGGCTGTGTCAGAGTCAGAGGCAAGCATGGCATATGCCTCCTCCGCTGAATACATTCTTTTGGATGACTGGGATGACATTTGGAATGACATTTGGGATGCCATTTTTATTTTTGTGTTTCTGTAAGTGTAATGTTTCAACACGTGTATAGTGTAGGGGGGGTACAAATTTTATTTCAACACGGGGGGTATGTAGTGTGTAGTGTGTATGTAGTGCAGAAAAAAAAATACTTTATACAGGAATTTGATCCCAATAAAAAAAAAAAAAATTAGATCAACCCTGTGGCAAAAATGCTGATCTGTGATGTACGTCACTCAGCAACTTCAAGGCAGCTTTTGGTACAACCTTGAAGGGGTTAAAAAAAAAAAAAAAAAGGTCCTGCGCCAAAAATTGAGCACAGATGTTGGTCAGTAACGTCCGTCACTGAACAGCGCTCAAAGGCAACAGGAATTTGATCCAAAAAAAAAATAAAAAATAGATCAACCCTGTGCCGAAAATGCTGATCAGTGATGTACGTCACTGATCAGCGCACAGTGGCCACAGGACACCCACAAAATCACAGTGTGTGTAAAAAAAAAATTAAAAAAAGACCCCACAGCACCCTCAAAAAAAAAAAAAAAAAAGGTGATCAGTGTTGCGACACTGATTACCAGTGAGGGGCAGCAGGTGCACAACCTTTGGTGCAACTGACAGTGCAACTGACAGCAACTGACAGGTGTATATATAAAAAAAAAAAAACCCTGCACCCCCAAAAAGTTGCTGATCAGTTAATTTATACTGATCAGCACAAAAGGGGGGGCAGCAGTCAGTTGCACAGGCAGCACAACCTTTGGTGCAACTGACAGGTATATATATTTAAAAAAAAAACCTGCACCCCCAAAAAGTTGCTGATCAGCACAGATATACTGATCAGCACAAAAGGGGGGGCAGCAGACACAAAATATAGCACTCTCTATCACTCTCTGTCACTATCTCTCACTATCTGTCACTCTATGACACTGCAGCAGCAGCACACAGGAAGTCACAAGATCCAGGAAGCATCCAGCTGCTGGCAGCACGCTACCAGCGGTGATCAGGTAAGTATCAGGCAAGGATCGGGTCAGTATATCATAGAAACATAGAAACATAGAATTTGACGGCAGATAAGAACCATTTGGCCCATCTAGTCTGCCCCTTTTTTACCCTTCAGGTAAACTCAACCCTTTTTAATCCTTATTTCTTTGTAAGGATATTCATATGCCTATCCCAAGCATGTTTAAATTGTTCTACTGTCTTAGCCTCTACCACCTCTGATGGGAGGCTATTCCACTTATCCACTACCCTTTCTGTGAAGTAATTCTTTCTAACATTTCCCCTGAACCTACCTCCCTCCAGTTTCAGTGCATGTCCTCGTGTTTTATTACTTGTTTTCCTTTGAAGAAAATTTCCCACCTGTACTATGTTAAAACCCTTGATATATTTGAAGATTTCTATCATGTCCCCCCTTTCCCTTCTCTGCTCCAAACTATACATGTTAAGATCTTTTAGTCTATCCAGGTAAGTTTTGTGATGTAGGCCATGAACCATTTTAGTTGCCCTTCTTTGTACACTCTCCAATGTATTTATATCCTTCTGAAGATATGGCCTCCAGAACTGGACACAGTATTCCAGATGAGGTCGTACCAATGACCTATAAAGTGGCATTATTACGTCTTTTTTTCTGCTACTGATTCCTCTCCCTATGCAACCAAGCATCTGACTAGCCTTCCTCATTGCTTTGTTACATTGCCTCCCTGCCTTTAAGTCACTTGAAATAGTGACTCCTAGATCTCTTTCCTCCTCAGTAGTTTCCATTATAGTACCCTTGATACTATATTGAGCCTTTGGGTTTTTGAGTCCCAAGTGCATAATTTAGCATTTTTTAGCATTAAACTGTAGTTGCCATTCTCTTGACCAATTCTCAAGTTTACTTAGATCATCAGTCATTTGATTTACCCCTCCTGGTGTGTCTACTCTGTTGCATATCTTTGTATCATCTGCAAAAAGGCATACTTTCCCTTCAATACCATTTGCAATGTCACTGACAAAGATATTAAAGAGCACTGGTCCAAGTACAGATCCCTGGGGTACTCCACTGGTAACATGTCCCTCCATAGAATGCACTCCATTTACGACAACGACATTTCACGACAGATTGGCACGGTGACCGCTCTGCACGCAATTCCAGACCGGAATGGCGTCTGCAGCGCAGTCACCGTTAGTTTAAATCACGCGCCATGGCTGTGATTGGTCCGTCGGTCCGACGGACCAATCACAGCCTTGGGGGCAGGTGGGGTGAGGTGTGGTCATCACCGGTGACCCCCTCACACCCGGCGGTGATTGATCCCTGTGTTACCGAGCGTCTGATTCGCCGGTAACACAGGAAAACGCTGCGATTGGCTGTTCACATTGAACAGCCAATCGCAGCGATCGCCGACGGGGGGGAGGCATCGCCGCCCCCCCTGGGCATGCTGGGACATGTCTGCTGTCAGGGACAGCAGACATGTTTAAACTGTCACCGCGTCTATAGACGCGGTGACAGTTTAAAGTCATGATGTATATATACGTCATGTGTCGGTAAGTACATCCCGGCCATGACGTATATATACGTCAAATGTCAGGAAGGGGTTAAATGCTTTTTGACTGCATGGCATTGGGATTGTGTGTTTAAAGAACCTGCTACAGGCAAGCAAGGCTGAATTAATAAGTAAGTGTAAGTGACATGATTCACGTATCCAGGGTGGTTGATATACCAGCTGTCAAAAACTGTTACGGGCATTGGAGGCAGAAACTTAAATAAAATATCTGCCCTCATATATAGGGCCTTATTCTGGTCTGTGCGGCCGGAGCCGAATATGCGGCCAGGACCGTGCGTCCTAAACCCCGCCTTCCGTACGGATCGCTCACTCCGTCTGAATGCGGTAAGAAGCTGTCCGAACGGACCGCAAGTGTATTTCTCATGAATACACCTCCTCCATCTCAGACCATCGAATGCAGGACCGAGTGGTCAGGCAGCTCCCGCAACCTCAGACCACACGGGCATTTCTCCGTGCAAAAGCAGGGATCTGGGCGGGCAGCTGACATCCGGCAATGTCATATGTCCGCCCCCTACACGTGCGTCACGACCGCATTACCATACGTACGCCCAGCGTTTTCATGGGAACGCCCATGAAACGCGGGGCGTACGCATATGGTAATGAGCCAAAACATCCCTTCACGCCCCTCTCCACCCCCTGTTCGTAGTGTACACATTTCATGCGGAATTTGGACGTGCGTCCCGTTCGCACATGCGCAGAGACGCCTCTGCACATGCGCAGACACAAAACATCGGCAGACCGACCGCACGCGGACATTACCGCACCAACCAGAATAAGGGCCCTAGTGAGAAGAGTGCAATTTGTCCTTTCACCTGTGATATCCATTAGAAATATATAAAGAAACTGCTACGTGTACTCGTGATTGAAACAATAAGTAAGTGTAGAATCATTAGAAATCCGGTCCGCCAGAATCCACCTGGGACTGTTCCATCCTAAACAACAGGATTGTACGTCTCAGCAGGCTTACATACATCACTGGTTCTCCCAAAATACCCGTTTCATATGTGCTAGATTTGGGAGATTGATCGTCTTCAGGGAGTGACCAGCTGCTTTTATTGAATTGAAACTTCATTAGCGCCAGGTTATAAGTATTCTTGTATTTGCATCTCGAATTTTAAGGGGGGGGCCATATGGCCAATGGAGGGTGGCAGTTTGGAGCTGTCCCCCCCCCTGGATGGAGGTGAGCGGTGCTAGTTGCAGCCACAGCTAGTGCGTCAGCCGGCAAGCCCCCCCCCCCATGGAACGTCACGGCGACCCGCGCTGCATCACATCACCCGGCAAGGCACATCAGCCGGCAAGCCACCCCCCCCCCCCCCCCAAACATCTCACGGCACTACCCCCCACGTGGAACAACACAGTGGGTGAGTGCCGGGGCGCCCCGCCTAGGGCGCTCCGGTGTCTTGCATCAGCCCTGTAGGCAAGTATCATCTCTGGACATACAGACAAGGTACTGGGCCATAAATTTGAATTTTATTGGGTTAGTGTAGCGGTTCTCAAACTGTGGGTCCTGACCTTCTCAGCATGGGGTCGGGAGTCCATGTTGCTGACCATCAGGCTGATGACTTTTGTAATCTCAGTCAGTGATTCATCGAGTCTGAAAAATCGGTACTCTTTACCTAGAAGGGCGCCCACGATTTTGATCTTGGGCATCGTAAGGTAAAAAAAATCGCGTCGGTCGCATCGCATGCGACCAAAAAAAAATCGCATGCGATGCGACCGACGCGATTACCGCGATTTCCCATAGGGAACAATGTTAAATGTCCCAATTGACCCGATTTTCCATAGGGAACAATGTTAAATGGCCCACAGAGGCCAAATAGGACCCTGAAGTGTGAAATGGCGCCCCCAATTGTTAACGCCACCCCACGATCAACGTCAACCCGAAGCGTGGCGAGCGCAGCAAGCCCGCGAGGGGCGGCGGTACGCGTCCTACGACCTTTTCATACCCCCACTATCCACGTCGGCGTGGAGTTGAGAGCGAGCGAGGCGAGCGCACGCGGATACCTTCACAGGTATACGCGTCCCCTCGCGGGCTTCACAGGTGTCCGCGTCCCCTCGCGGGGCTCGCTGCACTCGCCACGCTTCGGGCTCGGTGGCTCGCTGCGCTCGTGGGACGTACATACATAGACTAGCAATATTTCTGTGGAAATCTATTTTAAAATGTTAGCAACTATCTAATGCATTCTCTCACTTGGGTCAAAATGTGAAGGACATATATATATATATATATAGGTGTTGTTTTATAACATTCCATAACTGTCATAAAATAAGTAAAAACATGTCCTCCCTTGATGACAGGTCTACAATTCGTTATACATTAGCAGCATCGCTCTGTAAAATACAATGTGGCAATGGTTTTGTCTAAAAACGCCAGCGGTTCCATTGAATAAACTTTGTTGTGCATTACCTAAAATTAATTTACTAAGCTCGAGGAAAAGTGCGTTGCTATAAATACGAGCGGTAATCTCCTTGACCTTCTCTTCGCAGCCGCTGTTTCCCTCCCCTGTGCGCAGTGTAAAGGTAACATTTCAATGTCGTGAGATATAAGACAGAAAATGTGATTGTTTGCAAAGCATTCAATTTCACAAAGTTGATTTCTACATTCTCATGTCAGGGATGGGTAAACAGCGGCATGCGATACTCTAATATCCGCCTTGTCTTCAAGAAAACATTCTTTTTTTTTGTTGAATATGTTTTATTAACTGATCAAGAAAGGATTGTAAATATACAATAATATTGTAAGTGGTACAAAAAAACTAGAACCAAAGGAACATTAGGGCAGGCAGGAAACATAAACAGGCAATGGTGAATTTAGCCTACAACATATAAACAAGATCGGCGCGCCATTGTAGAAATAAATATATAAAGCGGTGGGGGAAAAGAAAATGGGGGGAATAGACGCAATAATCTATAAACATAAAAACAAATATAAAATCATAAACAATAATAAGACATCTTAGCAAATTTACCCCAAAAAGTTCCATCATTTTGGATTGTATGAAGGCATGGCTGGGTCACTTTAGACAGGGGGGGCCCCCGTCACACTTGTCATTACTTGCCGCAAACTGCACAGGAGAACATTACACTGTCAAAACACAGAGTAAAAGCAGTATAAACTTGGTCAATTGGTAAGTGTGTGTGTGTGTGTGTGTGTGTGTGTGTGTGTGTGTGTGTGGGGGGGGGGGGGGGATATTATTTATTTATCGAGGCGGACCGCGGGGCTGCTAAAGTAACTCGGAAGTGGGGAACCAGACTGCCCCAGATACAACTTCCACCCGCAAGTGGCGGAAGTCCATAGAGGCTTAATACAGAAGAATACAAGAAACGGGGCGGAAGTGGCGCCCGCCCCACCGGAAGTGGGGCATATTACCCCCGGATTTGGAAATCTGTGTCCTTTCTACCTTTAAATACTATTATTGTGAATTTGATTGTTTATTTATATACTTGGTACGAAACCGAGATCTAGACTGAATTATACAGCCTTATACTGTGTCCGTTCCACGATTTTCCCCTTAATTAATAAAATGGACGCATCGCACAGGATGTGACATCATAACTTAGTCCCATAATCAGTTACAGTATAAATACCGGTCCAGGCACACCTCTCCCTCAGACGAAACGCGTTGGAACTGCCTGCTGACTCCCCCTTTTTAGATAAGTACTTCTTTCATACTATAATTCTAAAAAAAAATTGTAAAAAATGTTTTAGATTTTTTTCTTAAAATTTATTTTGCCTATTTTATATATATTTTGTATTTTATATATATATATATATCTTTTACATTGTTCTATTATATTGTTTCTATCGTATGTTTCCAAGTAGTGTTTGTATCATTAAAATCCATGCTGTGCTATTGTGCACACTTTTAATAAATATTTATTACGTTTTATAAAAAAAAGGGTACTTGTTTCCTAGCACGGCGCCCACGATTTTTATCTTATGGATCTCATGGAACTTATGCATCTTATTGATCTCATCGCATTGTATATCAAGTATATAAGATTTTGGTTGTTTTTATTGTATGTACAATATCGGATGCGATGCAATTTTTTTTATTGTATATGATTCATATAAGATTTGTAATTGTAAAAGTACCCTTATGGGTACTTAAAATGTAAAATGAGCCCTCAATAACCATCGTTAAAGCCACCGGCACTATCAACGCCAACCTGAAGCATGGCGAGCGGCGGCGGTACGCGTCCTCCGACCTTTTCATACCCCCACTATCCACGTTGGCGTGGCGTTGATTTTATATAGTGTGGCGAGCACAAAGCGTGGCGAGGGGACGCGCAATACATGTGAAGTAGTCTGCGTCCCTCGTGGGGCTCGCTGCCCACGTCGGCGTGGAGTAGATTTTATATAGTGAGGCGAGCGCAGCGAGCCACCGAGCCCGAAGCGTGGCGAGGGGACGCGCAATACATGTGAAGTAGTCCGCGTCCCCTCGCAGGGCTCCCCACGCTTTGGGCTCGGTGGCTCGCTGCGCTCGCCACACTAATATAAAATCAACTCCACGCTGACGTGGATAGTGGGAGTATGAAAAGTTCCTCTGTAAAATTACCCAGAAAGGTTGGACAGCCGTCTTCGGACATAAGTGGCACCTTATATTCTCTTCCTTTTCATACACATATATATATATATATATATATATATATATATATATACACACATACACGTACAAATAGCTGGCACTCAACTCCTTAATTAAATGAATGGCCCTGTGCCATCGGTAAAGTCACCCCAACATACAGATGGAGCCGGCCTGGTCTTTGCAGGGGATGGCTGAAGAATCGCCAGCCGCCATCTGATCTGCATCTCATGCGCACGCGTCCCCTTCCGACGGCGCTTCCCCTGGGTTCCCGCCGGCGGGCACCCGGGGTCCTCACCGCCTCCCCGCTCTCCCCCACCGCCTCCCCTAACCCTGTCCGTCTCCCTGAAGACGGACAGGGTTCCCGTCGCCCCACCTCCCGGAAACTGAGACGCATGTGAGACGCACGCTCGTCTCAGTCAGATGGAGCGCCTCGCCGCTGGCGGATCGCCAGTGGAGACAATCTGGCGATTCGCCAGCAAGAGGGAGGCCGGCTCCATCTGTATATAGTAGTCCTCCAAAAGAAAGGCACTCCAAGTTGATTTGGAAGTTATAGAGTGCCGGCATATTGCAGAATGTATATATATACCATGTGGAGAGCCTGTGTTTGTGCCTCTGTAGGAAACCTCACAGGTTCAGCGCTGCCTCTGATTAAAAACCCTCCCATGACGAGGCTGCTGTCCTACATCGGCCTAAGAAGCATGTGATGAGTTCCACCAATCAGAGCTCAGCACAAGCCTCTCAGCCTCTTGTGCAGTCTCATGGGACTTAGTTAACTCCCAGTAATGCACTGCACACTTGTGCAGTTGGTGAGCCTTGGCTCCCGATGCTCAGCACCATTAATCATTGGCAGATAGGTGAAGCTGCAGCACTACCCCACTCCCATGCACAAAACCTTTAGCTATAAAAATGCATGCTGAGGTAGAGGGGGGCCCAGGGGTACTGAGCACCCCCTTAATTCGGCCTGTATGAAGGTCTAAGGATTCAATGTGTATGCCTCATTTTTTTGTAAAAAAGAAGAACCCCAGATTCAGTGTGAAAAATATCAGGAGTTTCCAAGCATCCGAATGATCCTGGAAGAGGAAGATACTATGAACCACCTAAACGAGTTAACGGTGACATGTCTGGGTGTCTGCTACAGCGTTTCCTGGAAGACTCTGGCAGCCAATCTGTGACCTACGTTTCCTATGTAAACCTTCCCATTTCATTAGCTCACTGCCAGAGCAATAAGGTGAATCCTGACTCCTGTTTAGCCTTAATCTGCAGATTCTAGTTTACTACATGGCGCCAGTATTATTGGGTTTTCATTCTGCAAGCATCAACTGAACGCTTTCCAAGCTACTGTCTTTTTATCCTGTGTTTCTAGTGCATCTAAACAGCTAAGCCTTTGTATTCCAAGCTACAAAGCTTACCTGTTACTGTTGTCTCTCAAACTAGTATTGCTTCCAGATGTACTAAACACAAGTCTCTGCAGTAGTCCCAAATTGACAAATCTGCTGCTCCTGAATTCACAAGCATTGCTGTCTACAAGCCTGCATCTTAGTTCTGCTGGGATGCTCTTGTGATTGTGCTTCCACCTGAAAGCTTCATCTAATAAACTCCACTGTATATTGCCTGATGATTTCAAGTTCTTGTGAGTTCAGCCTTGTTTGTTAATAATAAGCTGGATTCTACTTTTGGAAAAGTGCACCCTTCAATTCCTGCAGATCTCCTGAATGTTAGGGTTACATTTACATACCCTCCAACATGACCCATTCCATTAGGTACAAAATGCTCTGTTCCTGGACTTCCCTGCCAGTGGCAGTTACAGATGTGAGCCTGCAGCACAGTCCAATATTCAAAAAGGGGAGCCACACCAGCTGCCATCCCAAACATCACCGAGAGTTGATGTGACCCCCCCTCTTTGAATATTGGACTGTGCTGTAGGCTCACATCTGTAACTGTCACTGGCAGGGAAGTCCAGGAACAGAGCATTTTGTACCTAATGGGATGGGTCATGTTGGAGGGTATGCATTTACTAAAGCTTCTAAAAATTAAAAGAGGTGATATTGCCCATAGCAACCAATTAGATTCTGTCTTTCATTTTCTAGGGTGCAATAGAGAAATAATAGACAGAATATGATTGGTTGCTATGGTAAACATCACCTCTTTTCATATTTAGAAGCTTTAGTAATCTAGCTCCTTATTGTAATGTTGACCTTTCTGCAAGCCAGTTCTATATCTGCTTTGTCTGCAAGTTCCATCCTAATTTTGAATGCTCATTCTAAAGGACATTACCATCTCAGCTCCATGCCGCTAGCACATAGTTCCCCTTATGGTACATGGTCAGCAGGTCAACCACAGAAAGGTCGATGACTGAAGGCTGACATTAGGTTGACACAGGCACTAAATGACCCAAACCCCCCCCCTACCAGTGGTCGACCAAATGATCCCAACACCACCACCACCCCCTCGTGATATCTACAGCAGCAAGCAAATAACTCTTCAGCTTCTTACCACAGTACAAGCTCTACATACACAGACTTAGTCTTAAGGTGTCCTGCATTTCTAGTCCAAGTCCAGCTTTAACCTGCTCTATAGCGCTAGTAAACCAGCAATACTCAGTTACCAGCCACAGGTACCAGCCCAGTGTCCAGTTACAGACCAGGTGATCCCAGCCCAACATGCAGATCCACCAGTGCCATCCCAGTGTCCTGTATCCACTGGTTCTGGCACAGTCTCCAGTTCCATTGGTTCAGGCTAGGTGTCCAGCTCTCTTACAATGGTCACAGCCCAGTTTCCAGTTCTACTGGTTCTGGACCAGTGCTCAAATCTTGTCAACTGGTTCCAGCCCAGCATCTAGTTCCACCTGCACCAGCCTGGTGTCTAGCTCTCGCTCACTGCATCTGGTCCAGTGACCAGCTCTTGTACACTGATCCCCGGACGGTTTCTAGTTCCACTGATTCATTCCCAGTGTCTAGTCCCACCAGTGCCAACCCAGTTTTGAGTCCAAGTCCCGCCAGTCCTGTCTGCTTTTCAGTTCCAATGGTATCAGACTATTGCTCAGTATTCCAGTATTATCACAAAGTACATTCCAGCAAGAAACATAATTAATAATTGTAAAGCGCAACTGAATCTACTGCGCTATATAAGAACCTGTAAATAAATAAATAAAGTACCTACTGTAGTTATTATCACTTCATCTATAGCCCAGTGTTCCCAGTTCCTGTGCCCACAGACAAATACAGGTTTCCATGGAATCTGTAATGTCCCCAGTACACTTCATTATGTCACATTGTTAGGCCCCAATATACAATATGCCAAGTTGTAAGGCATCCAGGATGCATTATGCCACACTGTAATGCCTCCAATACACATTATGCTACATTGTCGGCATTCTCCATTCTGGGATGCCGGGTCAGTCTTTTGACCTCTGGAAAATGGTATGTATCTCATATATTATATATATATATATATATATATATATATATATATATATATATATATATATATATATATATATATATACACACACACACACAGGCAGAGAGCATTTTGTCTAGCATTCCGAATAGAAAAAGCCGCCCTGAGCGCGGCGAAACGCGTTTTTGAGGAGTTCCTGAGCACCACAGACCAAGGACTGGAGGGACAAATACTTATTTGCAATAGTCAACTTGCTTATCCAATCCAAATACGGTCCCGGCAAAGCTGGCGCAGACGGCACAGAGAGTGTTTCTGTCAATCACCGCTAACCTGGAGGAGTGAACGCACAGCCAGCAATCTGGGCATCGTTGCAACAGGAGTGTGCTTTCACCCCCCAACGGAGTACGTACCCGCTGAGAACAGTCAGTTCCAGCCTTCCATTCGGCCCGCTGGCCGGTGCAGGAGCTTGGAGCCTATCAGACGACGCAAGGTGTGAGTGGCGGTGCGTGTATCCAGCGACCAATTGACTGGTCGTTCATATTAGCGGCAGCCCAGCACGAAGGTCTGACAGTCGGCGACGGCTGCTCCTGTGTCCACTGGGATCAGTTTGCCAACAGTGGATCTCGGAGTGCCGCTGTCATTCTCAAACTATTGGCACTGGAGACCCAGGTGTGAGTACATACCAACTAACTTACCCATGACATCTATTGGGAGGACATAAAACCCCTATAAATTGTTGTGGTTATTTTAAATGTACCCCCCCCCCCCTTTTTTTTTTGCATGCATACAATTAATTAATTTTATTGTTATTTATTAAATTAAATTGTCTTGTGTACACACGGCGCCCACTGGTTCTTTCTCCTGTCTTTGCAAATTACTGAGGGCGGCATCCCTCCACCATAGGGCAGCCATCTGTACACGGCACACGACATTTGTCCCTAGCGCGCCGCTCATACTTTCTGTTACTTAGAGAGCATTTTGTCCCTCCTGAAATGGGTCATGTTTGGAGGTATGTACAGTGTAATAATATATACCCACCTTTCCTAAATGCCCTGAACCTGGACACTGGCAGAGGTTAGATAATATCAGATGCCGGTGACCCCAGGATTTGGGCTCTCACTTCTCAATCACATGTATTATGCATGAATAATAACATACTAAACAAGAACACTAGGACCATTATAGCCACAACCTCAGCTACATCTTTATTACATAAAGTTTGTAACGGTCACATTACATATATATGTACAATTGTCAGTCTCGCAGAAAGGGGTCGGCTCTGATATCTTTGCAGTTATGAATTGTACAACAATAAATAAAATGTGCAGCTTGTCAAAATATACATAAGGAAATACAGTTGTGTGCATATCTTGTATGGAGTGACTGTCATATATGGACAACAGTATGTTTCTGAGTTTTTGAGAGATGATTTCAGGCTAAAGTCCTTTTTCACGATCATTAAGGTAACACTTACGGTAAAATTATGAGGTAAGGCATCTGTGATTCGGCTGCCACTAGCTTTTACACGTACATACCGCTTCCTTAGAATACAGGCAGCCATTTTGTGGGCCATATCAACCTTTATAGCAACGCAGCACACCACTTCACCAGCCACTGCTGGCATCTTTGAGACATGAGCCATGTTGTGCCTTATGCCAGAGTAAACCCACTAGTCGCTAGTACATTTGTAGGCTGAAAATAGGGCAAGCAAAATGGCCGCCAGCACCACCAAAGTGACAGCTCCACTGTAACTAGGTTTAACCTACAACAGGAAGATATGCCATATATATTCACGCTATTCTTACAGACTGGTGTAACCAGCAACACCAGCTTTGTATTACGTAACAACTATAGACATCCTTCCTCATTCTGTGTAAGCTACGGCCTAACCTATTGCAAAGCAACAGATAATCAGCAAGATATTGGTCTGAATGCGACAAAATGAGTATTGCGTACTCACAAAACGCCTCACCAATTAGCAGCTAATTATTAATAAATATTGAATAAAATTATTTATTGATACTTTAACTGAAGATTAAAAGATTAAAGATTAAAAGTTCCACCCTCATTCTATTGGTCCAGAACTTGGAAGAGGTAACATGTACTATAGGCCGAGACTCGGGGATGCCACCTTACTACTGATGTTGCTGTAGTGTAAGTGTAACTTATACCGCTTTCAGACCGCACTCTAGACCCGGGTTATTGCCGTGTTCTTGCGGCCCCAACATGGGTCAAGGTGCGGTCTGAAAAGGGCAACACGGGTGTTCAACCCTGGTATTGACCAGGGTTGAACACGGCTATGACCCGTGTCAAGTGCAGTGTGAACGGGTGCCTGGGTCGTGCGACCCGTGTCCCGTTCACAGTATGGAGGAGGCAGCACTGTTAGCTCCAAGTACTGCCTCCTCCCAAGCCCCCGATGACGCGCCGCCGCCCAGCTCCGCCCAATGTGACGTCCCTGACTCAGCAATATGCCATGTCGGTGTCGGAACTTTCAGACCGCATATGCCGTGTTGCTCTGGGGATGGGACCCGTGTCCTAATCACGTGTGCGACATGGCATTTGCGGTCTGAAAGCAGTCTTACTGTATTGTAGGTGCTTTGTATATATGGCATAAGATACACACGGCTTCTCATTGTGATTCATGTGACAGATAGCGGAACCAGCAACCCATATCAACAACAGTGCGGCCTATCACTTCCCCGGGAACCAGGGTCTCATAGCCACTGCTGTGCTTGCATTAGGTGTGATTTAAATTAACCTTATCACTTTAATTAAAATATTTAAAACAGATAACCACATGGCCCATCTAGTCTGCCCTAGGCACATGCACACCCAACACACTACTATTTGTTTTTTTTCCGGCAGTTCATTAACCTATCGGTAAGTTTTTGGATTGATTGAGTACCCAGTGGAAACCCACACAAGCACTGTGAGAACATACAAACTCCACACATAAGGCCATAGTATGACGACCTCAGTGCTGTAGGGCAGCAATGCCAATCAATATGCCATCCATGCAATGGATCATCTTAGTGTCCTTGTACAGTTCTCCTTCACAATTCTTCTTAATGAATGGCGTGTTATTCATGGCCGCAGGGCGTGCGGGCTGTGCGCAGTGTACATACCGCTACAGCATCTGAGCTGCATATTTAGTATAAACATTATATTTTGCTCTTGGACCGTGAATAATTTCTTTGACATTGTTCCCACAGTTTCTTTGTTCTTAGCCGATGCATTTCAGTAATGAGCACGGCGTTACGTTCCCCTCCCGAATACTGCTAAGGAATCAACAGAAAATTACTTTTGATTGTGGAGCGGAGATAAACGCCCAATTGTGGCCGATGATATACCCTCACCGATACAGTGTTCTCTCCCATTACCAGGGCACGGCCCAGGCACAAATTGTCACCGGAATATTGGGCAGTTGCTCACATGAAACACTGTCACGTTCTGCAGTAAAACGGAGTCTCGTTGCTTAGCTTATGATTAAATAATCCTCATGTTGTTTATGACACCCACTTTCAGCTGGCAGTCCATGGGCAGAGAGATGTCCGCCACGTCCCTCTCTCCGGAGGTCTCTCTGAGCCTTTGTTCCTCAATGCCAGTCACAAGCTTATCCCGGTGCTCAATGACTCTCATCATCTCAGCAAATATGGCCTCCTCCTCTGCAATATCCTCCTCGTCCTTTAGTGCCGCTAGGAGATAAACCACATGCATGATTATCATGTCTGTATAATGGTCCTTATTCAGCGGCTGCATGTTTATTACAGCTGGTGAGATTAGCAGGTTGGAAGAGGAGTATAGTGTGGAGAATGTAAGAGATGGTTCTGGGGGTATGAGTTGGTAGGAGTAACTAGAAGGACTAGTTGTGGCCCTCTGGTCAGGGTGTGTGTAAGAATGTGAGATCCCCAGCAGAGAGAGCAGCATTTTATTCTCTAAATAAAATGGCACATTTGTTTTGCCACCTAATAAGTTACTAAGGCTTACTGAATACATAATGACTCCATCATTCGCAGGGGACGCAGTCAATATACCAACAATCAATATACCGACAACCATTGGCAGACTGTCAAAATACTAACACGTTCAAAATACCGAAATTCATTATACCGACATGGTCAAAATGCTGACACAGTCAAATTGCCAACATTTTAACATGTCGACGTGTCAAAGGGTCGACATGATTTTTTTTTACTTCATGATCCAAGTGGGCATAGAGTTAGATTATACTAATGTCGCCAGCGCAGTGAGGCACAACGCCTGAGGTGACGCAGAAAACTTATATGGTGTCCATTAAAAAAAAACCAAACTTGTAGACTTTTAACATGTCGATATTTAAAATGTCGGCATTTTGTGCGTGTCGGCACTTTCACCATGTTGGCATTTTAAATGTGTCAGTATCTTGACTGTCTGCCAGTGCTTGTCGGTATTTTGAATGTGGAAAAATCATACTGGACCGATTCTCAGTACATGATCCCTCGCCTTTTGATTGGCTGTCTGAGCTACTTAGTACCATTTAGCCCCAAGAGCTTGCATATTGTTAGCTAATTATCCTCTGAGAGATAAAGCTTTCGGCCACCTCATCTAATATGTGTATATAATATATATATATATATATACTCGTATACTTATCGTGAGCTATTCTGCAGTCACAGAACGTAGCAGTAATGTATGCACAGGGAACAATACGACATGTAACTTACGATCGATCATCATCTTCTCCCGCAGTTTCTGCTCCAGCCGTCCTTGCTGGTCCTCTAAGTCTAGCTCTTTGGCTCTGTGGGATGAGAAGGAGAATCAGGATCACTGGGTCTGTAATGTTCTGCACCCTCCACATACCGGTCTGATGCAATGAGCAGGTCTAGGGAGCAATGCACTACACTGGCAGCGCACTGGTGGGACAGAGATGTAACCTATGTGGTCTGGTATACAGTTATTAGTCCTGCACACATCTGTACAGGGTCTACTGGCTCCTGTCCTTCATCAGCTTTTATTTATAACAGGTAGATGAATATGAGGTTTCTGTATTGGCTGATGTGGATATATAGGGTTATTACGGCACAGTAATTATAAATCACATACTTCTCTGTGCTGCTGGGAATCCTGCTCTTTCCACTACACAGTTCTCTGGCTTCCTGCTTCTCCTCCTCACATCATGTCACTGGCCCTGTCACATGCAGGTCTGACCCGGGGCCTTATGCCAAGCACCCAGCACGCAGGTCTGACCCGGGGGCCTTATGCCAAGCACCCAGCACGCAGGTCTGACCCGGGGGCCTTATGCCATGCACCCAGCCTGCAGGTCTGACCCGGGGGGCCTTATGCCAAGCACCCAGCACGCAGGTCTGACCCGGGGGCCTTATGTCAAGCACCCAGCACGCAGGTCTGACGTGGGGGCCTTATGCCAAGCTCCCAGCACGCAGGTCTGACCTGGGGGCCTTATGCCACACACCCAGCACGCAGGTCTGACGAGGGGGCCTTATGCCACGCGCCCAGCACGCAGGTCTGACGTGGGGGCCTTATGCCATGCACCCAGCACGCCGGTCTGACCCGGGGACCTTATGCCATGCACCCAGCACGCAGGTCTAACCCGGGGCCTTATGCCACGCACCCAGCACGCAGGTCTGACCCGGGGGCCTTATGCCACGCACCCAGCAAGCAGGTCTGACCCGGGGGCCTTATGCCAAGCACCCAGCAAGC
Source organism: Crinia signifera (assembly GCF_055691185.1). Taxonomy (NCBI): domain Eukaryota; kingdom Metazoa; phylum Chordata; class Amphibia; order Anura; family Myobatrachidae; genus Crinia; species Crinia signifera. Next base: position 104,513,412 of record NC_139227.1, read on the forward strand.
AGGTCTGACCTGGGGGCCTTATGCCACGCACCCAGCACGCAGCTCTGACCCGGGGGCCTTATGCCAACCATGTACAATGCCATACACCGACACAGGCACCTGGCAGTACTGAGTGACAATGTTCCTGTCTTATTACATGGGCTACGCTGGAGATTGGGAAACTGCTTTGTAGTCTACAATAAATAACTTAATAACATGACATAAGGGGCTGCTGTGTTTCCCACACTGGGCAGCAGATTACGGCATAGCCTGGCGAGGCGCTGGGTGACGCCGCATTCTCCCTATGCTAATGAGAACATTCGATGCAAAGCCTAATGCCGACCAATTTACCCCAGTAATAAAATCTATGTGCGGTGGGAAGACGTTGTATATACTTGTGCGGCATTGCCGTTTCCTGTGCCCCCCGTTGTCGCCCCTAACGCTCCGCTGTGCATGCTGATGAGACTTACACAGACTGCAGCTCAGATTCATAACGATTCAATTTACTCTTGTCCAGGGCGAGCTGGTACCACTCGTGGAGAAGCTGCCTCTTATCCCGGACGCCGAGGCCTGTTAGGGAAATGAATGAGAACAGCGCACGTTAGATTCCCCTCTCCTTTATTACACAACTGTTTTACATTCGCTTTGCATGGCTTATGGATGGCCATGATAAACTGTTTAGAATGCGGCTGTATGTTTACGTTTCCCATCCCGGCGGTGACAGCCGCAGGGCGGCGGGAAGCAATCATGTATTAATGGTACAATTCACATAGAATGTGGTCAGAGACGGTTTATGCCACTTATGGACACAACGACATGTAAAAAGAATCAAATGCAGTCCAAACAAAACAAAAAAAATTGGCATTTTTTTTGTGCTCAGCCAGAAAACATGTACAAAAGGTTTGACAGAGGGAAAGTCGACGGTATTTAAGTCAACATGACAATTGACGCGCGCAAATGATCGACCTGCGTTTTTGTTGTTGTTTTTATGGCTTGTATATTTCATGTTATGTGACCACCATCGATACGTCCGACTACCCTCGCGGACTCACTTGGATTGTCGCGCTTTGCTCGCCGCGCTTTGGGAATGGCTGCTCGCCGTGCTACCACAGATGTCCACATGGATGGTAAATCTAGCAAATGTTGAGAAAACATGAAAAAAAAAAGTGTTGACGGGTGTCATGTCGACTTTTCGAACGGTGGAGTCCTGGGCGATAGGTCAACAGCCAAAAGGACAATATCATATGGGTGACATATATCTGGTTGATATGGTCAAAAGGGCGACAGGTTCAAATGGGCGGAATGACAATGGACAACATAGATTATGGTCGACACTAGGATTTTCTGGGGAATCTTTAGCATTTTTTCAACTTTGCCATCCGCGTGGACTCCGATTGGTGACCTGTGCACGTGCGTCTATCTTCCGTTACTGACGATCTAGACGATGACGACTATCTTTAGACCTAACTAGATGCATTGGACCATAAGTGGTGGACCATGTGATGCCTTCGATCTGTCGACTTGCAGTCCTGCGTGTGTATACAAAATAGATTTAGTGCACGCTAACACATCCACTATGGACTGAACGGCTGTTCGCCCCTGCGGTTTACGCATGTGCTTATTTGCAGATGCGCATGCGGAAACCCTGTCAGGGACGGGGACGAATTCAGCCCTTAATGAATGTGTTTGAATCAGCCCCTTAGGGTGAAAAAAATACTACAGATAATGCTGTAATTATTCTAAAAAGCACTGAGATCTGGGGCCTGGCATTGGGTCTGATTTTGCTTTGTTAGCAAAGCTAAAAAACACACAAATGGGCAAAACCATGTTGCACTGCAGGGGGGGGCAGATGTAGCGCTGGGTTTCTGTTTGCAATTTTTATTTTATTTTTACTTGCGTGCGACTGAGTCTGTATACAAAGCACAACAGCCCATTTATCAAACCATATTTGCGGCTAAATCCCCGTAGCCCCAAATATTAAGTTTCACCTAAATGTATGAAAGGGGGACCGCAGCAGGAATCTCCGATCCCTGCTGCGATCCCCCCTGCACCGCCGCCGGCCGCTTCCCCCGCAGGTTTCTATGGGGGATGCGAAGCTGCCCGATGTATTAACATCGGGCAGCCCGGCTTCGCACCCCTGGGCTATCGCTATTCTGGGATGGCGATAGCCCATTGTAGCCTATGGCTGCGGGATCGCACTGCCGTGTAGGGCAGTGCGGTTAGAGGGGTCGGCGGGGGTCAGCGCATAACCGCGCATGCGCAGACCCCCCCGGATTCCGGGTCAGGGCTTCGCAGGGACGGGCTCCTTTCAGAGCCCTGTCCCTGCGCCCTTCTTATGATACATCCAGGTGGTATTTCACAATACTGCAATGCGATGTCCGGCGATGTCACCGCGCCCGCATCGCTCTATGTTGATAAATGCGCCACTCAGTCACACACAGATATCCAAGTGTCGCATATCACATTAAGCAGCACAGTCTCTTGGCGCTTCCTATTCACATCTTTTTGCGACTTAGATGCTTTTTTTTTTTTAAATAAAACACATAAAAAGATGCCCTAAGCCAGCAGAGTCACGTGGAAACCGGCACGCCAAGAGGGACTGGTTTGCGAGGACACGTGTAAAGTCTCTGCTATAATAACATACATTGTATTCCGTGTGTACATCATATTTTGTGATAATTAATGTGAAGACAATAATTTCATCAAGAGAAATCCGTAAAAGAAAAAAAAAATGGCCGGGCAGAAGAGATCGGGCTGGAGATGGTTCTGAGATATGCGCCGTAATTGGGGCTTTTGTGAAAGGCTCATTCTCGGCTGTTTTGTTTCACCCACGTATGTTTTCAGCTAATTCCCTCCCTGCTATATGGATCAGGCTCACAAAGGAGCCATTCATTCCTCGCTGCCATAATTATTAATGCCGCGCTGCATAAATGTCATTGAGGAGCCCTATCTGACGCTTAGTTATTCTCAGCTGTGATAATTTTCTAATTATCTTAACATTACCTACAGAGCAATTTGCAATGTATCACAGGAGACGAAACCAGGCTGATCTAATAAGCATCGGACAATGACTGAGCCGGCGGCCTATTGTACACGACAGCCATAAGAGGAGATTTAACCCTTCTATGGACTGGGTGCTCAGAGAAAAATAAGCCCCGGACCCTACCGGTTATGTTCTAACCCAAGTGGGACAAGAGAATCCTGGAGCAATGACTGCTCGCGGGTCATACTTTTAATAGCTGCAAGCATATGAAAAAGTACAATTTATTTTATTAAAAATAACAATGGCATTTTTGGCCAATTACTGTATGTCGTTGCTTATAAAGAGGTATAGCGGCTGATTGGGTATATGAAAAGTTTTGTTGCCTGCATACCACCCCCTGCCTGCATACCACCCCCTGCCTGCATATCATCTCCCCCTGCCAGCATACCACCCCCTACGTGCATACCACCCCCTGCCAGCATATCATCTTCCCCTGCCTGCATACCACCCCCTGCCAGCATTTCATCTCCCCCCTGCGTGCATACCACCCCTGGTAGCATATCATCTGCCCCTGCCAGCATACCACCCCCTGCCAGCATATCATCTCCTCCTGCCTGCATACCACCCCCTGCCAGCATATCATCTCTCCCTGCCTGCATACCATACCCCTGCCTGCATACCACCCCTGCCAGCATATCATCTCCCCCTGCCAGCATATCATCTCCCCCTGTGTGCATACCACCCCCTGCCAGCATATCATCTCCCCCTGCGTGCATACCACCCCTGCCAGCATATCACCTCCCTCTGCCTGCATACCACCCCTGCCAGCATATCACCTCCCCCTGCGTGCATACCACCCCCTGCCAGCATATCACCTCCCCCTGCCAGCATATCATCTCCCCCTGCCTGCATACCAATACCTATTACCTACCTGCATACCAATACCTACCTGCATATCACCTCCCCACCTAGCCCCTATATACATAGTTGCCTACCCTCCTGCATTCTGCAGGAGACTCCCTGAAATAACAGCAATCTCCCTCTCTCCCTCATTATTCTAGCAATCTCCCTCATTTCACCTAGCCCACATTACACTGTTACATTTTTGGGGAAAAAAAGGAATGAGAGACAGATACAGTTACATTGAATCATCTGCACCATTTCCCAGCACTTTACCAAGTATAGTAGCTCTTACTAACTGCTTTGGGGATCATCTACATTTGGATATAAGTCATTTTACAAGATTCCTCTCAGATGTAGCAGTACACACCCACGCTTCTAGGTGCCACATGCACAATCTCTTTGCACAATCTCTCCATATATGGAAGTAGACACGCCCTTTGGATGGAGCATGACACGCCCCCTCAATGGGGCGCTGTTCAATATTCTACTACCAACTATAATTTCCCTGAAACTAGGTTTCAAAAGTAGGCAAGTATGCCTATATACATATATCCATACTGCGCATGTTCTGTATATTGCCTCTGAATCTGTGAGTTCTCTGCTTCCGTATTTGCTAATTACACTGGTCCTAATTCATAGGTGGATGCTAAACCTTAGTAAATATATCCTAAAGTCTCCAGACTGAAGTGTAATAGTTTAGAGCAGAGAAGGGAAAGGGGGGAAATGATAGAAACTTTCAAATATATCAAGGGTTATAACAAGGTACAGGTGGGAGACATTCTTCACAGGAAGAGGAGCAACAGAACACCAGGACATGCACTGAAACTAGGGAGGAAGATTCAGGGTAAATGTGAGGAAGAAATACTTCACAGAAAGAGTAGTAGATGAGTGGAATAGCCTCCCATCAGAAGTGGTACAAATACAGTAGTACAATTTAAACATGCATGGGATAGGCATATTGATATCCTTACAAAGAAATAAGGATTAAATATGGTTTGAGGTAACATGCTTAAAAAAGGGGCAGACTAGATGGGCCAAGTGGTTCTTATCTGCCGTCAAATTCTATGTAATAATCAGCACAGAAGCTCTGTCCGTGTGCCCAGGATCAGTAAAACCATTTAACACTTCTGTGTATACAGCCAGAACCATCCACCATGGACACTACGAAATAAAAATGTCAGGCCTAATAGGTTAATTGCCTAGTTAATAGATATTACATGCATTTATAGGGAATAGTAATGTCTCTCCTGTCTGCCTGGAAAGACACATTTCACAATTAGCCGCTTGATCTGCATCTTTTCGTCCGCTGAGCAATCAGCGCAGGGACCCAGTAACGAGGGCTTAATGGTGGAAATGACATTAGGGTGACATATGGCAGGAGGGGGGCCGTAAATCTCTCGCTGATTACGGTGGCTGCAGATTACAGCCCCCACATGACTGATACATGGGAACCAAATAACTATTACATGCATTAATTATAACCACATCATACAGATCCCAGGACAGAATAGGTTGGAGGAAGATTTAAGGAAATACAATCAGAAAAGGTATCAAGGTGTATAAACAGGAAAGGAATATTCCACACAGTAACTTATATATACATACATAGAATATATATGAATCCCTTACTGACCTCTTGCTCCTAAACAGGCTCCTAAAAAAGCTTCCAGGTGCCCTAGTGCTAAACAGGTGCTATGCACACGTGTATGGGCGCTCAGGGCAGGGGTTTAGGGAGGGGGAGCACGAGCTCTGGGCACCGAGACATCAAAGGGTGCCGGAGCTGTGCAGCCCGCTCCCCCAATCCCTCCCTCGCCCGCTCCCTGCTCTGCCTGACTGAGCTCAGCTGCCCTGTCCGCCGCTAGTAAGTCTCCCGCTGGACCGCTAGCCAACAGGCGCTTGCGGTCCAGCAGCCAATCAGAAGCAGCATTGATGGCTGCTGGACCGCACGCGCCTATTGGCTAGCGGTCCAGCAGGAGACTTAATTGAAAATAGCTGCGGACAGGGGCAGCTCAGCCGGGCAGATCTGGGAGCGGCCGGGTGTCCCCCTGGCAACAAGCAATTTTAGTCCCCCTTGGCAATGAGCAATTTTAGTCCCCCCTTGGCAAAGAGCAATTTTAGTCCCCCTTTGCAACGAGCAATTTCAGTCCCCATTGGCAATGAGCAATTTCAGTCCCTCTTGGCAACTAGCTATTTCAGTCCCCCTTGGCATCGAGCATGAAACCCCTGGCATAGAGTATGAAGTTCTTAGCAATGAGCATGTAGGTAAGTGGCACTTATGTGTCAGATGTGTAATAGGCATTACAATTTGTTATATAGTATGTAATGGGCATTGCAGTGTGTTATATAGTATGTAATGGGTATTACGGTGTGTTATATAGTATGTAATGGGCATTACGGTGTGTTATATAGTATGTAATGGGCATTACGTTGTGTTATATAGTATGTAATGGGTATTACAGTGTGTTATATAGTATGTAATGGGCATTACGGTGTGTTATATAGTATGTAATGGGTATTACGGTGTGTTATATAGTATGTAATGGGCATTACGTTGTGTTATATAGTATGTAATGGGTATTACGGTGTGTTATATAGTATGTCATGGGCATTACGGTGTGTTACATAGTATGTAATGGGCATTACGGTGTGTTATATAGTATGTAATGGGCATTACGTTGTGTTATATAGTATGTAATGGGCATTACGGTTTGTTATATAGTATGTAATGGGCATTACGTTGTGTTATATAGTATGTAATGGGCATTACGGTGTGTTACATAGTATGTAATGGGCATTACGGTGTGTTACATAGTATGTAATGGGCATTACGGTGTGTTATATAGTATGTAATGGGCATTACGGTGTGTTACATAGTATGTAATGGGCATTACGGTGTGTTATATAGTATGTAATGGGAATTACGGTGTGTTATATAGTATGTAATGGGCATTATGGAGTGTTATATAGTATGTAATGGGCATTACGGTGTGTTACATAGTATGTAATGGGCATTACAGTGTGTTATATAGTATGTAATGGGAATTACGGTGTGTTATATAGTATGTAATGGGCATTACGGTGTGTTACATAGTATGTAATGGGCATTACGGTGTGTTACATAGTATGTAATGGGCATTACGCTGTGTTATATAGTATGTAATGGGCATTACGGTGTGTTACATAGTATGTAATGGGCATTACAGTGTGTTATATAGTATGTAATGGGAATTACGGTGTGTTATATAGTATGTAATGGGCATTACGGTGTGTTATATAGTATGTAATGGGTATTACGGTGTGTTATATAGTATGTAATGGGTATTACGGTGTGTTATATAGTATGTAATGGGCATTACGGTGTGTTATATAGTGTGTACTGGGTATTACGGTGTGTTATATAGTATGTAATGGGCATTACAGTGTGTTATATAGTATGTAATGGGTATTACGGTGTGTTATATAGTATGTAATGGGTATTACGGTGTGTTATATAGTATGTAATGGGCATTACGGTGTGTTATATAGTGTGTACTGGGTATTACGGTGTGTTATATAGTATGTAATGGGAATTACGGTGTATTATATAGTATGTAATGGGCATTACGGTGTGTTATATAGTATGTAATGGGCATTACAGTGTGTTATATAACATGTAATGGGCATTATGTTGTGTAATATAGTTTGTAATGGGCATTACGGTGTGTTATATAGTATGTAATGGGCATTACGGTGTGTTATATAGTATGTAATGGGCATTACGGTGTGTTATATAACATGTAATGGGCATTATAGTGTGTTATATAGTATGTAATGGGCATTACGGTGTGTTATATAGTATGTAATAGGCATTACGGTGTGTGGTATAATGTTCGTCTGCGCCCCCTTTTTGCCGTGCAAGAGCCCCGCCTACTACAAATGGGGGGGGGGGGGGGGCACGAAACATACCCTTGATCCGGGCACTGTGGCACCTAGCTACACCCCTGGCTCAGGGACTCGCCAGTCATACATGTGCATGTAAGGAAGGTTATACAGCTGGCATGTAGGATCTAATGCTTGTGGAGTGTGAAGGAGACCTTGGCATTAGGCTGCCCGGCTGTCAGTAAGTTACATTGGCACAGCCATCTGGCAGTAAACTTAAGAACTTTACAAGTATGGAATAAAATAGGCAGTAATTTCATTCCTTGGTGGCCATCTGCAAGGCATGAACACCCCCCCCCCCCCCCAGTCCTCGTGCCCTAGGCTACAGCCTCATAAGTGATAGATACATTGTCAATAATGCAATATGTATGGTGACGCCTGACTATCCCATCAGCTAATTGCCCAGAAATTACTGTTTAATGTCAGGAGGTTACTGAGTATAGATAATTTTATAGCTCTGACACCATAAATGGCCAATGACACAATGAGCCCAGAGCAGACCAATATCTGTAATGTAATTAGTACATGATTCTCCGTACTTATAATACACCAAGGTCTCATCATTGTAAAACTACTGAGGGTGTTGTAGCCCCCAATGCTAGGAGGTCACGTCATATATCAAGCATGTGGGACCATACAAAGGGCCTGATTCATGGTTGGAAGTAAAGCAAGAAACTTTGTGCCTGGAACAAACCAAGTGGAGCCAATAGATTTATACGTTTTCTGTGCAGGGTAAATACTGGCTGGTTTTTGCATGTGGCCCACAAAAGCTTTTGCAATTTAGACTGCAGTGTGAACACACCCCCTCATAAATCTAAAGCTGTGGACAAATTGGCCACCGGTACTCGGTGGGGTGCTGGCATCGGCTGGCAGGGAGGTAGGGGCGGCGCGGTGGGGGAAGAAGGGGACAAGCCGCATTCAGCAGCATGGCTCTCGTTCCGATATAGTAGAAACAGACTGTGCTGCACAGTCTCCTTCTACATTCCAGTCAGATGCCGCATGTAACAGAGAGTGTGAGAACCAGGCCATTCGGGCGTACAGGGCAGTAGAGAGCCTGGCTGGGCCCCAGTATTTTTTCAGCGGGTGTGGCTTAATCATGGGAGGTAAAAAAAAAAAAAAAGCACCTCCCTGGCCACACTGCAGCCCAGCACACAGCAGTTTGTGCTAGGTTTAGAATAGCTACTGCCAGGTAATTGAGGCCCCTCCACTAGACGTGGGCCTAATTACTACCCCCCCCCCCCCTCAGCATCACTATGTGTAGGACTTCTTCCGAGTTCTCAGGTATTTTTAAAGCAGCAATCTTTTACATGGCAAAACAAGGTAGCTAAACTCGGTGTATATATATATATATATATATATATATATATATATATATATATATGCATATCTCCCTACAAGATACTATAACGTGCTTGGTAATAATCCTCTGCTCCTCCACCGTATTAATAGCCAGTGACTCCTCTGCTCATCCGCATTCTAGCATCTTACAATAATGTTTTTTTTCCCTAAGTATGAGCTTCCAGGCGCAGCACAATGACAGTTTGCAGAGCACACGCAGAGCGGTTACCTGCTTCTCCTCGCAGAGCCTTTTCAAGTTTGATGCCTTGTATCTCAAGGGCTCGCAGCTTCTCTTCAGTCTCCTGAAGCTGGCGCTGTATTGTCTAAGGGAAGAATTGTGTGTTACAGTACTTACTATACTTGATGCCATACAGAGTGTAAACTTAGACCTGAGCGACACTGTGACAATTCCCACAACACAATACACTAAGAACCTTCAGTGAAGCCTATTTAGCAGGAGCAAGATGCCATCCATCACGGAATAATGCACCGTTGTGTAAGATTTGTTTCTTTCCCATAGCAAAAACAACATGGTAGGAAGTGGGGGCTGAGTGAGAGAGATGGCGCCAAATGAGCATTGCGTGGACTGTGATGGGTATAGGCAACCAGAGCATATTTCCATCAATATGCTAGCACTTAGTACCAATCAAACCCACCCAGGCAATGACAGGTGTCAGTGTCAGAATCTCCTGTAGCCGGTCTGGGCATGCGCAGATCGACATCATTAAAGATTCACTATGCCAATGGGCTAGGCAACAGCCGTCTACTGACTGGGAACAACAACCCACATCCCACTATTTTTCCTTCCTTCCCACCCTCACTCTCTCCCTTCCTCTCACCCTACTTACCTTACTGCCTTCCCATCTTCCTTTTTACTGCCTGCCTTCCTTCCCTTCTCTCTCTTTTATTCTTCCTTCCCACCCACCCTTCCTGTGTGCCTTTCTTTGTTCCACCCTTCCTTTCTCCCTTCTCTAAAAATTGTCTTCCCCCTGTCATCTTTCCCTTCTTCCTATCTTCAGTGCCTTCCCATCTTCCTTCCTTTTCATCCTTTCCTCCATTACTTTTACTTCTGCCCTACCTTTTCCTTTCATCCTTTTTCCATACTGCCTTCCCATCTTCCTTTCCACCTTCCTTCCTTCCTTAATGCTTTTCTATCTTCCCTGCCCTTCAGCCTTCCTTCCTTACTGTCTTCCCATCTTCCTTCCCTTCCGCCTACCTCCCTTACTGCCTTCCCATCTTACTTCCCTTCTGCCTTCCTTCTTTACTGCTTTCCCATCTTCCTTTTCTTCTGCCTTCCTTACTTGCTGTCTTTCCATCTCCCTTCCTTTCCACCTTCCTTCCTTAATGTCTTCCCATCTTCCTTCCTTTCCACCTTCCTTCCTTAATGTCTTTCCATCTTCCTTTTCCACCTTCCTTTCTTACTGCCTTCCCATCTTCCTTCCTTTCTTCCCATCTTCCTTCCTTTCTGCCTTCTTTCCCTAATGTCTTTCCACCTTCATTTCTTACTGAGATTCCATCTTCTTTCCCTTCCACCTTCCTTCCTTACTGCCTTCCCTTCTGCCTTCTTATCTTCCTTCCCATCTGCCTTCCTTCCTTACTGCTTTCCCATCTTCCTTACCTTATGCCTTCCTTTAGGCCAATTTAGGAAAGTAAATGGTAAATAAAGACAGTTCCATCAGGGGACAGGACATTGACACAATTATTAGAGAATTATTCTAAAACAAAGCACATGAGGAGAGAGGGCCCTGCTCGTGAGAGCTTACATAAGGAAACTCTTATTAAAGGGGTGATTGATATGTTGGCTATATATATATATATATATATATATATATATATATATATATATATATATATAAACAGATAATAATATATGAAAGTATTCAGTGAATCAGAGTGAATAGAGGCTGTCTTGTTCTGTACTGTGCCTCATGCCTCACAACGAGTGCGCTACAAGCAGCCCTTACCTATACTCATCCTCACCTGTGAAGTCACTGCGTTTATCTCTCTGGCTGTGACATAGTAGTGGATGGAAGATTATATATAATTACTTGATATAAATGGTTCACGGTCTGCCAGCTGTGTGTACTTAGTGTGTCTCTGCCACATACAGAGCTGCAGTAACTCTCACCTCCGCCGCTCCATTCTTCCAGAAATAATAGTTTTCATACCGGCTTTAATCTAGTGCAACCATGTTAAAGCTCTGAGTCCTTGGAGAACAATGCAGGTCTCACCAAGGCCACCCTGAAAACCTGTTTTATTATCCCATTATATGATTGCTTGTTACATAGCTGCTTCTGACCAAGGTAAACGTTATGGGCTAAATTCCTTGTATTCTTTCTGTAGAAAACACATTGCATTTTTAACCCTGAGTGCTTAATTCACCTCCCAAGTGTGGTCCATCAGCACAGGAGCCCCCCAGGGCTGTGTACTCTCACCCCTGCTCTTCTCCCTGTACACCAACGAATGCACCTCAGAGGCGCAATAAGTAAAGATAATCAAATCCGCCGATGACACTACCGTCATTGGCCTTATTAAGGACGGGGAAGAATCGGCCTACAGACAAGAAGTGGACCGATTGGCCCGGTGGTGCAGCAGCAACCATCTAGAGCTCAACCCACTCAAAACCATTGAGATGGTAGTGGACTTTAGGAAGAAGGCTGTTGGTGTTCCTCCGCTAACAATTGCTCACAGTGTGGTGTCGCTAGTGTCAAGTTCCTAATAACCACAATCTCCCGGGACCTTAAATGGGGGCCCAACACTGATACTACTGTTGGAAAAGCACAGCAGAGGCTATTCTTCCTTAGGCAACTGAGGAAGTTCAACATCCCACAGAAGCTTCTGCTCCTCTTCTAATCTGCAATTGTGGAGTCTGTACTGTGCTCCTCAATACTGGTCTGGTACGGCTCCGCCAGCGAGAGAGACAAATGCAGACTCCAAAAAGGTAGTCAGAACTGCGGAGAAGATACCAAAAGGTAGTCAGAATTGCGGAGAAGATCATTGGGACGGACCTTTCCTCTGTCCAGGACCTGTACCTGTCCAGAGCAAAAAAGCGGGCAACGAAGATAGTCAAGAACCAACTACATCCTGGCCATGGCTTGTTTAACCTGCTGCCATCAGGCAGACGCTACAGGGCTATTCCCACCAGGTCCACCAGAAGCCCAAAAAGTTTCTTCCCTCAAGCGGTTCACCTGTTCACACCTCACTGTCTAGTCACGCCATATCCCTCTGCACATAATCTAACACGGTGTCCCCACGGAATAACTTTCTGTATGACCGTACATGTTCCCCATCTGTTTATAGTGTTTATTGTTTATACTGTATGCTGTTTATACTGTATGCTGTTTACTTGTTACCCACCTGGCTGCTGCACAGTCAACCGAAAACAAATTCCTAGTATAAGCAAGTATACCTGGAGAATAAAGCTGATTCTGATTAATCTCTCCAGAACGGAACATAATGACTTTCTACTTCATGTTACTCCTGACATTCTGCTTATCATGGACAAGACAGCTAAAGCAGCTTAATTATTACGTACAACTTTCTCCATCCTGAACTTGTGTCTGCCGCAGATGTTGGCGACCCACAAACAGGGCAATCTTGATGTGTGGGCTCACTGGGCATCTGCCCAGGGGCCCTTGGTTTGAGGGGCCTTTGAGCAGAGCCATTTTGGGCAGGAGCATTTGTCCCAAGTCAGTGCCTCAGGAGATTATTGTAAGGCTGGTAGAGGATGAAGTCCGACTGCTCTGATTCTCAGCATTCTCTACCTGCCTTCCAGTCTGCAACCAGAGCGGATAACGCTCAATGCTGATTGGTGGATGGCTATCTCCAGCCACCAATCAGTTTTCTTACAGACATTGGGGCAGATGTATTATGCCGCAACAAGAGATAAATTCAAGTGTGATAAAGAGAGATAAATGTCCAGCCAATCACCTGCCTGTAACATGGCAGTTAGGATGTGATTGGCTGGACATTTATCTCTCTTTCTCACCCATGCATGTATCTCTTGTTAAGTCTTAATACATCTGCCCGATAGAAAGTTATTATATTCATTTATCTTCAAGAATTGGTTAGGTAGGGGCTTCAGTGCATTGTTTTGCCCGGGGTCTGCAATGCTGCTTAGATGGCCATGGCCGTAGTGGCCATATACACCAAATATATGCTAAATAACCCGCTCACCTGAGCTTTATGCAACCTCTTAAGCTCCTCTTGTTTAGCCTTGAGTCTGGCCTCTCTCTCCATCTTTCTCCGATGTTTGGAAGCCCGGGTGTCCTGACGGAATTGGACAAAGTGTTAGTGACACAGCGGTACAGAAAATGCAGCTCATATACTATAGTCAAGCATAAACAGGGGCAGTTATGGAACTTGGGGGTAGATACATTAAGGCTTCTAGGTGTTGCCATAGCAAAAAAAAATCTAATTCTTCTAGGTGTTCCCATAGCAACAGGATTCAATAGGACCAGAGGTATACAATTACTGGTGTGACAGGAAGGCAGCAGCAGGAAGCCACAGACTGAGCGTTATATAGTGGGAGGAGCAGGATCCTCAGCAGCACAGAGTATATCAGGAGATGAGTGATGTGTCAGTGAGGACAGGGATGTATGTGACAGGGCAGTGACATGATGTGAGGAAAGGAATGGAGGCAGCAGGAAGTCACAGACTGAGAGTCATATAGTGGGAGGAGCGGGCTCCCCAGCAGCACAGAGTATATCAGGAGATGAGTGATGTGTCATTGAGGACAGGGCTGCATGTGACTGGGGCAGCAACATGATGTGAGGAGGGGAATGGGGGCAGCAGGAAGCCACAGACTGAGAGTTATATAGTGGGAGGAGCAGGGTCCTCACCAGCACAGAGTATAGCAGGAGATGAGTGATGTGTCAGTGAGGACAGGGCTGTATGTGACAGGGGCAGTGACATGATGTGAGGAGGGGAATGGAGGCAGCAGGAAGCCACAGACTGAGAGTTATATAGTGGGAGGAGCAGGGTCCCCAGCAGCACAGAGTATATCGGGATGAGTGATGTGTCATTGAGGACAGGGCTGCATGTGACAGGGGCAGTGACATGATTTTAGGAGGGGAATGGAGGCTGCAGATCCCAATTTGGAACCTCCAGAAGTTGAGAGGTACAGTATGGTAATGGATCACCACAGACATGCAGATGATCCACTAGAACGTCAGCTCAGCCCTTCTGCCGAAACAATTGTAAATGCAGGATCTAAGAACAGGCTTCCATGGTCCAGCAGCATAGACACTCATTCCAGTTATAAAACAGTATGGCCAGCTGTATATATGATGTATCTGCCCCACAGGAACTGAGCAATCTGGGTGCACACCTGTACAATCCATGGCTCAATCACATGATACCTATACCGATGATTGTATCAAAAGTGCCCAAACTACTAGTTCCAGTGAAAAGCCTGTGACACGGCATTTTGGTGTAGCCAGGTATAATGTGTCAACTATCAAGTACAGGATGATAGATCACAGCCCTGTCTTGCTGAGAGGTGGAAACAGGAGGTTAGTTTTGTTAAAATGTGAAGCCCGTTGGATTGCCCATCTGGGAACCCAAACGGACTAAATGAACAGTCTGGTATAGCGGTACTACTATCCTAATTTCTTGTTGGAGGTAATAACTATCTGTGTTACTTAGCCATAGCCTGATTATCGTTTGCTCCCTTTGTGTTTATTAATTATTTGCCTCTGTTGTCTAGATTATTTTATTTTATGTATTTGTTTATGTGTTGTTATGGTGATGGGTATGTTGAGCTGCTGGACGGGGGTGTGTGGCTGGTTGTTGATGCTGATTATGGGCGACGTCAACGTGCACGCCAGGCTCCCGCCCCTCAGCCAGCTTTTCACTGGGTGCTATTTAAGGTAAGCTGTTTGATTGTGTATTTTATACCTGATGACAATATCGTTGTGATATTGAAACGTTGTACATTTAAGTTTTTCTACTGATTAGTGAAAACGAGATTGGAGTGCTGCACATTTTTGCCATCTCTCTCTCTCTCTCTCTCTCTCTCTCTCTCTCTCTATATATATATATAGACATTGTAGGGGCTCTGCACACACTAAGGAGCTTATTCTGATCGTAGCGGCCAAACGTGCGTACATTCGCTATTAACGTACGCTAGCCGTACGCGGCCGTTGGGGTTAAGTCCACCCACAAATCAGCCGCTTACGTACGGGCAGTAACAACGTAGAAGGGGAGTGGCGTACAACTGAGCATACGGCAACGTACGCGGCCGGCCCAGCCCTTACACTCCGACAAGTGGCGTACAACTGAGCGTACGGCAACGTACGCGGACGTCTTTCGTCCGTCTTCCCACCGACTTCTTGCGGCTATCTGAGCGTACGCCAGCTTGCACGGACGGGTCCCTATTGTTTTCAATAGAAAAGTCAGCTTATGGCACCGCTCGTGAGAGTGAGCGTACGTCCGTGTACGCTGACATACCCTTCACATATATGGACCAGCATATCTTTCCTTTCAACTATAATTATGAAAATTAATTAATTGATTGAATTAATTAATGTGCAAAATAGTGGCCATGGGATTAAAACATTGCTGAAACATCCTTTGTAGGTGTTAGATGTGGTTTATGTTATTGTATCATAAATACAAAACCTATGTTTGTATTAGAGTGAACACGTTGACACATGTCGACTTGTGTCGATTGAGTGTGCTACTGTGTAAAGTCTATGAAAGCACGTAGTGAATGTGTCTAAAGGTGGCCATACATCAGAAAGATATTGTACCCAATCATACAATCTCAACTGATTGTAAGATGGATTGTATGCAGATTGTGTGCACATCTTATGTACATAATCATACAATCAATCAGCAGATGGATTGTATGACTGATTGTAGGATGGATTGTATGCAGATTGTGTGCACATCTTGTGTACACAACCATGCAGTAGATGGATTGTATGATTGATTGTATGATCGATTGTGTGTAGATTGTGTGTCCAAAAACCACCAAGGACTGCCGGGGATTTCAAGGGAAATTGTACACAATCATGAGCGCAATCGATCTTAAGATCGATCTTTCTGATGTATGGCCAGCTTAACTGTTTAACAAATACCTACCTTAGCATATATAAGCAGGTCTTACAAAGATTCTTACCTTAAATTAAACAAACCTTTAAATGTAGAGAAGTATAGAAAGATAAGCTTCCAATGTGTTAGAGTGATGTGTGTGGCTTGCAGGTAGTGAAATCATGGTTTGGACTTAATAGACTGCAGCATTGCTTATTACATTCAGGTGTATGTGTTTGGTAGTAATCCGCGTAAATTAGCTAACCCAGGCGCACGCTGGCATGCGGTATCTGTAGGGGTGGTTTGAGATGGCGGTTGGCGGCCGCCTGTTTTGTGTCCGAAATGAACGGTGCTTTAGTCGATCGTGCGGTAGTAGCACCGCTCATTTTTGGTGCACACCCCCGTGTACGCCCATATTTACGCCCATTTTCCCTCATTATTTCGGCCGCTCCCCTCATCACGCCCCTATGCCGCCCCCAATGCCCGTACACTCGCGTACAGGTTTTTTCGCACGTAGAGACCCGTCCGTAAGCGTTATGGAGTGTTCGCGCCTGCGCATTAGCGAATGTACGCATGCGCAGACCATTAAAAACCCCGGGACGTGCGCGTACGGCCCGGCCGCTCCAACCAGAATAAGGCCCTAAATGAACTAATAAATAGTGGAGATTTGGTTCATGAATTGATCAATGCATTTAAGCCTGCAGCCCCCTTCATGGGACCCCACTTTTCTGCAGGTCCTAACACTATCGCTGAAAATGGCTACAATACACATAGCTATGTGTATTGTAGCCATTTTCAGTGATAGTGTTAGGACCTGCAGAAAAGTGGAGTCCCGTGAAGGGGGCTGCAGGCTTAATCAGTTAATTTAGTGTGTGTAGAGCCCCTACAATGTCTGTTTAAACAATGTGGTCACAAGCCATAGGGCACCCTAAAACTAGGAAAACACACACACACGAGGCAG
Source organism: Crinia signifera (assembly GCF_055691185.1). Classification (NCBI taxonomy): domain Eukaryota; kingdom Metazoa; phylum Chordata; class Amphibia; order Anura; family Myobatrachidae; genus Crinia; species Crinia signifera. The sequence goes on from NC_139227.1 coordinate 104,530,529, forward strand.
AGATCTAGCACTTACAGATATATGTATATATATTTATAATTTATTGTATGTTTTATTACTATTTACTTTTAGCACTATTACAGTTATTAGGGGTATATATATATATATATATATATATATATATATATATATATATACATACCGTAAATAGGAAAAGATAGGAGAAGCGCACAGTGAGTAAATTGGCAAAACAAACTTTAGTAATAATAAAAGCTCACACACACAGCTCACATACACAGCTCACATACACAGCTCACATACACAGGGGTTAAAAATTGCAGGTTCAGCAAGAATCAACACAGCCGTTTATACAGCGGATCCCACGTATGATCGGCATCACACTGTAGGTGCAGACAGTGACTGGGACTGGACAGATGGAAAGACAGCTCTCAGCGTCACTACTGGAAACCACACCTCTCTTTTCATGTTTAATATGTTTTTTTTATTGTAAATTTGTTTCATTCATATAAAGATAACAATCATTATAAAATAAAAATATTCATTTTATTTTATACCAGTGTATTTCTGGATTTCTGGACTTGTATCAGACTTCAAGGGGTTAAAATAATAGTGCAACATTTCAAATATATTCCATTCCTTCCATTATATTTCAGCTGTATTAGGCCGTTACATAGACTATTGCAGGAGTTCCCAAACTTTTTTGAATCACGGCACCCCATGGCCCAAAAAAAAATATATAAAATTGAGTAAATTGTCTTTGTATGTGCTGCTTAGGTTCAGTTATGTGGTAAAGGGCAGGATTTGCTTCTGATTGTACACATATTTTATGATTGGCAGCCACCAAAGCTGGTTTTGTCAATAAATAATTGACCATAAATAATTTGAATTGGTCCAGGACCACCAACCCGTGACACCCCTGCAAGTGTCCTGAGGCACCCCAGAGAGCCACGGAACACAGTTTGGGAACTACGGGACTACAGTATATGTTCACAGGCATATATAGAGTAGGTTTGCTGCTTGGGTATATATGTACATTTTTATAACTACATTCTGTTATATCTTTTTTATAAAAAGTTTTGTATATATTTTATGTTAGCATCTGGGAAATGTTCCTGTTTCTTTCCTGTCCGTGATACTCGTCACCTCGCTCCAACAGCCTTATACGGGATTACCAGTCTGCTATCAGGGAGTGACAATGTGTTCTGACACTGTCCCTGGGCTCTGAAGTGGGAGAATAAAATGATTCGGGAACACTGCAACCTTATTTGTGAAGTCATCCTTGAAAGGGGACAATAGGCACAAGGAAAACTATTGTATTCCGCTTACACAAAACATACTGCATACACAAAATGTGCGTTCCATCTCCTCCCTTCAGCCCCATTGCGGAAACATTCACAGACGCATTAAGCGCCCCGCGCAGGTGAATTCAGAGCTTCCTTTCAGAGGCTTCCGTTGGAATCTTTGCGATGTTGTCATCGTCCTCACAAGGCTAACGTTCTTTCAGAATAAAAATGGAATTGTGCCATTGGTAAATAGCTTCTAACATTGGCCAAGGTTAAAAAATAAATTGCACTTTAAAAACCACACACTGTGACCCTTTATATTCCCGCAGTACACCCCCCATGTCCGAGGGTTATGAAAGCTGACAGAAGACCATGGTGCATCAAGGGTTAACAATCGTTGTTCAAGAAAAGCATATGACCTTATTTCTAAACCGTAACATTACTTATCCAGTAAGCAAGGTGTGCATTTAGGGGGTGATTCTAGTTAACTCACAGCTTACCGAGTCCCTGCGACGCCGCCCCGGCAAATTTGTCATTTATTAGACAGGGATGGCATGGTTGGTGTAGTGGTTAGCATTACCTTCTCATAACTGAAGTCCTGGGGCATATGTAATAGGATCTGAGTTTCCCGTAGATGCGGGATACCAGCACGGGAAGTTTTGTTGAATTGTTCCATGGGGATAACTTTTCCAACCCCTTGTCTCTCTCTCCTACTTCAATTAACGGGTATTGCGTAATTGTACCTTTTTGTTGTTGATTTGGTGTTTCTCCAGGCAACACATTTGCTTTCGTAGGATGGAATTAGACTAGCAACGCTGGGTTGGGTTGTGGTCGGCACTGCATCCTTCTCCACTAAAACAAGGGGTATTGCTATATTAGCTAAGACAGTGGTTCCCAAACTGTGTGCCGTGGCTCCCTGGGGTGCCTCAGGACACTTGCAGGGGTGCCCCAGGTTGGTGGTCCAGGACCAATTCAATTTATTTATGGTTAATTATTTATGGGCAAAACCAGTGCTGGAGGCTGCCAATCATAAAATGTGTACAATCAGAATTAAATCCTGCCCATTAGCACATAACTGACCCTAAGAATCGCATATAAACCCAATCTAATTAGTTGTTTTTGGGCCTAGGGGTGCCGCGAAAAAATTCTGATATGATGGGGTGCCGTGATTCAAAAAAGTTTGGGAACCCCTGAGCTAAGAGACAACTTCCTTTACGCTGACCCCAATGGTAGATATTTGTTATGTGATGTCAACATTGCTGGTACCCGCTATTTGTTGGGAAATGTATACGCACCTAATGCTTGCTCGAAAGTATTTTTCTAGAAACTCTCGGTAGAAATACTTAAGTTTATACTAATCAACCTACTATAATATGTGGTGACTTCAACCTGATCTCCTCTACACTACTACGCTTTGGAATTCCAACCTTCTTACGTCGACTACATTTATTAGATGCCTGGCGCTGTCCCAGATGAAGATATTGATGGGATTGTGTGATGTTCAGGGACAGAGGACGAAGAAGAAGCAGCAGGTTTAAAACGGGCAGGTTTAATGAAATTATTCATAAACAAAGCTGAGGTCAAATACTTCTTTGACAAGGAGATAAGGAACTAAAATGATAGCACTCGCTAGAAGAAAAACTTAAATGGCAAGTCTTTGCAAAAGGAAATGAATAGGCAGTACTCTGCAGGTTCAAACAGGACTTGAAGGAAGGTAGTAGCTGAAGACGTAACTCACGGTGAGATGATCTCTTGTAATAGGGAATGAGAAATTCTGGGTGGAGATGGAGGAGGTAGGGATCCCCCTTATAGCAAGGGAATTGCTGCCATTGGCCCTCTGAGCAGGAGGCAGGGAAAACTCCAGAACCTGGCCAAACCCTGCTTTGCCCATTTCCAAGATGGCAGCGCCGGCCTCCCGGGATCGTCAAACAGAAACTACGGCTTGCTGCAGCCCCAGCCCTCCAGAGCAGTGAACAGACACTGCCGACAAGCCCCGCCACCGCCCATGACCCCCAGGAGCCCGCTGGACGCATGCCAGCCGTCGGTGGACACGGACGGGTGAGTACTGTGCCCGCCGTGTCCGGACGCGACGGCATGTGACAGGCGCACATTTCACCCGACTAAATAATAATTCACGTGTCTTTCTGAAGCACATAATACACTTTCTAGAATTGAGTATTTTATGATCAGTATATCGGATCATGAATTGATATGGGCAACGATGATTACTACTGTACATAATGGTCCGTACAGACAATGGCACTATGCCTCTGGCCTATCTTCAACCACCACGTTTTGTAGTAAAGTGGAGACTGCATGGGAAGAATATAACTTGAATAATTTGTCGCCCATTACGGATACCCCAGTAACTTACTACCAGGCATCTAAAGCCGATTTTAGGGGAAAAATTATCTCCTATGTCACTGCGCATAGAAAATCTCTCTCTAAGGACTATACAGAGGCACAGCAAACTTTGACGAATGCTTACCTTATCAGACCCATTCCAATGCGGGCACGAAACAGTCATGTCTCACGGCTAAAACGCAGTTTGATGCACAAATTACCAATTTGGAGTCTACCTCGTCTTATTGCAGAGCAGTTATAATTCTTATATACGGTAATAAGGCAGGTAGATTCTTATCTAAGCTACTGAAAGGACAGATCCCCCTATGAGGGTTCACCCATCGACAGCATCAAACGGAGGTCTTGCCACTTCTAGCGCACAGATAGCGGAGATTCTGAAATCGTTTTATGAGGAATTATATTCCCATACAGATATACAAACTAGTGGCGGCTCTGAGGATACATTTTGGGAAGGTTTGACAGTGCCCCTACTTTTATCCTCATTGACATCCCCTTTGATTGCCCAAATTACTGAATTCGAAGTACAATAGGCGATAGCACATTTAATAAATGGAAAGGCACCTGGTCCTGACGGATTTATGTCAGAATACTATAAACTTCTCAGCAAACGCATAGCACCCACCTTGACAAAACTGTTTAACACGATACTTAGGAATGGGCAAATGCCGTTACACTTTAACTCTGCTATCGTCAAGGTACTTCCAAAACCTGGCCGTGGTTTGAGTAAACCAGGTTCTTATAGGCCTATCTCCCTTCTAAACACCAATTACAGGTTGAGTATCCCCTATCCGAAATGCTCGGGACCGCGAGCATTTCGGATAGGGGAATTTTCCGGTTTTTAGAATAATTTTTTGCAGCCATACTTACCTGTCCCCTGATGGTCCCCGGGCGTCCCTCGGCGTCCGCGCAGTCCCCGGGCGTCCACAGCAGGCCTCCGGCATCTTCTCCTGGTCTCCAGCGGTCCCAGGAATGCATTGCGCGAGTGTGCGCGCGCACCGGTGACGTCACCGGCGCGCGCGCACACTCGCGCAATGCATTCCTGGGACCGCTGGAGACCCTGGAGAAGATGCCGGAGGCCTGCTGTGGACGCCCGGGGACTTGGTAAGTATAAAAAGAGGGTTAGGGGGTTAAAAAAAATAAAAATAAAATTCGAATGATTCCAAAAACCACGGTTTTTGGAATAATTCGGATAAGGGATGTCCGGATACCGGATACTCAACCTGTATAAGTTACTTATCAAGATTTTAGCAAATCGATTGAAACTAGCCTTACCTCATATTTCATCTAGAGATGTGCGGCGGCCACTTTTTCGGGTTTTGGTTTTGGATCTGGATCTCCCTTCGTGTTTTGGATCTGGATTGGTTTTGGCAAAACCATCTTTGTGGGTTTTGGTTTTGGCTTTGGATCTGGATTTTTATGAAAAAATGCTAAAAATGGCTAAAATAACAGAATTTGGGCCTGTTTTTGCCCCTAAAGTATTATTAACCTCAATAACATTAGTTTCCACTCATTTCTAGTCAATTTTGATCACTTCACAGCTTACAAAATTGTTTTAATTTACTGTAGTTGGGCCAAAAGGGTATACCGAGGTAGCTGGATGACTAAGCTAAGCGACAGCAGTCGGCATCACATACATGTGGACCTTACACTTCCAACCTGGCAGAGCGGCACTGCAGGGGCAGACAGGGTGGCAGTTTAATAAACTATCCCAAAAAAAGAGAAATGCTCCAAACAGCAAATACAAAGAGGTATCGGCCTTGTCATGACTGGTGGTAGCAGCTTCAGCACTCCCACTATTTCCTCCTCCATCATCCTCCAAAAATGTGTTTTTATTTTATTTATTACTTTTATTTCTTTTTCTTACTTTACACTGGACACAGCCTGTCACACTGGACACTGCCCCTGGACACAGCCCCTGGACACTGGACACAGCCTGTCACCCTGGACACAGCCCCTGGACAATGGACACAGCCTCTGGACACAGCTCCTGTACACTGGACACAGCCGTCACACTGGACACAGCCCCAGGACAATGGACACAGCCGTCACACTGGACACAGCCTCTGGACACCGCCCCTGGACACAGCTCCTGTACACTGGACAATGGATATATGTCACGCTGGACACTGGATATATGCCGTCACACAATGGTTAGATGTCACACTGGCCACTGGATATATGTCGTCACACTGGACACAGGATATATGTCGTCACACTGGACACAGGATATATGTCGTCACACTGGACACTGGATATATGTCGTCACACTGGACAATGGATATATGTCACGCTGGACACAGGATATATGCCGGCACACATTACATGTCACACTGGACACAGGATATATGTTGTGACTTGTGACACTGGACACAGGATATATTGTCGTCACACTGGACACTGGATAGATGTCGTCACACTGGACACAGGATATATGTCGTCACACTGGACACAGGATATGTCGTCACACAGGACAGGACACAGGATATATGTCGTGAGTGACTCGTGACACTGGACAATGGATAAGATATAGGCCGTCACACCGGACACAGCCCCTTGTATTACTGCAGCCCCTGTACACAGTGTACTACTCAGCAGCACTGCAGCCCCTGCGTGTGAGCACTGCAGCACTGAGTTAGTTAATCACAAAAAACACAGGGTTCAGGGCTAAATAGATCACAACACAGGGCTTAGGGCTAAATAAATCATAAAAGGGCACGGGCCACAGGACAGCCCCTGGACAGTGGACACTGCAGCCCCTGCGTGTGAGCACTGGAGCACCTAGTTAGTTAAATCACACTACAGGGCTCAGGCCTATAAACAGTCACTGACTCTCAAGTCTACAACACAGGGCAGTGAGGGCACAGGACAGGTCACGGAGCGTAGCACAGCACAGCACGGAGCACATGGCACTGAGCACAGCACAGGGCAGTGAGGGCACAGGTCAGGTCACGGAGCACATGGCACAGAGCACAGCACGGAGCACACGGAGCTTCCCAACCACCCTCTTCCCTCTCCAAGATTGGAGTGAAGATGGCGGGGCGCGCGTGCGTCTTTTATAAGATCCCGCTCCCGCGAGAATCCAACAGCGCGATGATGACGTTCCGCCTCGTTATTGGTCCGGAATTCAGGCGGGAACTCCCGAGCTGGATCGGATCTGACCCGGATACCCGATATTCGGATCTGTCGGATCTCGGGGATCCGGACCCGCTCATCTCTAATTTCATCCAGACCAAATGGGTTTCATTAAGGGGAGAAACTCCGTAATTAATATAAGTATCTTTACATACCACTGACAGAGCTATATTATCACCTATATTATCACCTGATACTGAAAAAGCTTTAGACCTGGTGTTGTGGAAACATTTGTACAACGACATGTCAAAGTTTGCATTCCCTCCTCAATTTATTGCTTATACCCCTTTTACACCAGAACCGTGACCCGGGTTATTGCCGCTCCAGCCCGAACCGGGGCTTGGTGTAAAAGGGGTAAAAAAAAAATAAACCGGGTCCTGTTACCCGGTGTCCGACCCGGCAAATGTTCAGGGTCAGACACGGGGCTTCCCTGGAGTCAGGGGCCGTGTAAATGGGTAACCCGGGTCATCCGACCCAGGGACCCATTTCCACCAAACAGGGAGCCCCAACCTCCGGACCGCAGCATTCTGCGGTCAGTCTGGAGGTTGAGCAAGGGCCATGTACAGCCTCCGCTTCTGTCTGCGGTACTATGCAGACAGCACTGGAGGCTGGGCAGAGGTGAATGGATGCCTGTGTGTGGCATCCATTCACCTCGTGGACGGAGGCTGGGGGCGCACGGAGGCTGGGGACAGCCCAGCAGCTTACCTGCGTGCTGGGCTTTCCCCCAGCATGTCCGTCGAAGTTGCAGGGGTGATGGTCATCGTTGCGGGGGTGTCGGTCGTCAACTTTCCCGGTTCTTGGAGATGGTGTCATCTCCAAGCGCCGGCTCAGGGCCTGACTTCCCCGGGCATCGCCCACCCGGCATTATGCTGGGGGACGCCGGTGTAAAAGGGAACAACTGCCTGGTCGCAGACGGGTCCGAAAACCCGGGTCCAACTCGGCAGTTTTGATGTAAAAGTGGTATTATATACAAACAATTTATACTGATCCATACACTCAAATATCTTGCAACGGCTATCTCTCCCAGGGCCAGATGTACTAAGCCATGAAAAGTGATACAATGGAGAGTGATAAACCACCAACCAATCAGCTCCTACCTGTCATATTTCAAACACAGCCTGTTACATGGCAGCTGATTGGTTGGTGGTTTAACACTCTCCATTTTACCATTTTTCAAGCTTAGTACATCTGGCCCCCAATCATTTAAAATACAGAGAGGCACTAGGCAGGGATGTCCGTTGTCTCCATTGCTGTTACCTATTGCACTGCAGTCCTTGGCTTTGGACTTGCCACAGTCTCCTCTCTTTCAAGGTATTCTAATAGGCAATATTGATCTCCATGAGATGGCTGTCGCTGTGTGCAACTGCCGCCCAGCCACTGTAAAGCTGTCTCTCAGTCACCGTACTGGATAACATAACTGGGGTGTAACATAGCATTACCTCATCTTATCCCAATATCTATACTGTAATTACCTTATAGGACAAGGAGCGGTTCTGTGTGACATCTTCGTCAGAAGAGCTGCTGTAGGCCTCAGACTTTGTCGCTCTGACGTCCGTCATTCCTGCAACACAGAGAAATATAAGTCAGCAGTGGCATTTGGAACATGGCGGCACCTGGCCGGGGGGCTCCTGCACGGTGCTACCGGATCTGGCGTGTCTGGCTTCGGTCCTAGTGCCCATCATGTATAACCAGACAGGATACAGCCCTGAAGCACACGTCTGCCAGGTGAGGTTGGTGGACACAATCGTCAGGTCTGGATTTTGGGACCACCTCTATGATGCTAAATAATCTGTAATTGGCAAGGCCAAGTTTTAAGGATCTGTCCCTTTTATTCACTATGGACCACCAGACTATAGAACCCTTATTTTTCTGCATGTTAGCTGCAAACTGTACTAATACATCTTACTGTGTGGGTATCACAAGATAATGCTATTTAAATAGTGATATTTATTAAACAAAAACAGGTCATCGTCAAATCCAGTAAATATGACGTCAGGGATTGTAATAAAGCTCCCAGAACCGCCCATACAATATTCATCCTACGTGCTCGGATCACGGCTAAGTAGTTATACTATTATAAGGCAAACGCTCTACCTGTCTAATGACATTGACCACAGACTGTCTCTTGGCTGTTACCTCCCGGGGATCATCATCTAGCGAACCACACCAACTACTCCATGTAGGCCGCTCTCTGGGTAAGCTGCAAGCGAGCGCAGGGGTGAAAGCACTTGCAAATTGGTGCTTGTGGTTCCCTTACCCATACAGTATGAAAATAGGTATAGTCATGTCCCAGCACCTAGGCATTCGGAGAGGTGTGCTATGCAAGCGTCACACCTAAGTCCACTCTACAGTTTCCAACGTGCAGTAAAATCAAAAAATGTTGAGGAAATGTATCAAGCTTCCAAGAGTGGAGAAGCGGACAAGCAGACTGGTTGCCCATAGCAACGGAACAGCTTTTAGCAAGTATTTCTCATGCACATTGATGGACCAAAGGTGGTTGCTATGGGCAACATTTACACTCTTTACCATGCTTGATACACCGCCCCACTGCTGCGGCCTATCCATACTGATAAAGGTCCATGGAATTTCACAAGATAATCATATCAGCATGGCTGGTCTATAACAGGCCCAAACGCAGCAGAACTCAGGGTCACGTACAACACACGTTTCCTAGCAACCATTGTCCCACAGTAATCAGCTGTCTGTCACTATTAACATTCCGCAGGATATCACTCTGAAATTGTATTCGATATACTGTAACAAGCTGGTCAACTTGTGGTACAGTAAATCCCAAAGAATGGCCATCAGCCATAACATTAGTCTATTGTCTCAGTGCCAGGGCCAGATCCACCATTAGGCAGCTGCCTGGGGGGGGGTCCAGAATCTGAAGAACCCCTAAGTCTATTACAAAATTTACGATGAGAGGTGTCCTTGTTGGACTTAATGGTGTTGAACTTTTAAGACGCCACCTCCACACGTTCACCTAAGGTTCTGGAAAGCTGGTATTGGTGTGCAGGTGGTGGCCAGTAAGCAGTAAGGTGACGTTTTGTCTAGGGTGCCTAAGAGCCTTGCACCAGCCCTGGCAGGTCCCTCTAGAAGTGTATGGACATCTCAATACTTCTGAAGATGTCCTGTGGTATCCAACACCAAGAGGTTTAGCAGCAGGTCCTGAAAGTCAATAATGTGTGAGGTGGGGTCTCCTTGGCTCAAACTTCCCGGCAGATCCCACAGAGGCTCAGTCAGATGGACATCTGTGAATTTGGAGGCCAAGTCACCACCTTGACTTCTTTGTCATGTTCTTCAAAACCATTCTTAAACATAATGTCTGAAAAGTGGTTTTACTGATATGGCTGATGGGTGTATATAGACCCTGATTCAGGTTGGCCCGGCAAGCTGCGAACATCGCCTGCCCGAATACAGGCCCCCCCCCATTGATGAATCCCCTGGGTGAGGAACCACAAATAAAAGTCAGTGAAAATGGAATTTGGGCCTGTCAACGTCAACCACCCGCCCCCGGCATGAAGTGGCCCGCTCGAGTATCCATTCATGTGGCTGCCACTGCCCCGTCCCTCCCGCAATGAACAGCCGGGCGAGTGTGTAACTCAGTGATGCCGTTCATTGCTGGGGCCTGCACAAGCACAAATACACACTTGCGCTTGTGCAGACTCCCCCAACATCAGAACGGGCCGAATATGCCCCATTCTGAATGGTAGTGATTTAGGCCCATGGTACCTCCTCCAGTACACCAACCATAGGTCAGGCAGGATATACCAGCGCCTCACCCCGAACATCTTGTCTCCGTTATATTATTATCAGATGACTGCAATTGTCCCCTCAACATATTCTGTATGAACTACAAGCCTCAGCCAGGAGTGCCAGAACCCTGACATAGTAAACGCATTCGGGCAGTCAAATGAACTGGGGTAACGCCATTGTGGTCAGGACCTGCTGGGACTTGTAGTTCCACAACCTTTTGAAGTGCCATAGCTTGCCTGACAAATACGTACGCAGCTATCTATCGCTGCCGTTGTCGCAGCTAGGAACAATACATATTTGACTGTTTAACATATTCAGTTACCATAGGAGCACTTACAAAGCACTTTATCTCTTTTACCGCGGGAACAATGGCGTGCAATCGCGCTGCCCCTTGGCTCACTCCAGTAAGTGATAGACATAGAATAGAAGGTCTAGAGGGTAAGGCCACCGCACATTGCTTTACACTTGTAGCAATTGGAATGCATCTCTGGTTGCCGACAGAAACGGCTAATAATTGTTTAGCACATCTCCCCGAGACCCTTTGCTGACACCAACCAACACTGCAGTTATTATCTGTGAAAATGCAGCCTTGGCCGTAATCAGTGCAATGGGAAACTAGTGGCAGATGGGGGACCAGCCTGCCAAGGTCCACCCTTACCTTTATGGGAACGTGTACTGACAATTCATCAGAAGTTCTAGCTTTAAAAATACAAACCTGCGGTGCCACAATTTGAGCATAGATACTACCATGTGACAGGCACGGAATCTTTAGAATGTAAGCTCTAACAAGCAGGACCCTCTGCCCTCATGTGCTTTTCCTTCTAGACTATCTTCTACCCCTCGCCCAGTCCTCGGCTTCTACCTTCCTGATGCAGCAATGTTTATATACCACTAGTTGTTCCCAGTCTGTCCAAGCGCTGGCGGATGTGTGAGGATGAATAGAGCAACACTTGAATTGCTCCACCGGGCTCCATCTAGTGGCCACCGTTGGGCAAAACACTTGAATTCCCCCCTTGGAGGTGAGGACCAGGGTTAGCACTATGTTATATGGGATGTACCTGTCCTAAATTTTTTATGTACATGTCTGGGTGCTGTGGAACCTTTGTGGCGCCATAAAAGTAAAGGTGGAGTCAGAAAACAGTGCTCCTGCGGCTAACACGCAATGTACAGCTGCACAAATAATAGTAATAAATAAAAAGGTACTTGTTTCCTAGCACGGCCACAATTGGGAGTAATCGTGTACCTTAACTTAAGGTACACGATTAACGCGATGGACCCGATTTCCTTTGAAATCAGGTCCATTTTGCCGGCAAAGGCAAAATCGGGTCCATCGCGTCGGTCGCGTGTATTAACATGGCACGCGACGCGACCGACGCGATGGACCCGATTTTGCCATAGGGTTCAAGGTAAAATATTTTTAACATTGTAATCGCGTTCATCGCGTTGGTCTTGTGCCATTATAATGGCACAAGATGCGATGGATGCGATTAAGCACATTTTACATAGCTAACAATGGGAAATGGGCCAATACGGCCCATTTCTCATTGTATATGCCCCCGTCATGCCTATAAATTAATGCCCCCCACATTGTGAGCGGCACCCCATGATTGACGCCAACCCGAAGCTTGGCGAGCGTAGCGAGCCCGCGAGGGGCGGCGGTACGCGTCCTCCGACCTTTTCATACCCCTACTATCCACGTCGAGGGGACGCGTATACCTGTGAAGTAATGCGCTGCGCTCGCCACACTTTATATTCTCAACTCCACGCCGACGTGGATAGTAGGGGTATGAAAAGGTCGGAGGACGCGTACCGCCGCCCCTCGTGGGCTCGCTACGTTCGCCACGCTTCGGGTTGGCGTCAATCGTGGGGTGCCGTTCACAATGGGGCCATTTGGGGTCTGGGGACAATTTTACATTGAATCCAATGTAAACCCTATTCACATTTGATTCAATGTAAAAATCGGGTCCATCGCGTCGGTCGCATCGCATGCGATTTGGTCGCATGCGATGCGACCGACGCGATTTTTCCGACCCGAGCAAAATCGGTGTGGCCGTTCTAGGAAACAAGTACCAATAAAAACTACAATATTGTTACAAATATCTTGATTCAGACAGTTTCCTAAAAGTGTAATAAAAACATAAAGATTTGTGCAAATTGGGCGGGAAAAGGCGCATTTAGGGTTCACTTACCTCACTGAGCGCCCATACACCTGTGTGTAGCATCATTTCTACATGTGTATTAGCCTAGGGTACCTGGAACCTTTAATCAGACCACGCTAAGCAGTAAGAAATTAATATATTAATGTCTGTGGCACCTGAAGGAATGCTGATCATATATTTTGATCAGCTCCCAGGGCTGTGAGCAGGACCTGGGGACTTATTGCTGGCTGGACACTGCTCGTTTCCAACTGATAATTTAGAAGATCTGCAGGGAACAGTCTCAGATCTTTATTTGCCAGCTCACACTGCTAAGCACTATTATTTTACACTCTGTCGTTAGAATTAAGAAATTATATATCATGAGTTTGTTACAAATGTTCAGGAATACTAAAGAACAATCTGCATTAGCCTGATCACTTGTCCTTTCGTGGCACCTGACCCTTCGCCCATTTCCTATCTCTTCTCATTTATAATGTATCTTCAGCATGCCGCCGACAGATACTGTTTATTTATACAACCAACAACTTGTTTTTTTCATGTAGTAAGCCAGCAGTGCCTGTTAGTAGTAAGCCAGCAGTGCCAGTTTGTAGTAAGCCAGCAGTGCAAGTTTGTAGTAAGCCAGCAGTGCCTGTTAGTAGTAAGCCAGCAGTGCCAGTTTGTAGTAAGGCAGCAGTGCCAGTTTGAGGTAAGCCAGCAGTGCCAGTCTGTAGTAAGCTAGCAGTGCCACTTTATAGTAAGCCAGCCGTGCCAGTCTGTAGTAAGACAGCAGTGCTAGTTTGTAGTAAGCCAGCAGTGCCAGTTTATAGTAAGCCAGCAGTGCCAGTTTATAGCACAACAGCAGTGCCAGTTTGTAGTAAACCAGCAGTGCCGGTTTGTAGTAAGGCAGCAGTGCTGGTTTCTAGTAAGGCAGCAGCGATAGTTTTCATTAAGTCAGCAGTGCCAGTTTGTAGTAAGCCAGCAGTGCCGGTTTGTAGTAAGCCAGCAGTGCCGGTTTGTAGTAAGGCTGCGGCGATAGTTTGCAGTAAGCCAGCAGTGCTAGTCTATAGCAAGCCAGAAGTGCCAGTTTATAGTCAGCCAGCAGTGCCAGTTTATAGTAAGCCAGCAATGCCAGTTTGTAGTAAACCAGCAGTGCCAGTTTGTAGTAAGCCAGCAGTGCCAGTTTGAGGTAAGCCAGCAGTGCCAGTCTGTAGTAAGCCAGCAGTGCCACTTTATAGTAAGCCAGCCGTGCCAGTCTGTAGTAAGACAGCAGTGCCAGTTTATAGCACGACAGCAGTGCCAGTTTGTAGTAAACCAGCAGTGCCGGTTTGTAGTAAGGCAGCAGCGATAGTTTGCAGTAAGCCAGCAGTGCCAGTCTGTAGTAAGCCAGCAGTGCTAGTCTATAGCAAGCCAGCAGTGCCAGTTTATAGTCAGCCAGCAGTGCCAGGTTGGCATTGACCTCATGCTTCCAGATCACAGACCACTGCTGCTCTGATAATGACGTAAGCAGGAGGTAGCAATGTAATTATGCAGCTGGAGGTGGCCCCATAATAATGTTCTGCTCTGCTCTGTATATTGTTCTGCCCTTTGTCCACCACAATTCAGGGAAAGCGGCCGAGTATTCATTTGAGCAATTAGTTTTATGACAGTGTAATTGGCTATTAATGAGGCAGGCACAGAGGCATGGATGAAAATATCTGGAACCAAGGCAGCACTGCGATGGGGTCCTCTAGATACCTAAAGCCATCATGTGCTTCACGTCTGTTGTCTTACCTGGCTGGATCATAGGTGGTAGATTCGAAGCACCTACAGAACTTGTCTGAGGTCTATCTTTCTCATTGGTTTTCCTCCCAAAGTTCCAGGGAACGTACCACGTGTCATTTGAAGGCGCATATGGTGGATTCTCAGGGGCTTTGCTTATTAGTCTGAGAGAGGAAAAGATAGAATGTCTTCTGTTTCTGAAAGGTACATCGGAATTTGTACTGCTTTGATAATTTTCCTTGATGTTGAACTTCTCTAACATTTTTGGCATGTCTTCTACTTTAGAAGAGTCCTGCTTCATGTTCTGGGAGGATCGAAGGCCAGCATTCCTGGGAACCCCATCATGGGAGGCCTTGAAATCACTGCGGGATGCGGTAAAAGGGTTGGGCAAGGTGTCATTGGAGTTGGGATGGCTTTCCGAATTACTACGGCTTCTCCTGAAGAATGAGCCAGGAAAGCTGAAGTAGCTAGTCTGTGCCATCGGTTTGGTTTTAGCAGCTGAAATGTTTCTCGGGCTGTCGGGAGCAGAACTCACGGAGCGATTAAACGATCGCTTTATTGCGTTGGACAAGATGGTGAATGTGGAGGATTTACCTCGGCTCTCCGGCTCCCCTCTTGGATCATTACTGACCCGAGGAGTGGCTTGCTCACGGATGTTCCTGGTGGCTGGTCGGGGATGAGCAGAGCTCCAGTCGAGAAGTTTGGATTTTTCCTCATCAGAAAGAACAAGCTTCTTAAGTGTTGAGTTTTGAGGTCTGTCCAGTTGCGGCAGCTGATTCCGTTCATCTGTCCTATCGTCCTTCTCAAACACATCGCTGCTGCCACTGAGATGCTCCGGCAGAGGACCAGGGTCCCGGTCCTCATCTCTGCCTCCACCAAGGCCAGATTTGTGGTAGGTGTAATGGAGGTACGGGCTTGGCCTTAGAACACCGGATGACCCATTTTCACCAAGTTTTTGGAAATTGCCGTTGGTATGAAGAGGAGAGTGATGAGGAACATATGAAGGTATCGCTGGATATTCCTCCTCAGGAACCTTCTCAGTCACATTTGGAAAATTCGAGTCACCGAAATGTTCGGAAGTATTTTTGTTGAACACCTGTATGACATAAAGGTTTAGGTATTAATATGTGCACAGGCGCTAACAAGATCCCGTAACAGCAGAACATTCGGATCGTGAGTGGGGTTAGACGTAACTCTCTTCTGGAACTGGTCTCATGTGGTGGACAGGGAGGGGGCTGGAGGGATGAGGCCTGGATCTCCGTCATAGGAAGGAGATTTCCCACATTTGTGAGAGGCAGCCATTACAGTCACACCTACCCCATGCTAATGGGCAGGTGACACACCTGACTCTGGGGCGGAAGGTGCATACACAGGGGCAAATTTGCCAAAGCTTCTAATAATGAAAAGAGGTGATATTGCCCATAGCAACCAGATTCTGCATATCATTTTCTAGGATGCAATAGAGAAACTCTAGCCAACATCTGATTGGTTGCTATGGGCAACATCACCTCTTTTCATTTTTAGAAGCTTTAGTAAATTTACCTCATACGGCGCAACTCTCGGACATACTGATGCGTACACAGCCTGATTTTCACGTGGTTATGGTATAAAGAGTCGACAGTCAAAAGGTTGACATTGTCAAGGTCGACAAAAATGATCGACATACACAAGGTGGACACAAGCGAAATGTTGACATGGAAATGATGGACACATGAAAATTTTTACATTCGTTTTTTTTGTTTTTTGTGTCTACTGGTAGATTGCAGCACGTGGATGCCATATTTGTGTCCTGCATTCGCACACTTTGCCGTTCCTAATTGGAGCCCACGTTAATGGTAAAGAATGATAAAGTTGATACCCCCCCCCCCCCCCCAAAAATACCTCATGTCGACCTTTTTGAGTGTCTACACCATATGGTGTTGACCTATTCGTTGCGGGCTTAGACACGGCCGACCTATTAACCGGAGACAGATGAATCACAAGGCGTAAGTTTACTAACCAATTAGAATCTACTTATTTATTTAGCACCTTCTAGAAGATAATAGAGACAATCTGATTGGTTGCCCATAGCAACATTGCATCTGAAATAGAACTCCCATCTTGGCCATGACCTACAGGGTGATACATTACCTCATCATCCAGGGAGCTCAGGGTGCAGCTGGGTAACCCCTCTCCTGAAATGTTAGATGGTCTTCTACCAAGGAGAAGCGGCAGTGCTGGGAATGGAAGAAACAAGTGTCAATATACAGTATGGTCCTATGTACAAAGAAATTCTCCTATAGAGATCCTCCTGTGATATAACAACACACTTCAGGGCAAATTATTATATAGCTTCTAAAAATGAAAAAGAGCTGAAGTTGCCCGTAGCAACTAAACAGATTCAGTCATTTTCTAGGATGTACTAGGGAAATGGGACATGGATCACTAGATAGACAGCAACTAGGCCGGCAAGCGTTCGGTCGACACCACTAGGTCGACATGCATTAAGGTCAACAAGACTAAAGGTCGACATGCAGGAGGTTCAATATGACTGAAGGTTGACATGGGTTAGGTCGACAGGTAATTTGGTCGACACAAGCATTAGGTCGACATGGGGAAGTTCACTTGGGGAAGTGTCCCGCTTTTCGACATGGACACTAAAATGTAGCACCGCATCCCCTCGCATGGCTCGCTGTTCTCACCATGCTTTGGTTATTCTCCCACCATGCCCTAGTGGATGCTAGGGTATGAATTACCACCTGTCGGCACATGTCAACAGAAAAAAACCCATGTCGACCTTTTGACTGTCGAATTTGTGGCCATTTTTTGGACAATCCGTGGCCGTTTTCACCAACACGTCCACTTTTGCCACTTGACAGGCGTAACATTGAATTCTGACTGTCGAGTGACAGTTGAGCTGAGCGAAGACGGCCTGGGATTCCGTCTGCCGGGACATTCTGACGGTCGGAATCCCATATTGAATACCCCCCAGAATCTGATTGGTTGCTATGGGCAACAGCACCTCTTCTCATCGGTTGCTACGGGTAACATCTAACTCTTTTTCTTTTAGAAGCTCAAGAAAATATAGCCCTTAGTGTCTGATCAGAAGCAATCTCGCTGTCACAGACTGGGCCCTGTCCGCCTTCGTGGAGCATCCCCCGGGATTACTGTACAGATTCGGAGGCATTACTGCGAGATGCTGCGCACATGAGCACATTAGTCGCTCCTTGAGACGTGACCTTTTTTTCTGGGTGAGGGAAAATTATTCCATGCAGCATTTTTCACATTCTTTTAGCAGTCATTGCTCACAGGAACTTTCTGTTCTAGGAATTCAGGATATTTCCTTATTTGGAAGGGGCAGAGCTCCCTCCAGTGGCTGTGATTGGTAGTGCACAGAGGCAGCAAGACCTGCGGGGACTGGCAGCAGAATTGTGATTTCTGGGATATCTATTGAGGAATTTATGCAATGTTTAGGCTTGTGTTAGACAGAGTGCGCATTTACACTTATCTGCTTTATACGCTGCTTGAACATTTATAAAGGCACGAGATATCGTCGTCAGTCGCAGTTTCCGAGATACATCATTTCTAAGAAGAATATTTGAGCGCCATCTACAATAAAAGTCTGGTCATGGCCTAATCCTGTGTGTTGTGACACACAACTGTATGATAGGTATGTCGCTAAGTTGCCGACGGACGGAATACTGATTGACAGATTGACCAAATGTCAATATAACGACATATACACGCCACTGACAATCAAAATACCAACAACAACAAAATACCACCAAGTAAAACACTGACAGGGAGAAAAAGTTGACACATCCACAATGCCGACAGCCAAAATAATCATACAAATAACATGGAATACACTGTGAAGAGAAGCCCATAGGCTTCTATAGGTTTAAGAGCTGGAGTAACCCCGCAGTGGGGCTCCACCAGGAGGGGCTTAGTGAATTTGAAAACGTGGTAAAACCCCCCCAGAAAACTGTCACTTTCTACATGGTGTCTCCTTACTTGTCTGTATCTTCCTTCTCCATCTCTGGGGTCGGTTTGATGTGGCGGACGGAAAGTTATTGGTGCGACCAAGAGCTGGAACAGACAAAGGAAAGAGAGACTTATAAACAACCGCTGCCTGGATGATCGTATGGGGACTTTGCACCACCAGTCGGAGGCCAACATTTCAGTTGCAAGCTGAAATTTACTGGGGCTTTAAGCAGGACATTGTAGATGGCAATAATATTCCATGTACAGCGCACTTCACCGCGAATAGTATTGCAGCTTAGTCACTTAGCCTGATTCAGAGCGAGAATGTTGTGATAGCATGTGGGGGGCACCCGGCACAGGCGCCCCACATGCCTGGTCCCGCAATGTGCCTGCAAAAGTTTGCTAAAGTGCAAGCGCTTTGCTACACAGCGAAGGGCACGTACATCCCCAGCCGCATCCGGTCTGTGCAGCCTAGATGCGAAGCCAGGCACAAGCTGTCCATATGTGACATGACGCAGTCGACGTGGACCTCCCCCTGAGCGGTCCAGAAACACCTGCGCTGTCCAGGTGGCTCCCACAAAATAAAATCTCTAATTTCTAAATTTCTGGTACATAAATGACCAGAAATGTAATCCACAGTTTATTCCCTATCAGGGCTTGCACATACTAGGCCCAGGACTATTTTCCAGCCCTCTCATCCTCCATATTGAAATAGACTGGATTACGGCCTAGCGCGTTTGTGGCACACAGCATATTTTCTCAGCTGGTGCCCAGGTTCTTATACTGGGATGCTAGCGGAGATCCGGTCACTAACTAGCCCTGCTGCAATTGGATTGTTGTTTCTGTTGACCGTAAAACAGCCAATTGAGGGCAGATCCACGACAGGGCCTCTCATTTATGCCCCAAACTCTGTAGACAGTAGGAAATAGGAGGTCCCCTGATGAAAAGGCCCTGATACAAATCCAGTGACATCATCAGGCTGACAGCTTTCAGGGCATTGGCTCTGAGTGAGCACATGATCAAAGTGTCACAGAAACCTTTTCTCTCACCTATAGCATTCTGTATATATGACACAGAGAGGGAGAGACACAGTCTTATTATAGCTGATGTGCATATCCCTCTAGCTGTATCCCATTTAGACTTTTGTTGCATGGTTGCATGTCTCCTGGTCTCTTCTTACACCTTAGCAAGTCTGGTCCTGCACTTATCCTTCCCAAGTTACAGCCATCATCTAATGTAACATCTCTCGTACAGGCTCCTTACCCTCTACAGCTAGAGATGGGGGCACCGGGTCTCCATTGACATCGCTCTTTATGGACTGTCTCTCCTTTTTGCGTGACGACAGCCTCCGGTGGCTTGTTCTTGGGTGATTCTCATCTGGAACATGCTCCGTCTCTGAGCTGAAACATGACATGAGAAGTTACAGATCATAGAACATACTACATAACATACTTCATATAGGGCCTTATTTTGGTTCATTCTTTCTGACAAAATCCTTCTTAGATGGACAAAACCATGTGCACTGCAGGGGGGGCAGATGTTACTTGTGCAGAGAGAATTAGATTTGGGTGAGTAATTTTGTTTCTGTGCAGGGAAAATACTGACTGCTTTATTTTTACACTGCAATATAGATCTCACTTTGAAGTAAAACCCCACCCAAATCTAATTCTCTCTGCACATGTTACATCTGCCCCACCTGCAGTGCACATGGTTTTGCCCATCTAAGAAGGATTTTGTCAGAAAGAATGAACCAAAATAAGGCCCATAGTGTTCATTCTAACATCCTTCACCTTTCAAAACCTGTGCAGTTCCTCTTGTCTGCCTCGGATGATGCCTGCTGTTGTGTTGCTTCTAGCACAGTGTGGTCTGTATTTCACCAGAGTGATACAGATCAAACTGTGCTAGAAGCAACACAGCATAGAGCGACACCCCGGGCAGGCAAGAGGATCTGCATGGATTTTTAAAAGTACAGGGTGTTAGATTGAACACTAGCCTAATAATTAATGCTCAAGACGGATGTTTATATGGGATCCCTATTACACTACCACCCAAACTCACTACATAATGCATGGATATAGCTACCCCCATTGTCACTCTCGTCACCTGCTCTCATCGCTCAACACCATGACGCGGACCGCCAGGAGGTTGTTCTCCGCTGTCTCTTCCTCTGGGCCGATCCGGACTGATTTCCACTCCGTGGATACAGATGAATTTCTCCTTTTGAAAACACTGAAGATGGAATCACTTCTGGATTTCTTAGGTGACGTCGGTTCATCTGCAGATCCAAAAAAGGTAAAAAAAAAAATAATGAAATAGTTTTATCAGCTAATATTTAATATTCTGCACAACACTCTGCCTAATTCACCCATGTGTAAATCCTGACACATGTTCACTGCCTGTTACATGCACATGACAGTCACAACATAATGTAAGCACGTGGACATGTACAGTATATAATACACACACCTGACAACTGTTTCCTTAGCTGTAGGGATTGCCGCAGGGAATGTAGCGGCTTTTCAGCAGTCGCCGGTAGTGTGCATGCGACGGTGGCAGCCGTCGCTAACCTGCCATGAAATGGATAATGCTTCCCCATATGTTCTGGAAGATGGTCGGTCATTTTTACTTCAAGTTATTGGGTGGTGACTGGGAGATGCATGGAGGTGTTGCGTCCTACAGCAGTGTCACTGGTGTGTCACTGAGACATACAGCCTGCTCATACTTACACAGAGATACTGAAGCGGCCATGGGGCTGGTGTGACCATTAGTGTCACCAATGGGTAATGCAGCGTCTATAGAAGCTGATAGGGGGCGCCGCGGTCTTTGAACATTCATGGGTAAAAACCGCGGAAGGGGATTGTATCAGCATTAGCATAAAGTCACAAACACACCACAACTGCGTCCAACACAGGCCCTTAGAACAAGTAATAACTTGACAGAGATATGATTTGAATGTAAGCTCTGATGAGCAGGGCCCTTCTTCCTCATGTGCTTATCCTTCTCTTACTTAAACCAGATGGCAACAAATTGTGCTGTTTTATGCCCCCTGATACTTATTAATACTACCAGTTAATTATATAGCTCACAAATATTCTGCAGCACTGTACATAGAATATTATTACCAGTTATTATATAGTGCACACATATTCCGCAGCGCTGTACTGAGAATATTATTACCAGTTAATTATATAGTGCACACATATTCCGCAGCGCTGTACAGAGAATATTATTACTAGTTATTATATAGCGCACACATATTCCGCAGCGCTGTACTGAGAATATTATTACCAGTTATTTATATAGCGCACACATATTCTGCAGCGCTGTACAGAGACTATTATTACCAGTTATTTATATAGTGCACACATATTCTGCAGCACTGTACAGAGAATATTATTACCAGTTATTTATATAGCGCACACATATTCTGCAGCGCTGTACAGAGAATATTATTACCAGTTATTATATAGTGCACACATATTCCGCAGCGCTGTACAGAGAATATTATTACCAGTTATTATATAGTGCACACATATTCCGCAGCGCTGTACAGAGAATATTATTACCAGTTATTATATAGTGCACACATATTCCGCAGCGCTGTACAGAGAATATTATTACCAGTTATTACATAGCGCACACATATTCCGCAGCTCTGTACAGAGAAAATTATTACCAGTTATATTATATAGCGCACACATATTCTGCAGTGCTGTACAGAGAATATTATTACCAGTTATTATATAGCGCACACATATTCCGCAGCGCTGTACAGAGAATATTATTACCAGTTATTATATAGCGCACACATATTCCGCAGCTCTGTACAGAGAATATTATTACCAGTTATATTATATAGCGCACACATATTCCGCAGCTCTGTACAGAGAAAATTATTACCAGTTATATTATATAGCGCACACATATTCTGCAGGGCTGTACAGAGAATATTATTACCAGTTATTATATAGCGCACACATATTCCGCAGCGCTGTACAGAGAATATTATTACCAGTTATTATATAGCGCACACATATTCCGCAGCTCTGTACAGAGAATATTATTACCAGTTATATTATATAGCGCACACATATTCCGCAGCGCTGTACAGAGAATATTATTACCAGTTATTTATATAGCGCACACATATTCTGCAGCGCTGTACAGAGAATATTATTACCAGTTATTTATATAGTGCACACATATTCTGCAGTGCTGTACAGAGAATATTATTACCAGTTATTATATAGCGCACACATATTCCGCAGCGCTGTACAGAGAATATTATTACCAGTTATTATATAGCGCACACATATTCCACAGCGATGTACAGAGACTATTATTACCAGTTATTTATATAGCGCACACATATTCCACAGAGCTGTACAGAGATTATTATTACGTTATTTATATAGCGCACACATATTCCGCAGCGCTGTACAAAGGATATTATAACCAGTTATTTATATAGCGCACACATATTCTGCAGCGCTGTACAGAGACTATTATTACCGGTTAGTTATATAGCGCACACATATTCCGCAGCGCTGTACAGAGAATATTATTACCAGGTATTTATATAGCGCACACATATTCTGCAGCTCTGTACAGAGAATATTATTACCAGTTATTTATATGGCGCACACATATTCCGCAACGCTGTACAGAGAATATTATTACCAGTTATTATATAGCGCACACATATTCCGCAGAGATGTACAGAGACTATTATTACCAGTTATTTATATAGCGCACACATATTCTGCAGCGCTGTACAGAGAATATTATTACCAGTTATTATATAGCGCACACATATTCTGCAGTGCTGTACAGAGGCTAGTATTACCAGTTATTTAGCGCACACATATTCTGCAGCGCTGTACAGAGAGTATTATTACCAGTTATTTATATAGCGCACACATATTCCACAGAGCTGTACAGAGAGTATTATTACGTTATTTATATAGCGCACACATATTCCGCAGCGCTGTACAGAGGATATTATTACCAGTTATTTATATAGCGCACACATATTCCGCAGCGCTGTACAGAAACTATTATTACCAGTTATTTATATAGTGCACACATATTCTGCAGCACTGTACAGAGAATATTATTACCAGTTATTTATATAGCGCACACATATTCTGCAGCGCTGTACAGAGAATATTATTACCAGTTATTATATAGTGCACACATATTCCGCAGCGCTGTACAGAGACTATTATTACCAGTTATTTATATAGCGCACACATATTCTGCAGCGCTGTACAGAGAATATTATTATCAGTTATTATATAGCGCACACATATTCTGCAGTGCTGTACAGAGGCTAGTATTACCAGTTATATAGCGCACACATATTCTGCAGCGCTGTACAGAGAGTATTATTATCAGTTATTTATATAGCGCACACATATTCCACAGAGCTGTACAGAGAGTATTATTAAGTTATTTATATAGCGCACACATATTCCGCAGCGCTGTACAGAGAATATTATTACCAGTTATTATATAGCGCACACATATTCCGCAGCTCTGTACAGAGAATATTATTACCAGTTATATTATATAGCGCACACATATTCCGCAGCTCTGTACAGAGAAAATTATTACCAGTTATATTATATAGCGCACACATATTCTGCAGGGCTGTACAGAGAATATTATTACCAGTTATTATATAGCGCACACATATTCCACAGAGCTGTACAGAGATTATTATTACGTTATTTATATAGCGCACACATATTCCGCAGCGCTGTACAAAGGATATTATAACCAGTTATTTATATAGCGCACACATATTCTGCAGCGCTGTACAGAGACTATTATTACCGGTTAGTTATATAGCGCACACATATTCCGCAGCGCTGTACAGAGAATATTATTACCAGGTATTTATATAGCGCACACATATTCTGCAGCTCTGTACAGAGAATATTATTACCAGTTATTTATATGGCGCACACATATTCCGCAACGCTGTACAGAGAATATTATTACCAGTTATTATATAGCGCACACATATTCCGCAGAGATGTACAGAGACTATTATTACCAGTTATTTATATAGCGCACACATATTCTGCAGCGCTGTACAGAGAATATTATTACCAGTTATTATATAGCGCACACATATTCTGCAGTGCTGTACAGAGGCTAGTATTACCAGTTATTTAGCGCACACATATTCTGCAGCGCTGTACAGAGAGTATTATTACCAGTTATTTATATAGCGCACACATATTCCACAGAGCTGTACAGAGAGTATTATTACGTTATTTATATAGCGCACACATATTCCGCAGCGCTGTACAGAGGATATTATTACCAGTTATTTATATAGCGCACACATATTCCGCAGCGCTGTACAGAAACTATTATTACCGGTTAGTTATATAGCGCACACATATTCCGCAGCGCTGTACAGAGAATATTATTACCAGGTATTTATATAGCGCATAAATATTCTGCAGCTCTGTACAGAGAATATTATTACCGGTTATTTATATAGCGCACACATATTCCGCAGCGCTGTACAGAGAATATTATTACCAGTTATTATATAGCGCACACATATTCCGCAGCGATGTACAGAGACTATTATTACCAGTTATTTATATAGCGCACACATATTCTGCAGCGCTGTACAGAGAATATTATTATCAGTTATTATATAGCGCACACATATTCTGCAGTGCTGTACAGAGGCTAGTATTACCAGTTATATAGCGCACACATATTCTGCAGCGCTGTACAGAGAGTATTATTACCAGTTATTTATATAGCGCACACATATTCCACAGAGCTGTACAGAGAGTATTATTAAGTTATTTATATAGCGCACACATATTCCGCAGCGCTGTACAGAGAATATTATTACCAGTTATTTATATAGCGCACACATGTTCCGCAGCGCTGTACAGAGACTATTATTACCGGTTAGTTATATAGCGCACACATATTCCGCAGCGCTGTACAGAGAATATTATTACCAGGTATTTATATAGCAGACACATATTCCGCAGCGCTGTACAGAGAATATTATTACCAGGTATTTATATAGCGCACACATATTCCGCATCGCTTTACAGAGTATATTTTTACATTCATAATTCATAATTCAGTGTCCTCCTCTGATGAAGCTACGGTTATGTGCTGGTTTATTTATGTACCCTTGTGACACCATATAAATAAAGGATAATAATAATAATTATTATTATTATTATTTGTCAAAATGTTTTTTTTTCCCCCCATTGGTGAATTGAATGTTATAACTAATAACAACCACTAGATGGCACTATGCCACTGTCTATGGGACAGTGGCATAGTGCCAATGCCCCATATTAGCTCAATGTCGTCAAACTCAGAGCCAGCAAAATAGGGTTGCAGAATAATTGGCCGAGACCAGTTATATTTAGGTAGCTTTAAGGTTTCAAGAACCCTCAGTAAGTGTATATATATTTTTTTTTTCATGAAAACTAACTCTATACAATAACACACTATAATTTTTTTTTTTACCGTCAGAATCTATCATTATCGATCCTTTTCGTTTGTATCACAACCATCATCACAACATAACAAATGTATGCTCACTGCACACTGAGGGGTATATGCTAATAAACAGAGATGTTGCCCATAGCAACCAATCAAATTCTACTTCTCATTTATCTAACACCCTATAGAAGATAATAGCTAAAAACTGGTAGGTTGCCATGGGCAAAATCCCTACCTCTATAAAAACGCACTTTAGTCAGTTTACCCCTGAGTTGGAAAGAATGTGCATCTCATGAAATGACATGTGACCCTATTTGCATTCAGTAGGCAACAAATGCTACTCCACCAGCAAATACCAGGAGCAGGGGTGACAGGAATATGGCAGGAGGCATGGGGTCGCTGGAAGCACAACAAATGGACAAATACACAACACACAGCTCATATACATTGCAGTAAATGAACGGTAACTGTACATAATAAGTATCCACTGTTCATAAAGAAATAAATCCAATTTCCATGGAAAAGAGACACCGAATGCTGGATAAGCAATGAGGCTGACATAAACCACGCAGGGTTCCAGCAGGCTGCACTTGCTAGATGTCACATGTTATGCTGATGAGGATGGGCACAAGGCCTATCAGAGCCAGGGGGAGGGATTAGCAGGCTTAGAACTGATCACGAGTTAGTGTGATCCTCCTCTGTCTCAGGAAGCCCCGCCCACCCGTCCCTATTTCTCATCTTCGGCGGCGGTAAAGAACGGTCATCTCTAATAGATCTGTGTGTATGTAGATAGTGGGGTGCGCTCTCCCTTGGCAACGATTGTCATGGGCCATGCTTCTGCACGGGGGATGGCCATTTACCATCTGCGCGATGGTTGTGCAGGGAGAGTAAACCCAGCGATGGTATGCATGAACATCTTTAAACCCCACTTTCCTATAATGACCGTTCTTTGGTGCCGCCACCATTTTATAGTTATCCTAGTTGCTTGTCAAAATAAATTTTGACAGTCTGTTTGAAACGCCAGCACTCGTGTCCGTGTTTTTATTTTAGATAAGTCTATAGATAAGTTAAGCTAAGTTATGGTTTTATGTGATGATCTCGGGGTGTGGCCTGTGGGGATACCCGCTAGTGAGTTTATGTGAACTGTGGGCACTGTACGGTATAACTTGAATGTGACATATCACCCAATATTTATCTGGCTTAAAGTGCCTTTGATCCCTTCTGGAGAAAAGGGCCGTATAAATGGTTATCATTATGACATGCATTTTATTACCTCACAATGGCCCTTATTCTGATCGGTGCGGCCCGATCAGAATATGCGGCCACGACCGTGCAGGCGAATCCCCGCCTTCCATACGGATCGCCACCTCCGTCCGTACGCAGATATGTGGCGATCCGCATGAAAGTGGACGGGGATACGCCTCCTCCGACTTGGGAGCAGCCCCTGCATTCGATGGTCGCCGAACATCGAATGCAGGGCCGCACGCTCCACTAGGTCCCGCCACCCAAGACCACACGGACACTTGTCCGTGTGAAATCATGTATGGGGGCGGGCAGCTGACATCCGGCGATGTCAGATGCCCGCCCCCTACACACGCGTCACGGCTTCATTACCATGCATACGCCCCGCGTTTGCATGGGAACGCCCATGAAACGCGGGGCGTATGCATAGGGTAATGAGGCTAAGTAGCCCCTCACGCCCCTCTACGCCCCCTGTGCGGCGTATAAAGAATCCGTGCGGCGAAATCGCCTGCACATGCGCAGAGTGACCTCTGCACATGCGCAGACGATAACCATCGGCGGGACGACCGCATGCGGAGAAATCCGCACCGATCAGAATAAGGCCCAATATGGAGTAATTATCAGTTATCATTATTATACATAAGTGCTTATAACGGGCCTTTGTGCAGTTGTGTGTGGTGACAATACCTGTTGGTCGTATACAATTTAGAACTCATGGCTGCAGACTTCAGGTGATGGTTTGTACCCACAATCCTTTGCTGCTTACAATAGGACATGCTAGATGTATGTCTGACACTTACAGAGAACGAGGTAAATCACACTGCACCTATACAGAATATACCAGGAGGTTATAGTTGCTGCCGAGCATTAGTGACTTCATTTGCTTTCCGTGGGTGATGAAAGACCCGAAATGAGCACGATTATGTTCCCAATCTGCACGGGTTTTGCAATAAAGATTTATATCCCGTTAGAGTCAATGTTGTTAGGAAACACTGATTACAAAGCGCTGCCCCGAGTAACGGACAATAACATTATTGGGAGTTTATCAGAGCTGCTTTTTAAATGAACCCAAAAGATTCATGTAATTCATTGCATTATGAGTGCGGGCCAAGGCCTCTGCCAGGAGATGGATTAAAATAGAACCATTTTTTGAAGTGTGGTTTATTTTCCCTTAGAAGGACACAAGTTATTGTGTGCGGGGAATACACAGTCCCTGCGTGTGTACGGGTCCACATGTTTGTAGTGAGCTGTCATCTAGGAAATTAGTCAGCAGTCCCAAAAGACTGGGATATATAACAGGGTCCGGCCTAAGGAATGTCAACTGAAGGCAGCTCACTTTAGGTCCCAAGCTCAGCAGGGCCTCTGGGAGGTGCCAAGTGCACTGTTATCGCAAACTTTACCTCAGCCTAGTGATGAGCAACAGACAGGCCTAGAGCCGCACACCCACCAAGCCTTTGCCTTGGCCCAGATCTTTCTCACCTAGGTGTCAGATCTGCCACGAGTGTAATATGGCTGCTGCTACTGTATGTATTTACAGATAGAGGTCTCTTTCTTTCACTACTTTTTATTATTATTTTATTGTGGGATGAGGAAATTTGTGGCCCTTCTGAAGGTTAGAGGACTGTACTGCGTGGCGCACACCAATGCTCCGATCCTTCTCCCATGTCTGTATTGATCGTCACCAGTCAAAGGTATAGTTATCTATTCCTGGAATGGCTGGAAAACAGCCCCCCCCCCCCCAATACCTGTCAGAGACTCAATGGGGTACTTGTGTATTATAGCGGTGCGCCCGATTTCCATCGCGCGATGTTTTAATCGCGTCGCATCGCATGCCATGGCACCCGATGGCATGCGATGCGATGCGATTTTTGGCCCCTATACGATGAAAGATTGTATAAGCACCCTAAAGGGTGCTTTTAAGCACCGTAATGGGTGCTTACAATGTTAAATGCACCCCCACGCCACCCCCCCACTATAAACGTGAACCCGAAGCGTGGCGAGCGCAGCGAGCCCGCGAGGGGCGGCGGTACGCATCCTCCAACCTTTTCATACCCCCACTATCCACGTCGAGTGTGGCGAGCGCAGCGAGCCACCGAGCCCGAAGCGTGGCGAGCGGACGCGGATACCTGTGAAGCCCGCGAGGGGACTCCGATACCTGTGAAGGTATCGGCGTCCCCTCGCCACACTTTCTATTCTCAACTCCACGCCGACGTGGATAGTGGGGGTATGAAAAGGTCGGAGGACGCATACCGCCGCCCCTCGCGGGCTCGCCACGCTTCGGGTTCACGTTTATAGTGGGGGGTGGCGTGGGGGTGCATTTAACATTGTAAGCACCCATTAGGGTGCTTATACAATGTTTAATCGCATCGCATCGCATTGTATGGCATTGTACAATATCGCGCGATATCGCGTCGCATCGCATACCATCGTATGCCTTATGGTATGCGATGCGATGCAATGACACATTCTGTGATTCATTGTCATTGTGGTTCTGCTGCCCCCTACTGCACAATGCTGGATATTGCAGGTAGTTTAAGCTGGGGAAGGTGCCACATGGAATCTCCCTGAGGTGGATTATTAAAGTATGAATCTGACAAGAAGAAAGACTCTTAATAATGAATGGGAACCTTAAGGGTCACTTGTAAACTAATTAAACAAACAAAAAACAGATACAAAAATTGTTAATCACCTATATGCAGCACTGGAAGCCATTGGGAGAGCTGATCAAATACATGCAGCACAGGAAGCCACTGGGGAGCTGATCATCTATTTGCAGCACTGGAAGCTATATGCAGGCAGCACTGGAAGCCATTGGGAGAGCTGATCATCTATATGCAGTGCTGGAAGCGACTAGGAGAGCTGATCATCTATCTATATGAAGCACTGCACTGGAAGCCACTGGGAGAGCTGATCAACTGGATTCAGTATTGAATCCCGGCGGTCGGGATCCCGGCGTTCAGAATCCCGACACCGGAATCCCGACAGCCGAAATGCCGACAAGGGGGGCCCGGTGCCTCGCTACGCTCGGCACGCTATTTTATTCTCCCTCCAGGGGTGTCGTGGACACCCCAGGAGGGAGAAAGTGTCGGCATTTCGGCGGTCGGGATTCCGGCGTCGGGATTCTGAACGCCGGGATCCCGACCGCCGGGATCTTAACTGCATCCCGATCAACTACATACAGCACAGGAAGCCATTAGGAGAGCTGATAATCTACAGTATATGCAGTACAGGAAGCCAATGGGACAGCTGATCAGCTATATACAGCACTGGAAGCCATTGGGAGAGCTGATCACCTCTATGCAGCACTGGAAGCCATTAGGAGTGCTGATCATCTATATGCGGTACAGGAAGCCACTGGGAGAGCTGATCAGCTATATGCAGCATACTGTAGGAGCTGCTTGGACTGGTGCATAGATTTTTCCCCCTTCAGTACAGTGTTTAATGGTGTTTCCCGTAACAACAGGTGTTCGGTGATTTGTCTACCTACAGACACACCTGATCTTTAACTCCTGTGTCTTGCCTAATGTGCTTGCTGGGTAGAAGCAACTGTCCAGACCAGAAGTGTCACATCCGTGTTGCCTGTGCCGAGATGTACTAAGCCTTGAAAAGCGATAAAATGGAGAGTGATGAACCACCAACCAATCAGCTTCTACTTGTCATTTTTCAAACTCAGCCAGTGACATGGCAGGTAGGAGCTGATTGGCTGGTGGTTTATCACTCTCCATTTTATTACTTTTCAAGCTTAGTACATCTGGCCCTAGGAATGTTGCAAAATAATCTGACTATTAATGATTTAATCCTTATCCTACTAGACACCTTTTATGGTTCATTTGGGTATGTATCTAATTTCATGTTATAAAGCCTGGCTGCAGAACACAAGGCCATTGGTGGTTTCAAGTCCGGAAGTCATCTGAACAAGTGACTGGTTGCTTTCTACCTGTTACCATATAATTCTGACTACTGGGATTCAGGTTAACTGTACCATCTACGTGAGATGTTAGTTCTGTTTCTGGGATGGGTGTGACAGTCCGATCCTGATAGCAGAGTGTACCAGAGGGGACACAATTATTGGGCAATAGAGCTGACATTTCTAAATAAGATCCACGAGGCTTGGGATGAGGTGCGAGCACGACGGTCCAGCTAATATCCCCAGGAGGTTTGCGTTGTTGCTGTGAGGAGGCCAGTGTTAATCCAGAGATGCTGTTTACTGAGACACATTCGCATCTCCAATGCCAGGAGATAGCACAGGACATTCCTCCCAAGGAGCTAATGACAGCCAAGAAGGCAGTAATCATTTATTCCGCACACGCTGGGCAGGATCTGTGTGGGCACCGCGCTGCCCTTCTGCATCTCATCTTACCTCAAAACAAAATACTGGGAATGACTGAGATTCATAAAAGCATCTGTCACAGCTAAACAGCTTCTTATTAATGAGTCCCCGCGTGGCTAATACTTCCACTCACACAAATGATAACGTTTTCTGTCTCTTTCCTGGGATCATGGAGTAATCGGGCATCTGCGGCATATAAGGTGCAGTACAGCAGTCACACCCGGTCCCCCTTTCACAGGGAGTGTGCATATATAAATAGCGCAGTAAGATGCGGCCAGTCAATACGTCCCCTGTTTACCACACAAATTAAAGTGGGGCAGATGTATTAAACTTTAACAAGAGATAAATGCAAGGGTGATAAGGAGAGATAAATGTCCAGCCAATCACCTGCTAACGGCCATGTTACAGCCTGTGTTTGAAAAAAGTCAGTAAGGAGCTGATTGGCTGGACGTTTATCTCTCCTTATCGCACTTGCATTTATCTCTTGTTAAGGCTTAATACATCTGCCCCATTATTAGCTGTAGAACACTGCAATTCACCCAAGTGCAATCGTATATATTACATACATTGGGGCAGATGTAACAAGAGATAAATGTAAGTGTGATAAGGAGAGATAAACGTCCAGCCAATCAGCTCCTTACTGACTTTTTTCAAACACAGCCTGTAGTATGGCAGTTAGCAGGTGATTGGCTGGACGTTTATCTCTCCTTATCACCCTGGCATTTATCTCTTGTTAAGGCTTAATACATCTGCCCCAATGAGTGATATTATTGTTAGCACCCCTTGTCAATGATAAATGGTGATATAGACAATCGGCTCATAACTGTCACGTGTTTGAAACATGACAGGAGCTGATTGGCTGGAGCACCAGTTATCATTTGTAATGAGTGACAACAATAAAACAACTCATTGATAAATTTGCCCCACTGCCTTTACCATGGCAGTTAGGTGCTGATTGGATGATGAATGGCAGTTGGGGGCTGATTAGCTGGTACTTTATCACTCTGCACTTTATGGGGGGAATTTACTATGATGGGAGTTCTATTTCAGATGGGATGTTGCTACGGCAGGGTTGCCGACCCTCCCAGAATTTCCGGGTGTCTCCCGAAAATCGGGACCCCCTCCCGGCCCCCCGGAAGGGTGGGCAACCCTCCCGGATTCAGGGGGGACCCCCGCTGTCCCCCGGATCGCGGCATTAAAATGCCGCAATCCTCGGGTCTCAGAGGAGGGGGCGGAGCTAAAACGACACAATCGCATCATTTTAGCCCAGCCCCCTCCACGTAGGTCCGTGAATTCACTGCTTTACCAGCATGGGGGCGGGGCTTAGTGATGTCACTCGTAAGCTCCGCCCCCTGAGTGGCTGCTGAAACTCTCCTCTCCGGGCTTCTCCCGGAGAGGAGAATCTTAAAGTCGGCAACCCTGTGCTACGGGCAACCAATGAGAATCTTATTTATTTAGCACCTTCTGGAATATAATAGATAGTATCTGATTGGTTGCCCATAGCAACATCCTATGTGAAATAGAACTCCCATCTTTTCCCCTAACACTTTTCAAGGCTCAGTACATCTGTCCCAGATTTTTGCATGCCCATCCTAGAAAATGAGGTGTAATATAACAGAAATGTTCAGATGTGCAAAATCCTGTTGTGTAACTGCTATATGGGTTTATTCTATAAATAATACGTTCTATAATAGTTATACTACATTCTACCTTGTGCTCTCATCCTACCCCACTGCCACAGGCTCGTTGCCCACTCTCGCTCGCCTCTGTGTCACCTCTGTTTGCCCTTCATCTTCAGACTGTAAGTTCTCACGAGCAGGGCCCTCTCCCCTAATGTGCTCCCTCCTCCTATACCATCATCTCCCCCCTACTTCTTAAAACAGCACCTAACCCTTGGGTTCTGCCGCCTGACGCTTATTGGGAAATGTGACCCTTGTGGCACCATATAAATAAAGGATAATAGCAATACCTGTGCCAGGCCTGTAGATGGCGCTGCTACACATATTTCCATAAGACAGTTCTGAAAGCTAAAGCTAAACAGATTACATAACATACATACATACATACATACATAGGGGCCCATTTATCATGCAATATTTGCGGCTAAATCCTGTTAACCGCAAATATTAAGTATCACTGAAATGTATCAAAGGGGGACCGCAGCAGGAATCTCCGATCCCTGCTGCGATCTCCCCTGCAGCGCCGCTGGCCGCATCCCCCATAGGTTTCTATGGGGGATGAGAAGCTGCCCGATGTATCAACATCGGGCAGCCCGGCTTCCCACCCCTGGGCTATCGCCATTCTGATATGGCGATAGCCCATTGTAGCCTATGGCTATACATCGCACTGCCCGAGCGGCAGTGCGGTCAGCGGGGTCGCTGGGGGGTCAGCGCATAACCTGTAATCACCAGGAACGTGCGGTGAAGTTAATGGCTGAGGAGTCCCTGGCAAGTACCAGGGCCAGATTTGCACACAAGATATGAGCCATGGGTTACATACCAGCATTATACACATGTGCAGCAGTATAGACTGCTGGAGATTCAATGGAGACGCGGGAAGCAGGACAAAAAAACACGGGACTGTCCCGTGAAATCGTGACAGTTGAATAGACGGTGTGCACAGCGGGACGTCTAGGAGGGCAGTTGGGAGTCCCTTCTGACTGCCGCTGTGCACACCATCTATTCAGGTAGATGGGCAGGGTCCTGGCCAACAGCGTACGCGGCGATGGCCATGCTCCAATAGTGACAGAAAACGGTAGCGTGGCTTGCGGCATCCCCGTAGAGACACGCACCCACATGCACATACCACGCCCTCTTTTTGGGGCACACACGGTCACGCAACCTACAAGTTGGGATGGATGGGAGTGCGTGCTATCTGGGGGTTGTAATAATCTCTGGGCTCCACTGGGGAGAAGTGGAGATATTTTTGATATTTGGGGGATTATGGTAATGAGTTATTTGTCTGCTTGATGGATGTTTGGGGGCTGTGATCAGAGGCGTAGCGAGGGCGGTGCCGGTGGAGCACAAGCTCCAGGCGCAGGAAGCTATCTTGGCTTCGGAGCTGTGCCGGCACAGCCATCTCACCCACTGAAGTACTGCCAATTCTGTCTCCCCCTCCGGCTTCCCCGCCGTGTTCGGCGAGATGTGCACACTGCTGCTATTTAAAAGTCACATCTCCCTCTGGACCACGCTAGCCAATAGACGCTTGCGGTCCAGCAGCCAATCAACTGGTGGCTGCTGGACCGTGAGCGCCTATTGGCTAGCGCGGTCCAGCGGGAGATGTGACTTTTTAATAGCACCACCGTGCACATCTCGCCGAACACAGCGGGGAGCCGGGAGCGGGTAGGCAGATTGTACCGCTGCATTGCCTGTGTAATTGGCGTTATGGCTGTGGCTTTATGTGTAATTGGTATTACAAAGTTTGCTAAAATGTGCAATGGGCATTAGGGTGCTCCGGGTGCCGTGGCACCTAGCTACACCACTGGCTGTGGTCAGTGTCAGTGGGGGCAGGTGGGAGTGGTTGGACACAGCGACTTAAAGGTCTGCCATCGGCTCCCCCACAGGTGTGGTGATGTATTCACCCAGCCTATTTTCGTGTTGGTTCCGCCTACATTTGATTTGGTGCTGTCTACGTGAGGCCTCTTCTAGAACATTTTACGGGGTGTCTTTTAGTTCTCAATCCGCCCCTGGGCCTTTGCAACCTGGGCTGTGATTCTCAGGGGTAAAATTGCTAAAGCTTCTGAAAAAAAAAGTGATGTTGCCCATAGCAACCAATCTAATTCTGTCTCTTATATTCTAGGATGCAACAGAGAAATAATCTGATTGGTTGCTATGGGCAATAACACCGCTTTTCAGTATCTGATTTTATTTTGTGTTTGTCCCCTTATGTAGTCGCTAATGATTGTTTATAATGGGACAAGGGACAGACACAAACTGGTTGTACCGGTTCCTAACAAATGATGCACCCGCAGTAACCAGGCGTTGTTTCCATGACGCCACAGTTAATCCTTTGCCAGCGCAGCAGCAGAGAGACCTCTGGGCTGTACAAGCCGGATAATGACAGGTGGAAATAGCACTTTTATTTGGGCTATAGGACAATTATCTGCATTCACTGACATTGTGCTGCCTCGGGGAGAGCTCTGTCTGCTGTACACAGGAATTATATAAGGTGAGATATGTGTCCCCTAAGCGCTGTTATTTATTGTGAGCTTGGAGCCTCGTTAACTACAGAGGGAAGCGGGTCCGTGTAATGTATATACATCCTGCCAGACCACAGGATCCGCAGGGCTACAGCCCTGGGAACTTGGCGGCCAGCATTATATTATATGGGGGTCATTCTGGTCTGCGCATTCGCACAGGGAAGAGATGTTTTGTATCTGCGCACAGACATTTATTCGCATGTGCAGGTTCTGTTTTCGAATGGCCACAGCGACTTGCATGGTCCCCGGCCCGTTCGCACGGAGCAATGTGGGCAGGGGGCCGCGGGCACAGGTCGCACCAATGGGAACGCCTGGTGTTTCATGGGTGTCCCCAAAAAATGCTGGGCGTTCCCATGGTAATTCGCCCATGATGTGGGTGCCGGGGACGGGCAGCTGCCGTTACTGGATGTCAGCTGCCCGCCCTTTTCACGTACCAGGGTGCCGCAAATCCGAGTCACCAGAGAGTGACTTAGATTTGCGAGCGCTTTACAAATCATTCGATGGTCGGCAAATGGATGTATATGCAAAACATCCATTCTCATACATCTGGGGACCTTCGCTGTACAAGGGGGGTCAGACTTTTGTGCGGGCAGCGTTTAATTGGCCAACCAGAATCCCCTCCCATGTGTACCGTATGTTACGCGCTCACTCTTAGTGCCCTTTTAACCACAGGGTGGCTAAGGAATGGGCTGCAACAAATAATTCTGTGATGGGTATAATGTGCAATAGGGGTGTGTGACATTGTGTGAACTGGGGGCTCTGTGTAGCGCATTATGCACTGGGGCTATGTGTGGTGCACTAGGGACAATGTGGCATGCTGTAATGAGAACTGGGGGCTCTGTGTAGTTTAATGAGAAATGAATACATGTGTAGCATAATTAGAACTGGGACAAAGGGCCTTATTCTGGTTGGTGCGGCTGGGCCGTACGCGTACGTTCCGGGGTTTTTCATGATCTGCGCATGCGTACAATCGCCAATGCGCAGGCGCGAACACTCCACAACGCTTACGGACGGGTCTCTCCGTGCGAAAAAAACCTGTACGCGAGAGTACGGGCATTGGGGGCGGCATAGGGGCGTGTTGAGGGGAGCGGCCGAAATAATGAGGGAAAATGGGCGTAAATATGGGCGTACACGGGGGTGTGCACCAAAAATGAACGGTGCTACTACCGCACGATCGCCTAAAGCACCGTTCATTTCGGACACAAAACAGGCGGCCGCCAACCGCCACCTCAGACCACCCCTACAGATACCGCATGCCAGCGTGCGCCTGGGTTTGCTAATTTACGCTGATTACTACTCAAACACATACACCTGAATGTAATAAGCAATGCTGCAGTCTATTAAGTCCAAACCATGATTTCACTACCTGCAAGCCACACACAGCACTCAAACACATTGGAAGCTTATCTTTCTATACTTCTCTACATTTAAAGGTTTGTTTAATTTAAGGTAAGAATCTTTTTAAGACCTGCTTATATATGCTAAGGTAGCTATTTGTTAAACAGTTATACACATTCACTACATGCTTTCATAGACTTTACACAGTAGCACACTCAATCTACACAAGTCGACATGTGTCAACGTGTTCACTCTAATACAAACATAGGTTTTGTATTTATGATACAATAACATAAACCACATCTAACACCTACAAAGTATGTTTCAGCAATGTTTTAAGCCCATGCCCACTATTTTGCACACAATCTTTGTATAGTACCCAAAATACAGAACTGTCTTTATTAAGGTAGACAATTGAGTTAATAGAAAACAATAATTGAATAACAATTAGAATAATTAATTAATTGTCAGAATTGTAGTTGAAAGGCAAGATTTGCAGGTCCATATATGTGAAGGGTATGCCAGCGTGCACGGACGTACGCTCACTCTCACGAGCGGTGACAAGCTGAGTTTTCTATTGAAAACAATAGGGACCCGTCCGTGCAAGCTGGAGTACGCTCAGATAGCCGCAAGAAGTCGGTGGGAAGACGGACGAGAGACGTCCGTAAACGGTGGCGTACGCTCTGTTGTACGCCAGTTGTCGGAGTGTAAGGGCTGGTCCGTCCGTGTACGTTGGCGTACGCTCAATTGTACGCCACTCCCCTTCGACGTTGTTTCTGGCCGTACGTATGCGGCTGATTTGTGGGTGGACTTAACCCCAACGGCCGCGTACGGAGAGCGTACGTTAATAGTGAACGTACGCACGTTTGGCCGCTCCGATCAGAATAACCTCCAATGTGTGGTATAATATGAACGGGGGCTCTATGTAGTGTACTGTGAACTGGGGGTTCCGCGTGGCCTTATTCTAGTTCACTCTTTCTGACAAAATCCTTCTTAGATGGACAAAACCATGTGCACTGCAGGGGGGCAGATGCAAAATGTGCAGAGAAAATTAGATTTGGGTGAGTTGTTTTGTTTCTGTGCAGGGTAAATACTGGCTGCTTTATTTTTACACTGCAATATAGATCTCACTTTGAAGTAAAACCCCACCCAAATCTAATTCTCTCTGCACAAGCAACACCTGCCCCACCTGCAGTGAACATAGGGGCAGATGTATAAAGGGTCGTTATGGGGGAGAAGGGGTATCATCGCACATTATGTGCACTGATACCGCTTCTCCCCCATGTATGAAGCAGCCAGCGTGCGGTATAGGACAGAGGCGCTATGCGCCCCTGTCCATATCGGCGCTGCTATCTAAATGATAGCAGGCCGAATGTATGAACGGTCAGCATCGCTGACCGTTCCGCACGCTGCCGTTTTTGGCTTCGCCAGCATCAGGCTGGCGAAGCCCTATCTAAACAGCAGGGACAGCGCTGTCCCTGCTGTCAGCTGTGGGCTGCGCTGGGGATCTCGCGTGAGTAGCGAGATCCCGCGCATGCCCAGTGCAGCCGGCCGGGGGACAGGAGACAGCGCATCAGTGTAAACTGATGCGCTATCTCCAGGAGGGGACATCGCCGGAGGGGGGAGTTAGCGCTCCCCCACTTCGGCAGACAAGATGTTAATACATCTTGTTGGTCTCCCCTCCTGCTTCGCCTCGCTAATGAGGCGAAGCAGGAAGTATTATAGCGGCGCGATAAGCGCTGCTATAATACATCTGCCCCATAGGGCCTTATTCTGGTTGGTTCGGACGGATGCGTATTTCGGACAGGGACCGAGTGTTCTTAGCCCCGCCTTCCGTATGGATTGCTCACACCGTCCGAATGCGATAAGACGCCAAGCGTACGGACCGCGAGTGGATTTTTCATGTGCAGACCTCCTCCATCTGTGAGAACCTCCCCCATTCTCCGATGGTCGTCGACCATCGAATGATGGACCAAGTGGTCAGGCAGCACCGAGTGCTCCAGACCACTCGGGCATTTCTCTGTGCAAAAGCAGGGATATGGGCGGGCAGCTGGCATCCGGCTATGTCATACGTCCGCCCCCCCACACGTGCGTCCCGGCCGCATTACCATACGTACGCCCAGCGTTTTCACGGGAACGCCCATGAAACACGGGGCGTACACATATGGTAATGAGCCCAAACAGCCCTTCATGCCCCTCTCCACCCCCTGCTCGGATTGCTACAACCGATCGTTTTCTGTACAGAATTCACGCCGTATTGGGACGTGCACGGCGTTCGCACATGCGCAGATAAGCCTCTGCACATGCACGAACACCAACCATCGGCCATCCGTCCGCATTCGGAACCATCCGACTCAACCAGAATAAGGCCCATAGTTTTGTCCATCTAAGAAGGAATTTGTCAGAAAGAGTGAACCAAAATAACCCCCACAGTGTGTGATGATGTGCACTGGGGGCTCTGTGGTATAATGTGAACTTGGGGCACTACAGTGTGTTAAACACATTTGTGTTTCTGTTAATATTTTGACAATTTGATGTGGGGCCCCACAAACATTAAAGGTATTGGCCCCCAGAAAACTTAATCTGACCCTGACTTCCAGCATACCTTGCGAATTAGCCTAGACGCTAGAGTAAGATTCTGCAGGAAACACACCTATTCCAATATACATGTATGTTTCAAGGCTCTTCAAAATTAAATTTGTAATATATTGATAATTTTAAATGTACACTGTAATACACTGCCACTCTCAACGATGCCACAGGACAATAATAACTATCCACTCTTGTTCATTCCAGTGGTACTCTGGTTGATAATTAATTTGGAAAAATTTATCTTCTTCATCAGTTGTTGCAAAGTTAAACACGGGTACTCCCATGGTTACTTCAACTTAAACAAGAGTACTCCCATGGTTATTCCAATAAATTAGAGAAACTTAGTTCAAAAGTTAGCATAAAGTTAAACGTCAGTACTCCCACGTTCACGGCAAGAGTCACAACCTTTGTTTACATTTGCATTGGATTTCAATTGGAAATATCCAAGTTAACTTAGCAATAATTGTAATGTTGCAATCTATCTAATTACAAGCTATTATCCTCTGTTATCGTCCACTTTAGGCTGCAGTATCATTCGGTATAATTACAACAGGAAGTCTAGTGTGCATCAAGAAAAGTCTTCCTACCTCCAGCACTAATCCCTCATCTTTGTATAAGCCCTGATATGATTGGATATTTGTGACCAACTTTTCCTGTTAAGAGATAATTATCTGGGGGACTGGCCCTTCTGCCCCCATAGGTTTGTGGGGTGGGGGGACGATATTAAGGGGAGGCATGCGGAGAGGACATTCTGGACCCCCGGGTTACATATCTGATGGGTTATATCTAGAACATGATCCAGTGCCTCATATACTGAATTTAGCCCTGACAGTGGCCTCCAGCAAGTGACATACCTGGTGATAGAGGTGTTTATGACCGTGTGGCGGGGACATTAGGGATTCGTACATTGGATCTGTTTTATAGGGCAGATCCAGTCATCCCATATAAGCAGCCCTATAAAACAGAAAGGTCAGACCCCATGCGGGAACGTAACAACCAGCAGGACACGTTGGGGATTGGGTTTCCCATCTTCTGTTCCACGTCAGACTCTAAACAAGGCAACATGTAACATTGGGCCGAATTCGGACATGCTCGCTAGGCTGCGTATATCTGCTGTCTTGGGAGCAGTTAAACGCTGCCCACCCCCCTTCACCGGCTGAATGTCCGCACCTGCATGCGAATGGAGGTGTACGTTTACAAATCCATTCCCAAATCATTCAATGGTCGCCGACCATAAAATGATTTCTTACCAGTTTGCAAACAAGTTGGAGCTTAAAATGACATGTCAGCCATAGACTCCAATAGAATTATGCACAAAGTCGAAATAGAGAATAGGTCGACACAAATGGTTGACACATGACAAGGTCGACATGAGTTTTTTTTTTAAGTTTTCTTGTTGTCGATGTTGACACCTGAGCAAGTGGCCCCCCAAACAGAGTATCAAACACTCGCCACGCTTTGGGACGGGTTTACTTTTCCCAATCGTAATTCACGTGGATGGTCAGACATAAAACAGCCCAAAAAATGTAAACCAGTGCAGCTTCCTCCACCAGTGCAGCTCCACCCACCGGTGTCGCTTCGTCCCACCAGTGTCGCTTCCCCTACCTGTGTCGCTTCCTCCCACCAGTGTCGCTTCCCCTACCTGTGTCGCTTCCTCCCACCAGTGTAGTTTCGCCCTACCTGTGTCGCTTCTTCCCACCAGTGTAAATTCCCCCTACCAATGTAGCTTCCTCCCACCTGTGTTACTTCCTCCTTCCTGTATCACTTCCTCCTACCGGTGTAGTTTTCCTCTACCTGTGTCACATCCTCCCACCAGTGTAGCGTCCCCCACATAAGTGTAGCTTCCTCCCACTAGCGTAAATTCCTCCCACCAGTATCGCTTCCTCCCACCAGTATAGCTTCCTCCCACCAGTATCGCTTCCTCCCTCCAGTGTAGCTTCCCCCACCTGTGTGGCTTCCTCTCACCAGTTTTCCCTTCTCCCACCAGTGTAGCTTCCCTCTTACTTTGTTGCTTCCTCCTGCAAGTGTTGCTCTCCCCCACCTGTGTCGCTTTCTACCACCAATGTAGCTTCCTCCCACCAGTATAGCTTACCCCTACCTGTGTCACTTCCTCCTACCAGTGTAGTTTGCCTCTTCCTGTGTCACTTCCTCCCACCAGTGTAGCTTCCTCCCACCAGTGTAGACTCCCCCACATAAGTGTAGCTTCCTACCACCAGCGTAACTTCCTACCACCATTATCGCTTCCCCCCACCAGTGTTCCTTTCTCCCACAGCTTCCCTCCTTTGTTGCTTCCTGCCGCAAGTGTTGCTCTCCCCCACCTGTGTCGCTTCCTACCACCAATGCTTCCTCTCATCAGTGTTGCTTCCTCCCACCTGTACAGCTTCCTCCCACCAGTATAGCTTTCCCCTACCTGTGTTGCTTCCTCCCACCAGTGTAGCTTCCCCCTACCAGTGTCGCTTCCTCCCACCACTCCATAGTAACCCGTCTCAGGGAGACCTCCACCCACATTTCTAACTAACTTCAAATCATATTCCTCAACCCATGTAACAGATTTCCGAATTGGAAAAAGATACCATTATACACAGCATATTACCTACCACGCGCTGCAGGACATGGTGCTTCTATAGCTAACGCAAGCAGATGCGCACTTCATGAGTTTCCAGGCAGACAGAAAAGCAGAAAGAACAAACTTTGGAAGCTGAGAGAAGAAACAGGCGGAACAACCAGAGCGAAGCATCATCACAACAGTAACAGACATATGGAGCAATTTGTGTTGTTCTGGTATACACGGTATAGGGTAGAACACACTCTATTTGGTTGTACTGAACAGCAGGTTCTCAATGTAGACCTTCAGGACGGAATTGTCATTAGAAGATGCTTTCAACTGTTGTCCAGTTTATTTCGAGATGTCCTCACCTTGTTGCCACATTGTTGCTTCAATAAACATGCTGTAATGTGTGTTGTTTGACATTGCGCGTGTGTTTTGTCATACGTCACTTGTACCTGCAGTACATCCAGGGAGCCGGGAAGACATTGCTACATATTTATTGCTAAACACAGTGGTCACTAAGACGCCATTCTCCCTCTGTACACCATAATTACACTATAGTCAGTGATTCGGGTCAGAGGAGGAGATGATGACAACCAGGACCGTCGACCTAACAAATGGACAGAACAATAACCCTCAGTGTCATTGGCTGGAGAAAGTGTTTGATGATCAGTGAGTAGTAGAATGAATCACTGGGCAGCCTAGGAAAATGCACAGAACCTCCACACAGCCTATAGTACACAGGCCCGGACCTTCTAGCTGAGAAGAGCATCTGGAATACCTGACACGTCATACTGGATGATCATGCTTGTATTACACTCCACAACTCAGGCCCAGCAGGCCTTTAATTGCCTACTGCGCTCTTTTGATCTATTAATCGTACTATGATTCTGTTATTCTTCAGGGCTCTGATATTTATTAATCTTCTGCTTATCCTGCAGAGCCTGTTCTCACCCACAAAGATTGCACAGTCCATGAGGGCACAAGATCTGAAGATATGCACAGCGACTCCATGCATGATAGCAGCTGTGGGTCGGGGGGTGGTGGGATCCTGTTGTGCTACTGAGGAAACCCAACACATATAGGAAGACTCGAAAGATCTTTTACAGTGTTATTTCTCCCTCCTGCCTTTGGCGGAACACGTGGTGTTTGCTGTGCTCATACGTTTATATCTCAGGAGGGGCAAAGTACAGTACTCATTGGTTATTGTTTAACTCCTCTGAAGCCGCCTGACGAGTTAAGATTGATTCTGGTAAGAGGTCATGTTTATCAAGCAGAAAGTGCTCCTGTAATAAAAATATTCCCTCTGAGATAGTGCTTCCCAAATGGCGTACCTAGACGCCCTGGGTTGCGCAAGGCTCTTGCAGGGGTGCCTCGGGTTGGTGATCCAATTAACTTATTTATGGTCAAAGTGACTGACAGCAGCCAGCACTGGTTTTACCTATCATACAACATGTGGCCAATAAGAAGTACAACCACCACATAACTATACCTAAGGACATCCCTCCAAACATGACCCATTTCAGGATGGATAAAATGCTCTATTCCTGGACTTCTCTCTTACTTTATGAATGCCGTCACCTGTGCTGAACTGTTTAGTTGATGAAAAAGGTGTTTCAACACATGTGAAGGCAACCAAACATTAAGAGGGAAGTCCATGAGCAGAGCGTTTTGTCCCTCCTTAGATCGATGATGTAAGGAGGTACGTAAGGAAGAAGTAGGCACAATTGAATTAATCCCCCCCCAAAAATTATCAACAAAAAAAACCTTTAGCCTTGCACTGCCTTGTAAAATGTTTTGATTCTCTAGGGCGCCATGACTCAAGAAAGTTTTTGAACCACCTTTGTAAGGATCGCAAGATGGGAAAAATTTGGTCAGGACAAAATCTGATTTAGAAATACATGTAAAAAAAAATAAACAAGACCATCATGGTCTCCCTAGTATATGGTCCTACTTCTATAGTCTGCAAGGACATTTCAGTGGTGGCCTACAAACCAGCAAGAGAGTGGCATTGTGTGGAGTTGGCAATGTCGCTGTGGCTCAGACATTCAAAGAACAGCAATAATTATATGAGGAGTTTTGAGTTCCTATCTTCTGAAATGCTGCTACATGTTCCATTCAGATCACAATGTAAACTATAGAAAATCAGAGAGATCAGTCAATATTATCAAACCCATCCTAAAAAAAAAGATACAGGGGGCTCCTGGATACATAGGCAGATCCAAGAAGGCAGAAGACAGGTAATGACTACAGAAAGGAGGCAAAGGGTAAGAGTAGAGGGTCTACAATGATGCAGAAGAGATGTGAGGAACAGGTAGTGACTATGGGAAGAAGGCAGAGGAAAGACTAGAGGTTCTACAGAGGAAAGGACAGTGGTCTAGAATAAAGAGTTACACAATACTTTTGCTCAATAATTAGGGTTCAGGAAGTGGACTAGATTAAAGTTAAACTAAAAGCAATAGAGAGCATGACAA
The DNA here is from genome assembly GCF_055691185.1 of Crinia signifera. Lineage (NCBI taxonomy): Eukaryota > Metazoa > Chordata > Amphibia > Anura > Myobatrachidae > Crinia > Crinia signifera. The sequence continues at coordinate 104,575,106 of NC_139227.1, forward strand.
TCTCAGAAAGAGAAGGAAAAAATTAGGACAAAATGAGGAGGAAGAACAAACAAATTTAAAAGAAATAAGAATAAGAGGCAACTATAGACAATAATGAGACTTTGGGGACTTGATATTGATTATATGTGATGCTCACTGACTCCATTACAGTGTTTTGTAAACTGTTATATCACCTTATATCCTACTGTATATAATAAAAAGTATTTTGTTGCTCTTCACCTCTTTGAAGAAAATTCAAGAGTTGTGTTACTCCATCTGGTTGTGCACAGCCGCCGGCACTGACATTGTTGTTATGTTGTTCTGTCATTTTGATGGGCTGGCAGATAGTTATTATTATAAAACCAGTTTCCTTCTAGCCTTGGCCATTGACTTCTTTGAGCTCGTTGTTTGACATCATGTCCACAGCCATGATGGACATGCCTGTGGCATGATGTGGACATGCCAGTGGACATGATGTCACTCTCCATATACAGCATCTTCACCATGTGCAATATAGGCCTTGCACCAATAATGTAATGCTTTGATGTCATAAATCAGACAACCGATTGGTCTTTAAAGAAGGTCAACAGTGTCCTACTCCCAACTTTACCTGAAAACATCACACAACAGACCGACCATCACTCACTTTGTAGGTGCAAGAGGGAAGCCATTTTGAACTGCTCATCAGAATAAGAGGTATATGGCCAACATTTACAAACTATAAACAGTAACAGGACAAAGTATGAAGGCCACAATGCAGTGTTCGGGCCCTTTCTGGTAGGAAAAGTTGGCCACAAAGCCACAGGTGGCCTGGGCAATGGCTGCCGTGATCGCTAGACACTTCCGTTGATTCCCTAATACTCTTTCTTCTGTTTTTTTTTTTCCTGAACAGAATAGTATATGCACAGCAGGAAACATTAAACCATGTATTCTCTTGTTTTGCTTTCTAGGAAAATATTACGAGTCCGGGGACTCAAAAATAAAAAAAATGAAAAAGAGAAATGAAAGAAATGAAACCAAAGAAATTAACGAATGACTACATTTATTCTCGTTTACAGATCATATGCCATCAGGTTGAACACATTTTCCTGTATGCGTCACATATACATGTCAGAATGAAACACAAGATAGAAAAATAGGCACTTCATTTGGTAAAGTACGTGATTTAAGGTCCTAAGCAATAACCTGCCCCAAAAACAAGAGGGAGAGGAGCGGAAAAGGATCCGTTTGAGAAGTGTCTGCAACAGAAGAAAGACAGAGACATGGAGCAGGGCCGGTCTGTATGAGCGGAGCGGGACGTGGGTTATTCGACATGCAGATTGAAGAAACAAATCAAGGCACAAAATTAAGAGTGAGTTCAATGCAGAGCTCGACAAACTACACAACTAACCCTCTATACTGATCTCACAGTCGGGGTCCGGTGTAAGGCTTCGCCACACCCTAGGCAAAACTTCAACCTAGTGCCCTACCCCAAATAGAATATATTCCCATTCTTGTTGCATAATGTAAGTGGGTGCTATTCTATAAAAGTAAGGATAGATTGTCCCTTACAATGAAGATAAAGTTGTAATATGGGTAGAGTTGGGGTCCTAGCAGGGTGGTCACATAAAAAATTTGAAGGAGGGTCTGGGAATGACACGCCCACCTCATGTAGGTCCTGATATGTCAGCTATGTAGTGTGATACAGGTCTGGGTCTCTTTTCAACCAATGGATATATAACCGTCAGCTGGTTATGTGTATACTGCAGGCAGTCCGTACCAGGACGTGAGGTGCATGGATTACAAAGCTGGTTGTGTGTATACTGCAGGCAGTCCGTACCAGGACGTGAGGTGCATGGAATACTACAGCTGGTTATGTGTATACTGCAGGCAGTCCGTACCAGGACATGAGGTGCATGGATTACAAAGCTGGTAATGTGCATACTGCAGGCAGTCCGTACCAGGATATGAGGTGCATGGATTACAAAGCTGGTTGTGTGTATACTGCAGGTAGGCAGGATTACTAACATACTACACCCAACTGGACCAGAAGATGTGTATTTTTACTGAATTATATATTGATAATAAAATATTCCAGGTAAAACACCTATCTCTCCATTTCCAAATTATTTGCTAAACCAACCCTATAACATAAGAGGAAAATAATTAATACCGATATCTATCACCGGATGCCACAATATTACCCAGCTCGAATGGTTCATTTTGTTGCCCTTGGATATTACAAGAAGGCTTTTGCTTAGTTACACTGGGGTACATTTCCTAAAGCTTTTAAAACAGGCAAGTAAAGGTGTTCCCAGTACCAACCAATCAGATTTGGTCTTTCATTTCCTAGTAAGTCATAGAGAATGGGGAGAATCTGATTGGTAGCTACAGACAACGCCACCATTTGTCTGTATTAATGCTTTAGTAAATCTATATATAATGAAATCTGGATTAAAGAGATGAATGTCACAGATCCAGCATCTTAGTATGCAGTTGCTGTGCAAAATGATGCAAATGATGCAGGGGACGTTTAAATAGACTGCAGCACCTCATATGCAGCAGCCGATGGACTGCATGACGAGCGTACATCCAGGGCAGCCGAGAGGGGGGGGGGGCGGGTACTAATTACCGGGGCCCAGCATTCCTCTTGGCTGCCCTGCGTACATCTAAGTAACACCCAGGCTGCTTAGGAGATCTACTAAATCATGTACCCAGAGTCAGTGAATTAGAGACTAAGGACAGAGCCACTGGTGATCACTGTCAGCGTCCCATCACCGCTCCCATGTCAATCTTGCTGCAATGTTTGGGTCACTGCAAGTAACATCGCAGTCCCAGATCTGCACACAGTGGTGTCACTAAGGGGGTGGGGGCTGTTCCTGGAGGATGACACCAAATTGCTGGCTCCTCCTCAGTGACAGGAGACAAGCGCTGCAGTCTTACATTACGTGCAGCACTTGACTGTACCAGGTAACGCCAGCTTACTGCAGTAGATCCCTGATCCGATCGTTAATCAGAGTAGGGTTTCCAGGAAGACAGAGCATCCTGCTTTATTCCAATAATAAATAGATGAGGGAGAGTGAGGCCCTTTAGGTAACTGTTCTGTGTCTAGTTATAGTGTGGGAGGAATACACTACTGTACAAGAGAGCCATCTCCCACGAGACACTCAGATAACCAATAACATAATCAAAGTTACTACCTGCTGGGTTGAAGCAAGTTCCACAGTCAACCGTTTACTAAACTAGGAATTGCACCCAATAGTATTGCAAATTGTATCCAATGCAGAACGACGACGCTTGGAGAAATAAAGCCTGCGTGTGGCTAAAGTTGAGTTCATCCAGCATTGGAGTACATAAATGCACTCAGTGATATTTCGTGACAGGTCTTCTCCTCAGCCCAGACAATCTCATGTTTCTGATACAAAGTACTTACTCAAACTCTGTCTACAGCCCCCCCCCCCCTACCCCCCACACTACCTCCATAGAGATGATCTGAGGTTGTCTAACCAGTTTACAGCACATATTAAGCAGTGTTATTAGTAGTAACAAGGTGCAGGCACGTGGATTATGGATTACGGAGGGGGAACTCTTAGCATGTTATTGGTGCGGATTATACCAGACAGACACAAATTGCTCCATTACAACACACAACACAGTTAGGGATGCAAAACGCGTTAGCTGTGAGGAAATAAAACATACACTGTATAAATATATTTGGGAGTATTAGTTTAGAAACTTTGGCAAGCAAGAGAATCACCTTATAGTAGCGATACGTCAGCCAAGAAGTGGCCGCAGAACTGGAATGTGAGAAGGGACTAAAGTAACAGAGACAGGAAGAACAGAGTGAGGAAACAGAAGTTTGGGAAAACAGATGGAAAAAAAGCTTAATATTTAAAAATGTAAAATTATTCAGACAACTCAATTCGGACACAGATTTTTCAATGCAGATAAAAAAAACAACATTTATCAAACTAAATAAAAAACAAAGACATTTATCACCTTCATTTCCACAGTATCCGGATGGCTGACAGACAATGTCTATGTCGACACTAAAGGTCGACATGCACAAGCTCAACTTTATAAAAAAGTCGAAATGGAAAAAGTCGCCACCTGAAAAAGTCGACATGAATGTTTCACACTATGTTTTTTTTTTCTTTAATTTTGTGGACTTGGTAGACATGGTGAAAAGGTTGACATAAGCAATATGTCGACATGAGCATTGGTCGAAACGTGAAAAGATCAGACTTTAGGTATTGAGGCATGAAAGGACTGAAGCATGGCAAGCGAGGCGAGTCATGCAAGGGGGAGGGGTACTCTAATTGGGAGTGGACTTTCTCAGGTGTCGACAGTGGCACACAAAAAATGATGGTGAACTTGTTCTGACGACGTAATATTCGTCAACATAGACATCGTCTGTGAGCTATATCACACCCAATTTCCTCTCCTGAAATGATCAAACCTACGAAATGTCTGTGCAAAAAAAAAATCTAAATTTGGCACCTGGATTATGGTGAGAAAAAGTAGTTCCGTGTTCTGAAATGTTCTGGACATCAGTCAATCCAGAAAAACACATGGAACAGAAAACTACTTTCAATTTGGCAGATAGGAACAAGGCTCATTTTTCCCGGATACATTCTCTAGACTTCTGGGATAAACTCAGGACTAGGACAGAACTGGGCAACTTAAGCCTTACAGAACTACAACTCTCAGCATGTTAGGAGACATGCTGGGGGTCCCATAAATGCCCAGCTCTGCTCTAAAACATTGAAATTAGGGGACTTCATAAAAATTTGCACAAGTTTTGTTGCATTTTGTTGGGAATTGTCTTCCAGGTAAATGATCTGGATTCCAACACACAAACAAAACAAAACTAAATGCACATTGTAACAAAATAGAAAAACAACATCAAGAAATTGAAACACATTACAAATTAACAAAATTGCCTAAAAATGCAAATTGTATAAAATTAGTGCTAAAAAAACATATATATAAAATAGTTAAATTCAGCCTCACTTACAGTATCTGTAATTATGCAGTAATTGGCGCAGCAGGTCATTACAGAACCAGCATCAGTGACGTGCAAAATGTTTTCTCTATTAGACCATTTATCATTTTTTATTGCACATTTTATATCCAGATTTGAGAGTGTGATTATTCGCAGACACTTTTCCGGTCTCTCATTTTAATTAGTCAATATTTATATTAACAGCTACTATTTTAAATCTGGGTTTTACATTGTCGAGCCTTGGTTTATGTCAAGGGAGTTATGCTGAGATTACATTAATATAAATATTTATCTGGTCCCATATTTGAAATGTTGCGACGGGATTGCTGGAATTTGTGCAGAATTGTATTCCTTTTATAAACAAGGAATTTTGCTATATTAACTTGAATTATTCGGATATCAGAAATGTTTAGACCAACAGTGGTAAAACTTAAATAGTGCGGCACAACTTAAAATGTACGGCACATTTACACTTTTACAGTGGATAAAAAGTAAATTTACTAACAGGGGCCTGTAAGTCTGTGGAAGGCAACATTGGCGGTAGTGTCTATCTCACTCTGTGCCATAGACCAGTGGTTTCCAAACTGTGTGCCGTGAGATCCTGGGGTGCCACAAGACACTTGCTTTCAATTGATGGCCCTGGACCAATTCAAATTATTTATGGTCAATGTAATAGGCAAAACCTATTAGTCTTTGTGTCTACCAATCATAATTTATGTTAACAAATAAGAGCGAATCTTGTCTCTCACCACATAATTAATCCTAAAACTGACAAATAAACACAATTATTTAATTTTATATATATATAAAAAAAAAAACTTTTGATACTCTAGGGCGCCATGAATAAAAAGGTCCAAAGGTCATCGAAGGTCCAATTTTATATCTCCTACTTTAAATGGATTTTTTATTGTTACTGAAGATGAATTTGGAAGACCAGAAATGTATAAAGTAAACTAGGCTGCCTTTTTGCTATAGGACTGGATGTAATGCTGGGTGAGGATGCCAGCTGAAATCAAAGTTGTTGTTTTTTAAAGGGCCAGTCATTTACAAGGCAAAACCATGCCTTATTAATGGCTGCCCCTTTAAAAAACCCTCCGAGTTCAGCCGGCATTCCGCACGTCCGCCGTACTCGCCCACATTTCATCCTGCCCATAGGGTTTGACAATGCGGGGCAGGAATTTACTGCTGGTTCATATAGTTCACCCAGATTCGTACACTGGAAAAAAAAATATATAAACTGTAAACCTGAAATGTTGGACTTTTGCATAAAAAAGTGCAAAACTAACGCGTCTCCTTCAATAAGCATATAAATTAAGTGTCTCGGAAACACCCTCAGTGCATGTAATGCTAGTATGTATCGCCATGACTGTTAGCTATTTGGAAAGGCTCTCCTGTTTGGAAGTGGAGTTGTCACCCCTGGAGAAGCCATGCTGAGCAATGGCGCATTTAGTTGTTTTAGAACCAAAATGCATTGTGCGCTTGCTCAAATAAAAACTGTAGGGAAGGCCCTGCTTCTTGGTACATGAGGGTTAGAACCTCCAGAAGCACATACAGTAAGGGCACGCCCACACTCAGCAGTTCGTACATGTAGATGTATTTTTGTTCATTGTCCCTGATATGGCGGCTTACACCATGGACCACACCGTGCATCCAGTTAGACAGGCGGCTTGGGAAGGCAAGAAGATCCCTTGTCACCGCTAGAGGCCAGCTTAGCGTTTTCCTAAATAAGGAAGTCATGATACCTGGAGAGCTTTCCTCTGAACTGCTGTCAGCGCTGTACGGACTATCCGATGTGACCTCAGCAGCTCTGGCTTCTTCCTTTCGCCAGGTTTTATCTTGATCCTGCAAAACAGAACCCCAACACGGTCAATGGGTCAGCCATGTGGAAACAGCTCAAAATGGACCAATTGGTCATTAGGAGACCAGATCTGGGCAGTGTTGCATAAAAAAACCACTGCAACCCACTGCAAGGCCACTTTGAATAATTGGAAAAAATTAATTCGTAACCCGCCATCAAAGACCCTCCGGAGGTAATGCCCCTGGCCCAGCCTGCTGCTGCTTGAAGGCCCCTAGAATCTGGAGGCCCTGGGCTTGTACCCAGCAAGTCCATACATTAAACAATTCTGAATGCTAGACTGCATTAAAGGGTAAACAAGAATTTATCAATTGAAATATTGGTAGGTGTTAAAACAGACTACAACAAATACAGATACTTAAAATAGGACATGTGCCTGAAAACACCTATTTAAAGCTCAGAAACAATGGATTCCAGAAATGTAACAGATACATTTTAAATCACGGACTTTCTTTTGCAAATATTGAAACAATCCGTAGAAGCCTACAGTGTGTTTCCATGGCTAACTTCATTGCTAAGGGAAGTCAGTGTTTCACAACTTTAGGTTGCAATGTGTGTTTCTGTGTTTTCAACATTTAAGACCCACATTTTATTTTAAGTTTCAGAAATGATTGTTGTGATTGCAACATGCATCACAATGGTATTAATTAGCAGCTAAGTTACTGTTGCTACTCTGTAGAAATGACTAAAAACAACAATAAAAACATCCATTGAATAAAAACCTAATAATAGCTCACTATTGACTGGAAAAAATGCAAACAACCAAAAATAGAAGCATCTTGGAGAGTCCGTACTAAGGAAGCGAGAGACAGATCTGCAATATCCCAGAGGGAGGCTATAAACAGCAACGCATGTTATGGAAAACTGAAGGCTACTAGGGGCAGAGTGCTGGTCTATTTCCTGGGGGGTGGGGGGAATTGCGCGGGCACTTGGAGAATATTCCAATCTCACCTGCGATTTGGAATCGGTCCTCCGCTTCCGCTGTTTACTGCTTGAGAACGAGTGCATGAAATGTGGCTGGCAATAAAATTTACCTGGAAAACACAGAAGTAATACGTATCAGACTGTTGAAGGGAGGTAATGCCCGGACGCACTCACATTTTTCATTTCGAGGCACAGTAAACGGCTTTCACAGGGTATCCGGATGAGAGGTCACCATGTAATAGCCCAAATGGTCAAAACGCCGACATGCGCGAGGTCATCACAAACGAATGGTCGACATACCAATGTAACAAGGTTGACGTGCATTTTCACAGTTTTTTATTTTGTTACGATTCATGTGGACTACAAATTGGAACGGTAAAGTGCCTGAAGCTTGGCGAGCGATGCGAGGGTTACGTCCTACACTAATTTGGGTTCCATTCAACAGGTGTCAACATTGGCACACAAAAAAAAAAACAGAAAAAATACCTTATGTCAACCTTGTCATGCATTTACCTTTTTCCCATTGACCTTTAGGAGTCAACTGTTTTAACACCGCAATAAAAATACATAGGGGCAGATGTATTAAGTCTGGTGAAGTGATACAGTTGCTGGTGATAACAGCAGCCAAACAGCTCCTATCTGTCATTTTTCAAACCCAGCCTCTAACCTTGACCGTTATGAACGGAATGGCTGCTGCGTTATCACCTTCTACTTTATCACTTCTGCTTCTACTTTATCACTTCTGCTTCATCAGGCTTAATCCATCTGCCCCACATTTATCTATTTGCGTGATACAGTGTAGGCAGACAGCCTGAACGTATTGGTTTTCAATTCAGTTCGCTGACATAGTTTTTAGAAGAAACATCTGAAGTTGGATTAAGCATTAAAACGGACAAAAAACAAACGTAATTTCTTTTATGCATTTATAATGCTGCAGTGACAATACATAGATTGGATTGTTACATCGGACATGAATTATATTCTGCACGCCCTTTGTGAGGAGAATGGCATCGTACTCCCGGGCTGGTAACTTATCGGCAATGGCCAGTTGATTGCTAAAAAATGAATGACTGTGTACTCTAACCTATCTACTTATGAGCTGTAGAACTACCAAGATATGCATCAAATTAGTTTAAAAATAGAATCAAGGTTGTCATATTCCTCTAAGCGGTAGGCCTAACTAAGCGCAAGGTCCTGTAGAAGTCTTGCACTATGCTCTCCTACACGCAATCCAGTTCCAATGTACAGCTGGACGGTCAATATGACGAACCGATATGGTCAACATGAATTAGGTTGGCAGTTACAAAAGATCAACACTGCAAAAAGGTCAACAGGTAAAAAGGTAGACAGTGCTTGAAATCAACAAGTACAAACTGTCGACATGAGAATGGTCCAAGCTGTGGTCGATTTAGTAGCAACACGATAGGGAACAGGAACCTTGCCTGAATTAAGTTATTGTAATATCCCATGCATATCGCAGTCTGTTACTGAGTTTCTTACAGTTTTGCAGCAGGAATCACATATTAGCAACAACCTAAGTATCAAACAGGGAATGTGAATAAAAGATTAGCAGATATTTCCTTAGAAAGAGAATTCTCACCATTGGAAACACGACTGTATGGAAAGTATTTTGTTTTATGTCAGAAGGGTAATAATATATCAATATCCATTCCTATCAAGTGGCAGATAAATTGCATTTTCTGTGATGATTATCTCATCCTTTTGATGAACATTTATTCGGTAACTACCTAGATAAGCATATTTTCCTTAGATATGTCATTAATTGGATGGAAAAAGTTCTGTAAAGCTACTGTACGTGGGAGGTGCAGGATGACCCCCTGATGCTTGGCTGAGGCCCAATTTGGCCATAAGTTATCATCATCATTGCACTGAGTCATCACAGTTTGGATCGACAGAGTCGTCGTCACCTGGGAGTGATAGAGTTTTCATTGGGCATCTACAAGGGTTATAATTTCTGGTATTAACAAGAGTCATCATCATCATCATGCATCAACAAGAATCATCACCGGGCAGTGACAAAAGTCTTTCTCATCGGGGATCATCGAGAGTCATCATTAGCAGGCATCAAAAAGAGTCATTATGATCCGGCTTTCGTAACAGACATTATTATTGGGCATCAACAAGTCTACATCATCAGGTATCGACAAGAGTCATCATTGGGCATTGAGAGAGTTATTATCGGGTATCAACAAAAGTTGCCATCATTGGTCGTCAAGAAGAGTCGTTGTCACCTGGGAGTGATAGTGTTGTCCATCATTGGACATCAACACAAGTCATCATCGGGCATCAATAAGAGCCATCATCATCGGGCATCAATAAGAGCCATCATCATCGGGCATCAAAAAGAGCAGTTATCATCCAGCATTGACAAGAGTCACCATTGTCAGGCTTCAACAAAGATCATCAGAATTGGGCATCAACAAGAGTCCTCATCAGTGGGCACTGATAGTCATCATTATCATTAATTAATATAAGTTTTCATTATCGGGCATCAACAAGAGTCCTCATCATCATTGGACATCAACAAGAATCACATCACTGGGAACTGATGTTTATTATAGGGTATCGACAAAGGTTGCCATCATCGGGCATCGACGAGATTTGTCGTCAGGCATCAACAAGGATCACCATCATTGGGCATTGACAAGAGTCATCATCATTGGACATCATTATATATATATATATATAGATAGATAGATAGATAGATAGAGAGAGAGAGAGAGAGAGAGAGAGAGAGAGAGAGAGAGAGAGGTTCCCCAACCCCTGCGCTCAAAGAGTGTGAAAGCAGCACCTCTGAGGGATTCTCTGTTAGACAGAATCCGGGAGTTGGGTATGAAAAGAAAAAAGGGGTTTCAGAGGGCGCTGTGAGATTGTTTTATATTTGTATTATACAAAATGTAATAAACTAAAGTATACAATTCATGTATAATCACATACAAAATGACATAAAAACATAAAAATGCACTGGCAGTTTATGATCACTTAAAGAGGTTTGTTGGCACTTGATATCTCCTTTGATTGATTGTTTTTACCGATGTTGGTATGTAACAGCAAAGTTCATTGGTTACTTGTAAATAGGAGTTAGTCGGTTGAGGTGTGGGGCCCCACACCTCAGTGCATTTTTATTTATTTATGTCATTTTTATTATGTGATTATACATGAATTGTATACTTTAGTTTATTAAATTTTGTATAATACAAATATAAAACAATCTCGCAGAGCCCTCTGAAACCCCTTTATAACCCATATATATGTTTGCACATACATGGGAATAAGTTCATCCTAGTCACCCGGAGGGAATTTAAAGTTTGGTGCCCCCCAACTCAAACATGGTGTGTGTCAACATTCACCTGTGCGTATCATCTCAGAGTCCAGGAAAGCATTGGACATGGGAGCTCTGTGCATGAGATCTGAGCCTTTTCTGAGCTGTCACTATTATAGTTTCTCTTGTAGATAAACAAGGATTATTGTCTGCAGTGTTATCTCATCATACAGAGCGCCAGGAACACACAGCAGCGGCCGCAGAACTACCCAATGCCAGCGAGACACCGCCTCCGGGCTGATTTGTACGAGGAATATTTGTTTTGCACATTTTGTTTTTATTAGTCAGCGGAGAACACAGAACTGGAATTATGAAGATATAAAGTACACCAGAAAGGACAGACGCGGCCAAGACCTCCGTGTCGCCCTGACTTATAATAATATATTATATTTTATATTGCGACAGCACAACTATTACACTATTATAATGTACTGTAAAACAGGCGATACTCTGAGGTAATTTTTACCACTTTTAGTAACCGCTCCCAATTCCTCCAGTGCCGGCGGCTCTTACCTTCTTCCATATTGAATACGTAATTCCCCAGACGGAGAACCGAAGAGCAGAAGGAACACTTGAAACATTCCCGGTGGAAGAAATGTCCCTCGGCGCTCAGCCGCTCCACCACGTACACGCGCTTCTGGCAAAAGTAACAGGTATTACTCCCTCCAATATTCGGAGGAAATTCCTTCCGTAGAGATCCCTAAAAAAACAAAGGAACAGGGGTGTTACTTCATTGCCCCCCCATGTGGAAAAACAGAATTTAACCAATAAGCCAGTACTTGAACATGGCAGGTCCGTAACTCACAGGGGAAGATACAAAGTACTAAGAGGCTCATTTATCAGCGATCAATAAAACTCATTGTGAATGATAAGTGGAGCTCCAGCTCCAAATTGCCATTTTCAAACACACGCCATGAGCTGATTGGCTGGAGCATCACTTGTCATAAGTAACGAGTTTTAAATAGCTAAACACCATTTATCGATACGTTTTAGCTATTTAAAACGTGTTGCTTATGACAAGTGGCGCTCCACCCAATCAGCTCAGACTTTTTGCAAATAGTGAACTGTACTGAGGGCAAAGCCTGGGAGAGACAGAATGTTTCAGTACCTTTCGGAGAGGAGAGACAGGAGAAGAAGGAGGAGAAGTAGAAGAATCACCAGGGAGTGCAGTCGCTGTTCCCTCCTGAGAACTCTGAATGTAACACAAAGTTGCATTATTCATCTACTCAGATGCACAGGGAGACAAGGGGGGTTATTCTGGTTGATTAGCAGCAGCCTTGAGAGTCCACCAAAGCCCGTCTTGCGAATGGTGGCCTCGCCACCACCCAGTTGCAAGGGAGATTCCCTCGCAGGGCCTTTTGGGATCCACCCTCATCATTCGATGGTCGGCGAACATCGAATGATGGAGATGTGCACGCATATAAAAGTGACTGTCAAGTCACTTACATATGCGTAGACGCTCGGTAGGAAGTGGGCGGTCAGCTGGCACCTGCGTCATCGGGGCATTTGCATGAGAACGCTCAGCATTTTCATGGGAACGCCCATGAAATGCTGAGCGTTCCCATATGTAAATACCCCGGCCCACCCCCCTCCACCCCCCACCCCCACCTGCACACTTGGGTGCGTGCACCTAGCGAACACCCTGTTTGCCGTGGCCGCAGGCACCCCGCGTCTGCACATGCGCAGAAATGTGCGTGTGAACGGTACTTGTTTCCTATCTGGGCGCCCAGGTTTTCTACGTACGGCACCGTAATGAAATCGGATCGCATCGGATTCGGTACTCGATGATGTACGATGGCATACGATGCTATCCGATCCGATCCGATTTCATTTTAAATCGGATCGCATCGCATGCGGTGCACAATGCTGTACGATGGCGTCCGATCCGATCCGACTACATTTTGTATCGGATCGGAGTGGATGGAAGGGTGGCACTTGGGAATCAAGGGAAGACACTTTGGTACCCAAGGGAAAATTCACAATTTTATCCCGAAGCGTGGCGAGCGCAGCGAGCCCCGCGAGGGGCGGTGGTACGCGTCCTCCGACTTTTTCATACCCCCACTATCCACGTCGGCATGGAGTTGAGAATAGAAAGTGTGGCGAGCGCAGCGAGCCACCGAGCCCGAAGCGTGGCGAGCGCAGCGAGCCCCGCGAGGGGACGCGGATACCTGTGAAGCCTGCGAGGGGACACGGATACCTTCACAGGTATTCGTGTCCCCTCGCGGGCTTCACAGGTATCCGCGTCCCCTCGCGGGCTTCACAGGTATCCGCGTCCCCTCGCGGGCTTCACAGGTATCCGTGTCCCCTCGCGGGCTTCACAGGTATCCGTGTCCCCTCGCGGGCTTCACAGGTATCCGCGTCCCCTCGCGGGGCTCGCTGCGCTCGCCACGCTTCGGGCACGGTGGCTCGCTGCGCTCGCCACACTTTCTATTCTCAACTCCACGCCGACGTGGATAGTGGGGGTATGAAAAAGTCGGAGGACGCGTACCGCTGCGCTCGCCACGCTTCGGGATCACGTGGATAGTGGTGGTGTCGTTGGTAATGGGGCGGTAAATTGCCATTATCAGTCCACTAAAAATTAAATCGGATCGCATCGCATCGTTCAATATCGTGTATGTGCATTTGTGGTATCCGATGCGATGCGATCCGATTTTTATACGGAAAATAGCATGGTGCGCAATTAACGTAGCGGGCGCCCAGATAGGAAACAAGTACCGTGCGAACACACAGGGGAGCGAATGAACCAGAATAATCCCCCAAAGTGTCATGTATGGTGAAGTCAGAGTTGTCTCTGCGTTGAGGTGTAATATGTGACCAGGGTTTGGGTGGACTCAGTGAGTCGCCACCTGCTTACCGGCTCTGATGTCCTGCTTTTAGTTCTGTGATCGCTCATGTAAAGATTGACCAGAACTTCTGCCACGGCGCCTATCCTGCTGGACACACTTCCTACAGTCATCTACCCAGCGAGAAGAACAGACAGGTGTTGAGGGCGGAAAGATGCCCTAGGGTCCTGGTTAGTGAGGACACCACAGCCAAGCACAAAGCCTGGGGGCATATTAGATATGGGGAGACATAAACAACACACTACCATGCTCTTCCATGCCCCCATCTACCCGCCCTGATCTACCCATGGTCGGAATATCCAGGTGATTCCATATAGTATTTAGATGCCTTGCTATACACATCTCAACTCTATAACTAGGTTTCTCAACTCCAGTCGATAACATGCCATGCTTTCTGGATTTTCTTATCATATACTTATCATTTTCTTATACATGTGAATGAATCTGATTGGCCGGGACAAAAAAGATTCAAACTGGGAGAATAACACAAAACAAGTATTCCTTCAATATATCTGATAAATGCTGCTCTAGCGAATCAGTCCCCAACTGTCGTTTTTCAAACACACGGCAGGAGCTGATTGGCTAGAGCACCATACACAATGAGTTTTAAATAGCTAAAACTCATTGATAAATGGGCCCTAAATGGGCCCCATGATATTTTGCCATTACAAGACATTAGGGGGTACATTTTCTAAGATGGGAGTTCTATTGAATATGGGATGTTGCCCATAGCAACCAATCAGCTAGCGCCTTCTAAAAGATAGATATCATCTGACTGGTTGCTATGGGCAACAGAACTCCCATCTTAGTAACCGTACCCCTAGTTCTGTGCTTGGTCTTACATTTGAGTCTCTACAGCAAATCTATTCCTATATGTAAGAAAATTCCTTCATGGGGTAGGAGTTCCCCTTCACCCAGGTAAATAGCCACGGCTACAGTAAGTTGTTCTGCAGTCAGCGTTGCCATGAGTTACGTCCACATTATTTCAGGCACATTTTAAACTGTTAAACAAAAACATCCCAGTCATTTCCTCCGGGATCTCCGGCTGGGAACAGATTTCGGATATTACAGCGTAACTGACGGAAATTCTCTTACAACTATCCCAGGAATCTCTGGATGCTAGTCATTGTAACTCAGGAATCTTTACATGCCTGCAGGCCTAGAGAGCACTCTTACTGTATTACTACCCTATACAAGGGGGGGGCAGTGTTATTTGTCCACTTATAATGTGTGTGACTGCCAGGGAATAACCAAGCACTGTATATCAGAGATCACACTGTGCCTTCATCTCCTCCCATCCTGAGAGCGATCAGTCAGCCTCTATGCACAGCGCGTTCTGTTCACGAGGACTGTGGGCACAACATCAAAGTCTGGGCAATGCCAGGTACCTGCTGCGTCATGGGGGAATGCAACACGCTCGCAGATTAAATCAGCTATCAGTGACACCACACAGGAACCGATGTGACCCGTTTTAAAGGGAAATGACCAACTCACATATGGAACTTTTTGTACCTTTTAAAAATATTTTCACAATTGTAATTTTTTAAGGGTCCTGCCCATGCACACTACCAGTGGTGGATCCAGAGGGGAGGGGAGGGGGGATGCTGCAGCACAGTTCAAAATTCAAATAGTGGAGCCACAGCAACTACCACCAACTTCCATTCCACACAGCTGGAGCCACCACTGCATACTAAATGGGGGGGGGGGGTGTGAAGGAGGGGTCATGGAGACTGTGGCTAGTCTCCAGAGGGGGCGTGGCCAGCCAACACATTGGTTTTTCTAACCAGTAGAGTGCATGGTCTTGGCCCTTTGATAAATATACAGTGTATATAGTACATTCTGCTAGTGCATGCAGGATAATATTCCATATAAATAACATCAATGCACTGTTGTCCTGTGCACAAGAAACAGTTGGCTGCAGTGAATGATGGTATGATGACATCATAATGACATCATTGGGAGCTTCCTTATTGAGCGGTGGCACAGCCCGTAGGCAGGGCTGAAACTAGGATTTTCTTCTCCAGGCTCCGTCTTTCACCCCCTACCTGCAAGTATGGGTACAGGAGTGTCCCTGTGCCAATCCCTCACCCCCAGCCCCTCTCCCTTACTACCACTAGATCTTATGTAACCTGGTACCAATATGAATATCACATAAGCTCTAAGGACTCATGTGTGTTAGATGTTTACCTGCCGCATGCCGCACACATCCACAAAGTGCTGTTACACACAATCATGCACTATAAAAGATAGGTAACCAAATTCACAAGTACCTGTCCCGGTTCAGGGAAACACAACCTGCGCTTAATTACAGACGTCCCATTGGCTGCGCTGTGCGCTATAACCTGACAATAATAATAAGGTGATCAGGAACACAGTCTAGGTGCACAGGATGTACAAAGACAGAGGATCATGACACACTTGTGTAAACATTTTGCAAATGTTAAGCGATATGACCGGGAGATGGAACAGGTGGGGGAAGGGCCGTTCCCATATAAGCTAAATTCAATATTGGGGCGTTCATGCCAATGTATCTCATGCAGGTGAGCAACTATGAGCATATGCGCCTGTTAGCAGTCATGTCTCCTGCACCTGTCAGGGGGCGTGTCTCATGCACTTGTTAGAGGTGTGTCTCCTGCACCTGTCAGGGGGCGTGTATCATGCACTTGTCAAGGGGCGTGTCGCCTGTAGCCTGTCAGGGGGCGTGCCTCATTTACTTGTTAGAGGTGTATCACCTGCAGCCTGTCAGGGGGCGTGTATCATGCACTTGTCAAGGGGCGTGTCGCCTGTAGCCTTTCAGGGGGCGTGCCTCATTTACTTGTTAGAGGTGTGTCACCTGCAGCCTGTCAGGGGGCGTGACTCATGCATTTGTTAGAGGTGTGTCTCCTGCACCTGTCAGGGGATGTGTATCATGCACTTGTCAAGGGGCGTGTCGCCTGCAGCCTGTCAGGGGGCTTGCCTCATGCATTTGTTAAAGGTGTGTCTCCTGCACCTGTCAGGGGGCGTGTCTCATGCATTTGTTAGAGGTGTGTCTCCTGCACCTGCCAGGGGGCGTGTATCATGCACTTGTCAAGGGGCGTGTCACCTGCAGCCTGTCAGAGGCTTGTATCAAGTACTTGTCAAGGGGCTTGTCATCTGCAGCCTGTTAGCAGGCGTGTCTCCTGCACCTGATAGAGGGCGTGTCCCCTGCACCTGATAGGTGGCATGTCTGCTGCACCTGCTGCAGTGAATGTGTAAGCACTCGCTGGTGTTAATGTCTTGCTGTAAGGCTACCGATGCAGACAGATTTGCGCTGCGTGCCGGCAATACTGCATCAGCCCCACATTACAGTGAATCGAAAAACAAGGGAAGTGCAGGATGTATTTGTGGCTTGTCAGAAGCTGTGTAAGCAGGAGACATGGAGAGCAGCCAGTGGCAGCGTCTTGTGCTTTCTTATCCCTGAGCCAAGACTACTGGCTCAGTCTGGGGCCTCTGCGGGAACACACCTACGCTCCCTGATCTATCAATAACAGTGAGCAGGACAAATGTTATGGCAATAACAGCGAGCAGGACAAATGTTATGGCAGGCCTTCCTGATTCTATAGCAACCATCACGGAATATTGTTATTGCAAGGTATTAAGGCTGCACATAATCTGCTCATTCAACCAAACACAAGGCAGTGAGGGGTAAGAGGGCAGAGCTGGACAATGGGACAATGCTGCGGGCTCACACTGTACAGGAGCTGCAGAAATGAGCCAGCTGCGGTATCGCCATCACACCGGCATCTCATCACTGTCAGCATACAGGCAAAGGCACAGGAAACAGAAGGAAGTCAGGCTCCTAGAACAGGGTAGTAGGTGCATGCAGGAGCCTCCCAGCTGATGTGGGCTAAAATGAAGCCTGCGAAGATTCTGATGCTCGGGAGCTTGCTGTCACCTTGACAGCAGTGATGCCTGGACAATATCTGAAAGGGATCCACCTATCTATGTGTTTGTGTGTACCTGGGAACTGCAATGCATGATGGTGAAAGTACAGTATCACAGTGCTAAGTGGCACAAATGCCCCCCTATGGCTCAGTCAGTATGACACATTGAGTTCTGGGATACATATATAACACTCAGTACTGGGAGAGAGGAACTGAGTCAGTAAGATAGGATGCAGAATACACATTGTTATTACAGGGCGTGGACACTTCTGCTTTTCATTACTGTTCCTCCCTAGGCACCCGGTGACTCCAGTGTCTGCAGCAGACAGGTCACATCGGGGCATAGAGAGACAATGTACACATTAGGGATTACAGGTCCACATTAGCTGGGAAGCCTGACGTTACCTATACTACATTCCATTCCATTATATATTATATGTCATATACTCAGCCCATGCAATATCCATCCAATAATAGAGACAAGGTGCAGGTGGGGCAAACAGAGGGCAGGACAGGCAGGGGCAGGGTAGGGGAAGCCCCCCACCCCTACCTACCTCTGTCTGTCCGGGCAAGGACAGACAGAGGTGGCAAGGACAGAGGGCAGGGGCAGGGACAAACAAGGGTGTACGTTAGGCAGGGGGCAAGGACAAACAAAAGGCATGGAAAGACAGGGGACAGTGCTGACATGTGACAAGGACAGACAAAGGACAGATAGGGCATAGCAGATAGGGGGCAGTAGAGACAGGACAGGCAGGGACAGTAATGGAGACAGGGTTACATACTGCGATACCTTCTTGGATTGAGAATCAATGAGGGTGGAGACAGAGGCAGATGGAGATAAAGTAGATGAGTCAGGAACTTGGGGATCATAGGAAGGAATTTTAGATGGAAAATGGGAGAAGCCGGGGGACAGGATTTTATTCTGTGTAAGGCAGAAGCGATAAAAAGTAAAACTCAATTATAGTAAATTATACAGAAACAAATAGAATGAACAATAAAGGTAAACATGACAACAGGATGAGAGAGTGCATACAGTGAACTAGTGCTCCCAGGGCAAGGACAGGGGGTGCTAGTGCTCCCAGGGCAAGGACAGGGGGTGCTAGTGCTCCCAGGGCAAGGACAGGGGGTGCTAGTGCTCCCAGGGCAAGGACAGGGGGTGCTAGTGCTCCCAGGGCAAGGACAGGGGGTGCTAGTGCTCCCAGGGCAAGGACAGGGGGTGCTAGTGCTCCCAGGGCAAGGACAGGGGGTGCTAGTGCTACTAGGGCAAGGACAGGGGGTGCTAGTGCTCTTGGGGCAAGGACAGGGGGTGCAAGTGCTCCCAGGGCAAGGACAGGGGGTGCTAGTGCTCCCAGGGCAAGGACAGGGGGTGCTAGTGCTACCAGGGCAAGGACAGGGGGTGCTAGTGCTCCCAGGGCAAGGACAGGGGGTGCTAGTGCTCCCAGGGCAAGGACAGGGGGTGCTAGAGCTCCCGGGGCAAGGACAGGGGGTGCAAGTGCTACCAGGGCAAGGACAGGGGGTACAAGTGCTACCAGGGCAAGGACAGGGGGTGCTAGTGCTCCCAGGGCAAGGACAGGGGGTGCTAGTGCTCCCGGGGCAAGGACAGGGGGTGCTAGTGCTACTAGGGTAAGGACAGGGGGTGCTAGTGCTCTTGGGGCAAGGACAGGGGGTGCAAGTGCTACCAGGGCAAGGACAGGGGGTGCAAGTGCTACTAGGGCAAGGACTGGGGGTGCTAGTGCTCCCGGGGCAAGGACAGAGGGTTCTAGTGCTACCAGGCAGAAACAGGGGGTGGTAGTGCTACCAGGGCAAAGAACAGGGGGTGCTAGTGCTACCAGGGCAAGGACAGGGGGTGCTAGTGCTACCAGGGCCAGGACAGGGGGTGCAAGTGCTACCAGGGCAAGGACAGGGGGTGCAAGTGCTACTAGGGCAAGGACAGGGGGTGCTAGTGCTACTAGGGCAAGGACTGGGGGAGCTAGTGCTCCCGGGGCAAGGACAGAGGGTCCTAGTGCTACCAGGGCAAGGACAGCGGGTGCTAGTGCTACCAGGGCAAGGACAGGGGGTACTAGTGCTACCAGGCAGAAACAGGGGGTGGTAGTGCTACCAGGGCAAAGAACAGGGGGTGCTAGTGCTACCAGGGCAAGGACAGGGGGTGCTAGTGCTACCAGGGCCAGGACAGGGGGTGCAAGTGCTACCAGGGCAAGGACAGGGGGTGCTAGTGCTCCCGGGGCAAGGACAGGGGGTGCTAGTGCTACCAGGGTCAGGACAGGGGGTGCAAGTGCTACCAGGGCAAGGACAGGGGGTGCTAGTGCTCCCAGGGCAAGGACAGGGGGTGCTAGTGCTACCAGGGCAAGGACAGGGGGTGCTAGTGCTACCAGGGCAAGGACAGGGGGTGCTAGTGCTCCCGGGGCAAGGACAGAGGGTCCTAGTGCTACCAGGCAGAAACAGGGGGTGCTAGTGCTACCAGGGCAAGGACAGGGGGTGCTAGTGCTTCCGGGGCAAGGACAGGGGGTGCTAGTGCTCCCGGGGCAAGGACAGGGGGTGCTAGTGCTACCAGGCAGAGACAGGGGGTGCTAGTGCTACCAGGGCAAGGACAGGGGGTGCTAGTGCTACCAGGGCAAGGACAGGGGGTGATAGTGCTACCAGGGCAAGGACAGGGGGTGATAGTGCTACCAGGGCAAGGACAGGGGGTGCTAGTGCTACCAGGGCAAGGACAGGGGGTGCTAGTGCTCCCGGGGCAAGGACAGGGGGTGCTAGTGCTCCCGGGGCAAGGACAGGGGGTGCTAGTGCTACCAGGGCCAGGACAGGGGGTGCAAGTGCTACCAGGGCAAGGACAGGGGGTGCTAGTGCTCCCGGGGCAAGGACAGGGGGTGCTAGTGCTACCAGGGCAAAGAACAGGGGGTGCTAGTGCTACCAGGGCAAGGACAGGGGGTGCTAGTGCTACCAGGGCCAGGACAGGGGGTGCAAGTGCTACCAGGGCAAGGACAGGGGGTGCAAGTGCTACTAGGGCAAGGACAGGGGGTGCTAGTGCTACTAGGGCAAGGACTGGGGGTGCTAGTGCTCCCGGGGCAAGGACAGAGGGTCCTAGTGCTACCAGGGCAAGGACAGCGGGTGCTAGTGCTACCAGGGCAAGGACAGGGGGTACTAGTGCTACCAGGCAGAAACAGGGGGTGGTAGTGCTACCAGGGCAAAGAACAGGGGGTGCTAGTGCTTCCGGGGCAAGGACAGGGGGTGCTAGTGCTCCCAGGGCAAGGACAGGGGGTGCTAGTGCTACCAGGGCAAGGACAGGGGGTGCTAGTGCTACCAGGGCAAGGACAGGGGGTGCTAGTGCTCCCGGGGCAAGGACAGAGGGTCCTAGTGCTACCAGGCAGAAACAGGGGGTGCTAGTGCTACCAGGGCAAGGACAGGGGGTGCTAGTGCTTCCGGGGCAAGGACAGGGGGTGCTAGTGCTCCCGGGGCAAGGACAGGGGGTGCAAGTGCTACTAGGGCAAGGACAGGGGGTGCTAGTGCTACTAGGGCAAGGACTGGGGGTGCTAGTGCTCCCGGGGCAAGGACAGAGGGTCCTAGTGCTACCAGGGCAAGGACAGCGGGTGCTAGTGCTACCAGGGCAAGGACAGGGGGTACTAGTGCTACCAGGCAGAAACAGTGGGTGGTAGTGCTACCAGGGCAAAGAACAGGGGGTGCTAGTGCTACCAGGGCAAGGACAGGGGGTGCTAGTGCTACCAGGGCCAGGACAGGGGGTGCAAGTGCTACCAGGGCAAGGACAGGGGGTGCTAGTGCTCCCGGGGCAAGGACAGGGGGTGCTAGTGCTACCAGGGTCAGGACAGGGGGTGCAAGTGCTACCAGGGCAAGGACAGGGGGTGCTAGTGCTCCCAGGGCAAGGACAGGGGGTGCTAGTGCTACCAGGGCAAGGACAGGGGGTGCTAGTGCTACCAGGGCAAGGACAGGGGGTGCTAGTGCTCCCGGGGCAAGGACAGAGGGTCCTAGTGCTACCAGGCAGAAACAGGGGGTGCTAGTGCTACCAGGGCAAGGACAGGGGGTGCTAGTGCTTCCGGGGCAAGGACAGGGGGTGCTAGTGCTCCCGGGGCAAGGACAGGGGGTGCTAGTGCTACCAGGCAGAGACAGGGGGTGCTAGTGCTACCAGGGCAAGGACAGGGGGTGCTAGTGCTACCAGGGCAAGGACAGGGGGTGATAGTGCTACCAGGGCAAGGACAGGGGGTGATAGTGCTACCAGGGCAAGGACAGGGGGTGCTAGTGCTACCAGGGCAAGGACAGGGGGTGCTAGTGCTCCCGGGGCAAGGACAGGGGGTGCTAGTGCTCCCGGGGCAAGGACAGGGGGTGCTAGTGCTACCAGGGCCAGGACAGGGGGTGCAAGTGCTACCAGGGCAAGGACAGGGGGTGCTAGTGCTCCCGGGGCAAGGACAGGGGGTGCTAGTGCTACCAGGGCAAAGAACAGGGGGTGCTAGTGCTACCAGGGCAAGGACAGGGGGTGCTAGTGCTACCAGGGCCAGGACAGGGGGTGCAAGTGCTACCAGGGCAAGGACAGGGGGTGCAAGTGCTACTAGGGCAAGGACAGGGGGTGCTAGTGCTACTAGGGCAAGGACTGGGGGTGCTAGTGCTCCCGGGGCAAGGACAGAGGGTCCTAGTGCTACCAGGGCAAGGACAGCGGGTGCTAGTGCTACCAGGGCAAGGACAGGGGGTACTAGTGCTACCAGGCAGAAACAGGGGGTGGTAGTGCTACCAGGGCAAAGAACAGGGGGTGCTAGTGCTTCCGGGGCAAGGACAGGGGGTGCTAGTGCTCCCAGGGCAAGGACAGGGGGTGCTAGTGCTACCAGGGCAAGGACAGGGGGTGCTAGTGCTACCAGGGCAAGGACAGGGGGTGCTAGTGCTCCCGGGGCAAGGACAGAGGGTCCTAGTGCTACCAGGCAGAAACAGGGGGTGCTAGTGCTACCAGGGCAAGGACAGGGGGTGCTAGTGCTTCCGGGGCAAGGACAGGGGGTGCTAGTGCTCCCGGGGCAAGGACAGGGGGTGCAAGTGCTACTAGGGCAAGGACAGGGGGTGCTAGTGCTACTAGGGCAAGGACTGGGGGTGCTAGTGCTCCCGGGGCAAGGACAGAGGGTCCTAGTGCTACCAGGGCAAGGACAGCGGGTGCTAGTGCTACCAGGGCAAGGACAGGGGGTACTAGTGCTACCAGGCAGAAACAGGGGGTGGTAGTGCTACCAGGGCAAAGAACAGGGGGTGCTAGTGCTACCAGGGCAAGGACAGGGGTTGCTAGTGCTACCAGGGCCAGGACAGGGGGTGCAAGTGCTACCAGGGCAAGGACAGGGGGTGCTAGTGCTCCCGGGGCAAGGACAGGGGGTGCTAGTGCTACCAGGGTCAGGACAGGGGGTGCAAGTGCTACCAGGGCAAGGACAGGGGGTGCTAGTGCTCCCAGGGCAAGGACAGGGGGTGCTAGTGCTACCAGGGCAAGGACAGGGGGTGCTAGTGCTACCAGGGCAAGGACAGGGGGTGCTAGTGCTCCCGGGGCAAGGACAGAGGGTCCTAGTGCTACCAGGCAGAAACAGGGGGTGCTAGTGCTACCAGGGCAAGGACAGGGGGTGCTAGTGCTTCCGGGGCAAGGACAGGGGGTGCTAGTGCTCCCGGGGCAAGGACAGGGGGTGCTAGTGCTACCAGGCAGAGACAGGGGGTGCTAGTGCTACCAGGGCAAGGACAGGGGGTGCTAGTGCTACCAGGGCAAGGACAGGGGGTGATAGTGCTACCAGGGCAAGGACAGGGGGTGATAGTGCTACCAGGGCAAGGACAGGGGGTGCTAGTGCTACCAGGGCAAGGACAGGGGGTGCTAGTGCTCCCGGGGCAAGGACAGGGGGTGCTAGTGCTCCCGGGGCAAGGACAGGGGGTGCTAGTGCTACCGGGGCCAGGACAGGGGGTGCAAGTGCTACCAGGGCAAGGACAGGGGGTGCTAGTGCTCCCGGGGCAAGGACAGGGGGTGCTAGTGCTACCAGGGCAAAGAACAGGGGGTGCTAGTGCTACCAGGGCAAGGACAGGGGGTGCTAGTGCTACCAGGGCCAGGACAGGGGGTGCAAGTGCTACCAGGGCAAGGACAGGGGGTGCAAGTGCTACTAGGGCAAGGACAGGGGGTGCTAGTGCTACTAGGGCAAGGACTGGGGGTGCTAGTGCTCCCGGGGCAAGGACAGAGGGTCCTAGTGCTACCAGGGCAAGGACAGCGGGTGCTAGTGCTACCAGGGCAAGGACAGGGGGTACTAGTGCTACCAGGCAGAAACAGGGGGTGGTAGTGCTACCAGGGCAAAGAACAGGGGGTGCTAGTGCTACCAGGGCAAGGACAGGGGGTGCTAGTGCTACCAGGGCCAGGACAGGGGGTGCAAGTGCTACCAGGGCAAGGACAGGGGGTGCTAGTGCTCCCGGGGCAAGGACAGGGGGTGCTAGTGCTACCAGGGTCAGGACAGGGGGTGCAAGTGCTACCAGGGCAAGGACAGGGGGTGCTAGTGCTCCCAGGGCAAGGACAGGGGGTGCTAGTGCTACCAGGGCAAGGACAGGGGGTGCTAGTGCTACCAGGGCAAGGACAGGGGGTGCTAGTGCTCCCGGGGCAAGGACAGAGGGTCCTAGTGCTACCAGGCAGAAACAGGGGGTGCTAGTGCTACCAGGGCAAGGACAGGGGGTGCTAGTGCTTCCGGGGCAAGGACAGGGGGTGCTAGTGCTCCCGGGGCAAGGACAGGGGGTGCTAGTGCTACCAGGCAGAGACAGGGGGTGCTAGTGCTACCAGGGCAAGGACAGGGGGTGCTAGTGCTACCAGGGCAAGGACAGGGGGTGATAGTGCTACCAGGGCAAGGACAGGGGGTGCTAGTGCTCCCGGGGCAAGGACAGGGGGTGCTAGTGCTACCAGGGTCAGGACAGGGGGTGCAAGTGCTACCAGGGCAAGGACAGGGGGTGCTAGTGCTCCCAGGGCAAGGACAGGGGGTGCTAGTGCTACCAGGGCAAGGACAGGGGGTGCTAGTGCTACCAGGGCAAGGACAGGGGGTGCTAGTGCTCCCGGGGCAAGGACAGAGGGTCCTAGTGCTACCAGGCAGAAACAGGGGGTGCTAGTGCTACCAGGGCAAGGACAGGGGGTGCTAGTGCTTCCGGGGCAAGGACAGGGGGTGCTAGTGCTCCCGGGGCAAGGACAGGGGGTGCTAGTGCTACCAGGCAGAGACAGGGGGTGCTAGTGCTACCAGGGCAAGGACAGGGGGTGCTAGTGCTACCAGGGCAAGGACAGGGGGTGATAGTGCTACCAGGGCAAGGACAGGGGGTGATAGTGCTACCAGGGCAAGGACAGGGGGTGCTAGTGCTACCAGGGCAAGGACAGGGGGTGCTAGTGCTCCCGGGGCAAGGACAGGGGGTGCTAGTGCTCCCGGGGCAAGGACAGGGGGTGCTAGTGCTACCAGGGCCAGGACAGGGGGTGCAAGTGCTACCAGGGCAAGGACAGGGGGTGCTAGTGCTCCCGGGGCAAGGACAGGGGGTGCTAGTGCTACCAGGGCCAGGACAGGGGGTGCAAGTGCATACTAGGGCAAGGACAGGGGGTGCTAGTGCTACCAGGCAGAGACAGTGAGTGCTAGTGCTACCAGGGCAAGGACAGGGGGTGCTAGTGCTACTAGGGCAAGGACAGAGGGTCCTAGTGCTACCAGGCAGAGACAGTGAGTGCTAGTGCTACCAGGGCAAGGACAGGGGGTGCTAGTGCTACCAGGGCAAGGACAGGGGGTGCTAGTGCTACCAGGGCAAGGACAGGGGGTGCTAGTGCTACCAGGGCAAGGACAGGGGGTGCTAGTGCTCCCAGGGCAAGGACAGGGGGTGCTAGTGCTCTAGCCCAGGCTGCACAGATGTATCACTAGCCCCAGTGCTTCACCTCACCTGACACAAGTCTCAGCAGGACATTGTGTATCATTCCTGGGCTACGGCTAATAGACAGAGGATCTGATTCATCAGCTTACAGGAAATGTTTTACTATTTGGACCTAGATGAGAAATGCTAACTCAGGACCCATCACACAAACTACTACTGTCATTTACCATAAACAATCTATATACCGTTACAGCCAGCCATACTGCACTTACTAAGCTATTTAACACTCACTGTGCATGGTAAACGGCACTCCAGCCAATTATCTCCCAACTGTCATTTTTCAAACACATGTCACTGAGGAGATGATTGCCTGAAGCGCCATTTATCATACACAATGGGGGAATTTACTAAGATGGAAGTTGTATTTCATGTGGGATGTTGCTATAGGCAACCAATTAGAATGTACTTCTTATTTATTTAGCACCTTCTAGAAGATAATAGATAGTATCTGATTGGTTGCCCATAGCAACATCCCATGCATACTTGCCCCCAGGGAGAGGGCAGCCAGCTCAGTGAGGCAGGGGGCCGTGAGCAAAAAAAGGGGCGGTGCCTCAATTTAGCCATGCCCCCACTGTGCAATGCCAGTATTTCAGGGGGGGCTAAAATTATGCGATCACCAGGGGGCAGTTCGTGGGAGACAGAGGGCTATGAGGGGGGGTTGCCCCCCTTTCCGGGGAGCCGGGAGGGGGACCCGATTTCCGTGACCCTCTGTTATCACACATATGGTATTCTTAGCATCGGGGGCATAACTAGATGTTCATAGGCCCCATAGCAAACGTTTGTAAGGGCCCCTATTTACAAGCCAATACTGATAAATTTATATAGCACATCTAACTTACAGAGGGAAGATGGGCCCCCCAAAGCTCTGGGCCCCATAGCAGCTGCACCCCCTGCACCTATGGTAGTTACGCCCTTGCCAAGCTTATCAGGACTGAAGAGATCTTAGGTGACGTTGTGACCATGAGGGGAGATGTTTCCCTGCGCACAGCAGACTTCCTGTGTTTAAGCTACTTTATATGTATTGTGTTTAGTATCTACCGTGTCAGTAATGGACACAGACGTGGGGGGATTACATGCCGTAGTACCTTGTTAGACTGGCAATTCCTGGGGGCGGAGTAAGCCATGGATGATGATGAAGGAGGGGGAGAACCGGGAACTTGGGGTTCACAGGAAGGGACTTTAGATGGAGAATGGGATAAGCTGTGGGGTAGAAGTTTATTCTGTGCGGGGCAGAAGTAATATAAAAGTATTACACCACAATACAAGAATGCAAATAAATATGCTCACACATACAGGTAGTAAACACGCATGTTAGGTGCACTTTGGCATGTTACTTAGGACCCTGAGCTATATTCACCTGATATAAGCAATGTTCTGTCTGAAAAACAAATTAGCTGAAGTGATCATTTGTGTCAGAGACACAGTTATTATACTATCAGTAACAGCCAGAGCAGCCGAGAGGTATGCTGGGCCCAGGTAACATTTTGGGGATGTGGCCTAACTGCAGGAGGCGTGGCCACCTCCTGTGATCAGGCCACACCCCAATTTTTTTTAGAGGGGAGTGAAAAAGCACTCTAAAGTCGAGGGGGAGGGGGGATTAGTACCTGCTCCCCCCCCCTCCCCCCTCCCCATCTCTCAGCGGCCCTGGTAACAGCAAAATATCCCACCCCGAATAAGATCCCACATTTCCTATATAGAAGTAGTATTCTAAAAACAGAAGCAGAAAAATAAAATCAGAAGATTTTATTAATTATTAAATTATCATTTATAATCAAAACAGTGCGCTCTCTCAATTAATTTGATCTTTTATATGAGAGTTCCAGGTATTCTTTTTGGGAGCTGCTTAATTAAACACAGTTGTGGTATATAAAATAGAAAATGACTAGTTTTTGCGCCTGATATTATTATAGTTGTTTTGAGTATATTACATCCCGGACACACCAGATATTCACCTGTGGGAAATCCTCGCTTCCAAACATGGAGGCCAGGTGCGCCGCCTTTTCTCGAATATTCTTTTTATGAAAGTCTCGTATTGCTACAGCCTGAGCTCTTTTCTGGAAGAGGGAAAGGAGGAAAAAGGGAGAGAGGGAGAAAGAGTGGAAGAGGAAAGAAAAGTGAGAGACAGAGTAAGAACAGCGGCAGGCGGAGGGCGATTTGCGCACTTGCACTAAAATCACAAGGATCTTGCTTTCACCATAAAACGTGCACTGGACCGATACATGCTGATGGCGGGTGTGTGGCCCTGGGACCCCGTGCCCATCTGAGCATAAATTACATGCAGAAGGTGCGATTCTAGAGTGTAATACACCAAGTGATCCCCAATGAACCCTTTCTTGAATTTACAAATGATTTAAGGCAGGCATGTCCAAACTGTGGCCCTCCAGTTATTGTGAAACTACACATCCCAGCATGCCTTGCCATGGTTTTAGCATTCCCAAATAACAAAACTGTGGCAAGGCATGATGGGACAATACACATAGCTATCACATAACTATGTGTATTGTAGCCATTATATATATACTGTATATAGTCACCTGTGCTACAAAGACACAATTCCAACTACAGTAGCCTGTGATAGTGAAATGTGGTAAGTATACTGTACCTTGTATTGTGTCTGCAGCAAGGCCCCCATATCCCCTAAATACTGAACAATGGATGTAGCCAGCATTAATGTGGATGCAGCCAATCAGAACACTGAGAACCAGTGAAAACACTGTGAGCTGAAGTTGATGGCAGCCAATCACAATCCGCCTTTTTGATCACGTAATATTCCCTACACCTTTAACTCCCCCCAGGGTGAATCACTGTCCAGCCACGAGAGGTGCATACATCCCCTTTATATTGTGAATACATGCACTGTACTGAGTTCCGCTTCGCAGGTGGCTTAGATGACATATGTACATTGCATGCTATGCGGCCGGTCACCTGCTCAGCCCTTTCTTCAATCTGCTGCAGGCGCTCTAAGATACCAGAGAGAAGCAGAGCGGAAGGACAGGTGGAGGTGAGAGAGTCCTTTCTTTCTGCGGGGCTGGAGGGTATATCCGTGTCTCCTCTAGACCTCGGCTCCCTGGTTACAATAGTTTTGGCGGGCACAGTCGGTGGTGATGGTGGTCTGACCAGAGTTCTAGCTACTGCCTGAAACTGGGAAACACTGTAAATGAAAAGAAGGGTTCCTCGTTCTAGGACAAATCCCATGCATCACGTTACTTCATACAACGCGTCTGCAGCCCCCCGAATACTAGAACGTCAATTATTTCCTATGTAATTGAAGCACTTATATATCTGACATGGGGAAGGTTCCCACCCATACACACATGCCAACTCGGAGAAGGCCTGTGGGTGGCGTTGTAAACTCTAATCGGGGGCACACATTGACCTCAATCATGGAGCAGAAACGTGACAATCAGTCATCTAGGGAGGCACCTGGGAGCCATTCTCCCACGTTGTGGAACTGCAAAATTCCAGGATCAAATATATTCTGGGACTTGTCATTACACAACTGGAGACACACAGGTTGCTAGTTGTATGACACAAAGGGGCTAATTCGGAATTGCACACAAGCGCTGCCTCAATGCATTCAGGAATATAAATATACAGCGGCATGAAATGATCTGCCATGACAATGTAAAGTGCACCTGCCCCACACCTGGTCAAAAACCAACATACTGTATGCAGAGAGCTTTAGATTTGGGTGGGTGGGGGGGGGGGGGGGGGGGTGTTCAAACTGAAATCTAAAGTGCAGTGTGGAATAAAGCAGCCAGTATTTACAGAAACAAAATAACTCCCCCAAATCTATATAACTCTGCACATGTTACATCTGCCCCACTGCAGTGCAGCATGGTTTTGCCCAGTGTATTTTCTAGCTTTGTTAACAAATCTGAATCAGATCCTTCATTTGCCGATAGCTGCATGCAACTGTGCTTCAGAGCATGTAGCATGTTCTGTGCAAATAATCGCTGAATTTGTCCATAAAACCGTTGTGTGCAACTCTGAATAAGCCCCTTAGTGATGCGGGGGTCATTTGATACTCAATCCTTTTGGTTTATTGAAGATGTCAAATGCTGGTATAAGCACAGGTATATAGGGACCCATTTATAAGTTTTAGCTATTTAAAACTCTTTGCATATGATAAATGGCGCTCCAGCCAATCAGCTCCTGTCATATCATACGATTGAGATATTACAGTTTGGGAGCTGATTGGCTGGAGCACCATTTATCAAAGTCAAGGGATTTTTAAATAGTTAAAACGTGTTGATCAATGGGCCCCATAGAATGCACAAAGGCAATGCCTTAACCCTGAGCACGGCAATATACTCACTGTCCATAGCTTATGCATGACACCATACCTGCCTTTTGGGCTCAGTCTGAGCGGGACAAGGGGCTGGGTCCGAAGGTTTAGCAAAGCGAGGGTTAACAGGAGCTGGGTCGCAGCTGAGCAGCTCTGGCGTAGAGTTATCAGATAGGGGTAAAGCCTGCAGAGTGGAAGGACGGTGAGGAAACGACAGCAGAAAATAGAAGAGATTAGCAGATGAGGTGTGAGGATGAGAAGAGGAATGAGGCGGCCGGGGGGCGATGACGGGTTACTGGAGTCTATAAACAACTTCATATGAAAAGCCCATTTGTATAACTGCTGACTGGTTCCCGCTACTCAGTCCATTTAATGTCAAATGATAAAACAAGTAGATTAAACCTTCACCCAAAATGTATCTAACCACAGACACTGGGATAAGATGAAATGTACTGTACATGCATTTCCTCTATAGGGTACTCCCAACACTGAATTGGCCCAGCCATAGTCTCTGAGCGCCTCCATTTATTATGGATCGCATATAAAATGCGATCTGGGCGGGATCTTACTGGCCAAATGCATGTCTCTGCAGACACAGGAGCGATTGCTGATTCAGAGCAGCACAGTTCACAATTTAAATAGGGGTAGCCACACCCACTGACAGTGGGTCAGTTAGGAATGACGGTTGGTGGCAATGGGTGTGGCTCCCCTATTTTAATTGTGAACTTTGCTGCAGCTGCTCCTCTGGGGCCGCCACTGGACAGAAACTCCGATGGGTGCCGTGGGTCTGCACATGCACGGTTATCGTTGCCCCGCGTTACGGATATTGGAACATCGGGCCGCATCGTATCCCCACGATGCTGCCCGATGCGGATGGGACAGGAGGTCCATTATACATACATGCCGGTAGTGCTTAATATTTGCGGCTAAAACCCGAATCCAGGTGTTTTGGGGGAATGAGCCGCAAATATTAAATAGTAACTGGGCCCCTTAATTATTCCAAGGCTGAAGCAAGGCCGCTTCCATCTATATTAACGGCAAGCCGAACGGGTGTGGTCTAGTTCACAGACAAGGTCTAGGTCGACACCAGAAGGTCGACATGAACTAGGTCAACGTTGCCAAAATGTCGACATTGAAAACGTCAACATACACTAGGTCATCAGTGACAAAGGTCGACATATGACATGCCCGATGGAGCAACAGTTGAATTGCTCCATCGGGAACCCCCCATAGAGGTGAGGAGCAGTGTTAGCCTTTTATTATATAGGATGAGCAGTAATAGGCTTAGATATAAAGGTTATAGTATGAATGGTAGACAGTCACTAGGTCGACAGAGGGTCGACACATGCATTAGGTAGACATGGTCAAACGGTCGACACAATCAAAAGGTCAACATGGCATAAGCTAAATTTAATAAAGCTTCTATAAATGAAAATAGGTGATGTTTCCCATAGCAACATGGATGAGGAAAGAGCCCCTGGAGGCGTCAGATCATTATCAAATGGTAACTAAGGGTTACATGTCTGAATATTCTCTGTATTATAGGAAGCCTATGTTCAAAGCACGTGTCCTTAGACAGGGACATCCTGAAGTCTTGCCATGTTGGAGAAGAAACTTATTATCCACACAATGGCCCTTATTTTGATCTGAGCGGTACGGACCGCGTGCGGCCGTACCGCCG
Source organism: Crinia signifera (assembly GCF_055691185.1). Classification (NCBI taxonomy): domain Eukaryota; kingdom Metazoa; phylum Chordata; class Amphibia; order Anura; family Myobatrachidae; genus Crinia; species Crinia signifera. Next base: position 104,606,792 of record NC_139227.1, read on the forward strand.
ATGTTTACACTCTGCACATGCGCAGGGGTCACTCTGCGCATGTGCAGGGGAATTCGCCGAGTAAAAAATTTAGACGCCGCAAAGGGGGCGTATAGGGGTGTGAGGGGCTTAATAGCCTCATTACCCTATGTATACGCCCAGCGTTTCATGGGCGTTCCCATGCAAACGCGGGGCGTATGCATGGTAATGAGGCTATGACGCCAGTGATGGGGGCGGAAAGCTGACATCGCCGGATGTCAGCTGCCCGCCCCAATACAAGCTTTCACACGGACGATTGTCCGTGTGCTCTAAGCTTGCGTGAGCGGGGGGAGCGTGCGGCCCTGCCTTCGATGGTCATCGACCATCGAATGCAGGGGGCAGCTCCCAACATGGTGGAGGCGTACGCCCCGCCATTTTCATGCGGATCGGCAGCCGTCCGTGTACGGACGGCCGTGCCGATCCGTCTTGTAGGCGGGGATTCGTCTGGTGCGGTCGGAGCCGCATATGCGGCTCGACCGCACCAACCAGAATAAGGGCCTATATGACCTGGGAAGGAGACATGGTGGAGGCACATTTTAGGCACTTACCTGTCTCCGTACTGATACATTGGATGTGTTCTCTTCAAACTTGGCCAGCAGCTGAGTCGCCATAGACCTGACTTTATTCTGGTTAATGACCTCCTTGGTGTCGCTGCACTCATTGCCAGAGCTCAGACTTTCACTCGTGAAATTTGCTGGCTGAAAAAAAACAGAAAAATAATCAGACACATTACCTGGTGCCTGCAAACCGCTGCCCTGTTCTGCCAACCGGGGCACCAATCGCTGATACACTGGATATTATAAGGGGGAAGCTGAATGCACCCAACAGATTCTTTGTACATAGCGCCCTATGTGATTATTATATGTCACTTTGCATGATGGATTCTCATAACACATCCTGGGGCATTTCCTAAAAATGTTTGCGTAAATTAGCGATGAACAGGTCAACCTGCTCTGATCACGTGATGTTCGAAAAAAGTTGGTGGTCACGCTACTCAGTGATTTATAACGTGACATATATCTCCCCAGAAGAAACAAGCTGCTGCAGAAGATGTTTCATATTCACTACACAAGAGACAAACTGCTGCAGAAGATGTTCCATATATCACCCCACAAGAGACAAGCTGTTGCAGAAGATGTTCCATATATCACCACACAAGAGACAAACTGCTGCAGAAGATGTTCCATATATCGCCCCACAAGAGACAAGCTGCTGCAGAAGATGTTCCATATATCTCCCCACAGGAGACAAGCTGCTGCAGAAGATGTTCCATATATCACCACACAAGAGACAAGCTGCTACAGAAGATGTTCCATGTATCTCCCCAGAAGAAACAAGCTGCTGCAGAATATGGTCCATATATCGCCCTACAGGAGACAAGCTGCTGCACAAGTTGTACCATATATCGCCCCACAGGAGACAAGCTGTTGCACAAGTTGTTCCATATATCGCCTCACAGGAGATAAGCTGTTGCAGAAGATGTTCCATGTATCTCCCCAGAAGAAACAAGCTGCTGCAGAAGATGTTCCATGTATCTCCCCAGAAGAAACAAGCTGCTGTAGAAGATGTTCCATATATCTCCAAATAGAAGACAAGTTGCTGCACAAGTTGTACCATATATCGCCCCACAGGAGACAAGCTGTTGCACAAGTTGTTCCATATATCGCCTCACAGGAGATAAGCTGTTGCAGAAGATGTTCCATGTATCTCCCCAGAAGAAACAAGCTGCTGCAGAAGATGTTCCATTTATCTCCCCAGAAGAAACAAGCTGCTGCAGAAGATGTTCCATATATAGCCCCACAGTAGACAAGCTGTTGCAGAAGATGTTCCATATATCGCCCCACAGGAGACAAGCTGTTGCAGAAGATGTTCCATATATCGCCCCACAGGAGACAAGCTGTTGCAGAAGATGTTCCATATATCGCCCCACAGGAGACAAGCTGCTGCACAAGATGTTCCATATATCGCCCCACAGGAGACAAGCTGTTGCAGAAGATGTTCCATATATAGCCCCACAGGAGACAAGCTGTTGCAGAAGATGTTCCATATATCGCCCCACAGGAGACAACTCCGACTAAATATTTTACATGTGTTTCATCACCAATTATTTTTATCTGTACACTGACGTAGGCTATTGATGCAGCAAAACAGCCGTTGAAATATAGTAATATGAAATACTATAATAATACAAGTTACATAATATTATATTTTGCAGATGTATAAATTGTTTTGTTGTAGGCGCAGGTTATGTGTCCTCGGCTTTATTACAGAACGTATTGGAAACATAAGAGAGCGCTCATATAACAGAACATCACTGATCTCCCTACTTGGCCTCTGACAGAACATAGCTTAGTAGCCAGACCCTTCTTATCTCCCTACTAGGAAGAACATGGCAGCTTTCCCTGTGCGGCTCTCACTATCAGGACTGAGTATTGCAGAGTGTATTATTGGAATTTAAAGCTCATAAAGAATTTCAGTGATACCCTAAACACATTACACAGCTGCAAACAAAGCACGGATGTAATAACAGATAAGGATGAGGGATGAGTCTGACTGAGGCAGTGTGTGCTGTGGTGGTACTACAATACTCTTCAGCCACATAGATATCATTGCCCTTTGGATATGACACAGATCTGCTGTGCTCTTAGCATTGGATGCAGCTTAGTGCTGTATCTCTGGGCAGCTATATTCACACAGCATAAATGTAGATAGAAACTACTGCAGGAGGGCATGTGCAAAGCCTATAAATTAATGTTGCACGACAGTAACGCACGCAGGGGGGGTTTCTGAGTACCCAGAAACCCCCCCTGGAGTCTAACAGCACTAGGCTGAAAGCTGAGGGTCCCCTCTTTCCATGGGTATAAGAATTTTAAAAATCGGCCCTTGGGAACCAGAGATATCTGACTTCAAAGCAGTGGTCCCCATCCAAGCCTGTTAATTGCTCTTCCAAGTAAGATATTTCAGGTTCTGTCTGACTTAGAGTTTTTCTGAGGGTATATTCCAAAAGCTGGGACTCTCCCCCTTTGATGGACACTAGTAGCTTGTCTTTACTGTTCCCAGAACCAGAGATATCAGCCTTCAAGCAGCTGGTTACTGCACCAGCTCCACACACCTGGTATGTAGTTCTATATACTCGTTGGCAGATTGCTCTGCCTCCTGAACTCTGATCCCCTAGTCCCCAATAGCATTTGGTAGGTGGAATTATCTAGTTTTTAATTCCATAACAATCTAAGAAATCTATTTCTGGGAACTGGAGATATCTGCAGTCAAGCAAGTTATCCTCCCACCAGAAAATTATGAATAATAAGCCCACTCCACTATACACCCCTCCTTTGCGTATTAAACATACTCTACCACCCTGGAAGTTCTGTATCAGGGCCCCTTCATTCAGCCCAATGCCCCCTTCTCCCACCCCATCTCCCACCATCTGTGCAGTAAAGGGGTAATTAGTGGAAATTACTGATCCAGGCCCTACATGCTGAGCGGTTGATATAATACCCCCTACCACCTGGGGGACATCAAAGCTTCCCCCACCCCTACCGCTGGAGGATCGGTAGGTGCCCCAATACATTGCTATGCCCAGGGGTCTACGCTGCTGTTGACGCCCCTGTATGTATATATATGTGTATATATACTGTATATATATATATATATATTTACTTTTTTTTTTTATTATTATTATTATTATTATTTATATACATTTTGTCTATCTATAATACTTTAACTGACCCGGCATATACTGGGTCACCTAAGTGTCCATCTCCGTGCTTTGCTCCGCCCCTCTGGAAACCCCCTTCTGAAAATCCTGCGTTTGCCACTGCACGAAGGTGCAACTAAAACTAACAGGTTTCCTGGAAGAAGTACAAGACACATGAAGACGTGGTCTCAGGCGGAACCACCAGCATCTATCAATACTGTACATGCGGCAGTAGCTGCGGCATGTAATGCCGGTTACCATATTTGTCAGGAATACTCTGCACAGGACGCAGTAGAACACCAGCACTGCACTCAGATGCAAAGGAATATACGAAGAAGAGGGGACTGGCCTGTAAGAAGTGCATCTGGAGAATGATGAATGAAGGGATGGATAATGTTACCGCTGTCAGAGGAATTACTTGCTATAATACGCTCCAGCTGCTGGTAATTGTTCTCAGCTATTCATATGCGCCGCGGCCGGGGTGTGTGGCACGCAGCATCCATCAGTTCTGGATGTGGCTGCGCCGCAGCTTGTGCAGTTATGCAGAACCAGTGTGCATGCTGCATGCCTGTCATCGGCGAGTAATAAGCACCAACCTCATCAAACAGCAGCATCGTCTTTCTTCTCCTCTTGTTTGCGTCATTCTCCTCTGGTTTATTTTCTCCCTGAACACAGATAAAGAGAAACAAGAGATGAATATCCTGTGATACATGTACGACATGATGCGCGGCAGGTCACACATTTCAGGCACAATGATGATTGCATTTAGAGTGAGGTTCTGGGTAGGGAGAGAAACTATCCCCCTGTCCCCTCTACCTGCTCTATTTGTCAGCCACCCTGCATCTATTTATTTATATATTTATTTATTACCAGTTTCTTATATAGCGCACACATATTCCGCAGCGCTGTACAGAGTATAGTTGAGCATTTACATCTGTCCCTGCCCCAGTGGAGCTTACACACTATATTCCCTACCACATGTACACGCACACACACAGACATTATAGGGTTAATTTTGTTAGGAGCCAATTAACCTACCAGTACAGTTTTTGATTGTGGGAAGAAACCGGAGTACCCGGAGGAAACCCACACAAGCACGGGGAGAATATACAAACTCCACACAGTTAGGGCCATGGTGGGTAAAGAACCCATGATCTCAGTGCTGTGAGGCAGTTATGCTAACCATTACACCATCCGTGGTGCATCTAATGCACAGAGTGCAGGAGGAATCGCAGTGTGACACATAGGGTGATATTTAATAGGATGAGAGATTCAGAAAGTGAGAGATTTGGGAAGAAATCTCTAGTTTTTTTAAAGCGGCAATCATTTACACTGCAAAACCAGTTTGATTTTGCAGTGTAAATGATTGCCGCTTTAAAAAAACTGGAGATTTCTTCCAAAATCTCTCACTTTCTGAATCTCTCATCCTATTAAATCTCACCCAGTGTCCGATCACTGCGCTTCTTCCTGCACTCACTGTATAAGCAGCACAAAACTGCGCTTCCTGCTGCACTCTCTGTATAAGCAGCACAATACTGCACTTCTTCCTGCACTCACTGTAGATGCAGCACAATACCTTGCTTCCTCGTGCACTCAATGTATAAGCAGCTCAATGCTGTGCTTCCTCCAGCACTCACTGTATAAGCAGCACAATACTGTGCTTCCTCCTACACTCACTGTATAAGCAGCACAATACCGCACTTCCTCCTGCACTCACTGTATATGCAGCACAATAACTCGCTTCCTCCTGCACTCACTGTATAAGCAGCAAATTCTGTGCTTCCTCCAGCACTCACTGTATAAGCAGCACAATACCGCACTTCCTCCTGCACTCACTGTATATGCAGCACAATGACTCGCTTCCTCCTGCACTCACTGTATATGCAGCACAATAACTCGCTTCCTCCTGCACTCACTGTATAAGCAGCAAATTCTGTGCTTCCTCCAGCACTCACTGTATAAGCATCACAATACCGCACTTCCTCCTGCACTCACTGTATAAGCAGCACAATACTGCGCTTCCTCCTGCACTCACTGTATATGCAGCACAATACCGCACTTCCTCCTGCACTCACTGTATATGCAGCACAATAACTCGCTTCCTCCTGCACTCACTGTATAAGCAGCACAATACTGCGCTTCCTCCTGCACTCACTGTATAAGCAGCACAATACTGTGCTTCCTCCTGCACTCACTGTATAAGCAGCACACTACCGCGCTTCCTCCTGCACTCACTGTATAAGCAGCACAATACCGTGCTTCCTCCTGCACTCACTGTATAAGCAGATCAATACCGCACTTCCTCCTGCACTCACTGTATAAGCAGCACAGTACTGCACTTCCTCCTGCACTCACTGTATAAGCAGCACAATACTGCACTTCCTCCTGCACTCACTGTATAAGCAGCACATTACTGCGCTTCCTCCTGCACTCACTGTATAAGCAGCACAATACTGCGCTTCCTCCTGCACTCACTGTATAAGCAGCACAATACCGCGCTTCTTCCTGCACTCACTGTATAAGCAGCACAATACCGCGCTTCTTCCTGCACTCACTGTATAAGCAGCACAGTAACTAAATGTAGAGAGGTTTCTAAAAGATATTTGAGCCTGGCAAAGCTGCCATACAAGGAATACAAAAAGTATCGGATAGTGACCACAGCCACACAATGCTAGGGGGAGCGATCGCTCCCATTGGTCCCCCTGGATCCGCCCCTGGGCAAGAGCAGGCATATGTGGTGGTTTTTGCAATAAGAAAATGAGGCATTAGGAGCCCTCAATGTTTTCGAGAAGTAAATGTATGGACACTATGGAGTAAATTTACTAAAGCTTAGTAAAGAGGTGATATTGCCCATAGCAACGAATAAGATTCTGTCTATCATTATCTAGGATGCAATAGAGAAATGACAAGAAATCTGATTGGATGCTCCCCAACATGCAGTTCATGTTCTAATACTAACACGATCCCTATTCCAGTACATAGCTCAGGGACTTGTTACACGATAATAAGCAAAAATCCACATCGTTCTGTTATTTGTCCTTAACGAGCCTCAAATGAAAGCATGAAGGGGATGAATCGGGGCCTGTGGAGGCGACGGACCCATTCCGCAGTCTGCATGCATAACAAAGGCTTCTTAGGACACATATGGATCATATTAGGGCAACGTGTGTTTTCATGTTTCTAAAGCAATGTAAATCCACGAGCGACTTACAGTCAAGCGAAGGGGGAAGCATTTGACAGTCGCACGCATTGTGCCCCGAACATGAGATAAGCGTTTGTGATGGATTTCATCCTGGGTTTAATTCCAGGGGTGGGACTGGAGATAAATCAGGGATCTGGTTATTTTCTGGGACTGGCGTATATAAAAATAAAGGATTAGAATGAGTGAATCTGAATTACTCAATGTGTCCCAAACAATTAACTTCAGAAGGTAAAATGAAATGCTTTCATCTGGGTAATTACATGACATCATGCTGGTGAGGGGGGGATAGGGAGAGTCCACACTTTGTTACCATGGAAACTCGACTCGGGGCGACAACCCAGATAAAGGCCGCGTTGGACTGATCTCCCTGGAAGTAAGTGCGGGGTGCGAGATGAAAAGACGACCCACAATGTCTGACTCTGTGCGGCTACTTCCAGAAGGGGGAGAAGCAGACGATATGAAGAAGTTTCCTCCCATCCCAGGGACCCTGACCTATAGTTGTATGTATGATTACATTATAGAGTACATACATCAGAATGTAGCAGAGGCACCGTGGGACTGAAGAACAGCTGCGGTGTATAAACCAGCAGAAGATAATACGGGACGTTTCTCGTTCTCTATCACTCCGGATGCTGGGTAATCACTGCCTGTTCTTGGAATGACCCATGCATTTCATTGGAGAGACTGATAGGTGCTGCTGCTGAGATCTTACTGCTGTGTGTACAGTGTGACAGGCAGCAAAGGCATGCGGGTTATTGGCTGAGAGTGCTATACTGCCACATACATTACACAATCAGCCATGTGTGCCCAAAAGCCAGAAAATGGGCGGTACTTGTTTCCTAGCACGGTGCCCACGATATTCAGTCGTATGGCATCTTATGCATTGTATCGCATCGCATACCATATACCCGATTTTAAATTGTATAAGCACCCTAATGGGTTTTTTCAATGTTAAATGGTCCCCCTATACGATTTTAATTGTATAAGCACCCTAATGGGTGCTTACAATGTTAAATGCACCCCCACGCCACCCCCACTATGAACGCCAACCTGAAGCGTGGCGAGCGCAGCGAGCACGCGAGGGGCGGCGGTACGTGTCCTACGACCTTTTCATACCCCCACTATCCACGTCGGCGTGGAGTTGATTTCATAGAGTGTGGCGAGCGCAGCGAGCGACCGAGCCCGAAGTGTGGTGAGCGCAGCGAGCCCCGCGAGGGGACGCGTATTACTTTACATGTATTCTGCGTCCCCTCACGGGGCTCGCTGCGCTCGCCACGCTTCGGGCTGCGCTCGCCACACTATCTAAAATTAACTCCACGCTGACGTGGATGGTGAGGGTATGAAAAGGTCGGAGGATGCCACGCTTTGGGTTGGCGTTTATAGTGGGGGTGGCGTGGGGGTGCTTTTAACATTGAAAACACCCATTAGGGTGCTTATACAATTTTAAATCGTATACCATTGTATATGGCACACAATGGCATTCAATGCGATGGTATACAATTTAAAATTGTTGGCTGCCATCGCATCACACCGCATACCATTGTATGGCTTATGGTATGCGATGCGATGGGTGCCGTGCTAGGAAACAAGTACCAAAAGGGCAAAACCGGTCATCCTGCTTAAATAGATAAATCAATTGGATTTAACCAATTTGTCTGGTCGTCCGTGTTTTTGTCCTTTTTTCAGTGTTTTTGAGCAAACGGTCGATTGTCACCTGTTCCCAGACATTACCAGATTTCCATTCCAACCAGAAAGATTGGACAGATCATCTTATAGTGTGTATGCACCGTTAGATTTGGGTGGGGTGTGTTCAAATTGATATCTAGTGCAGTGTAAAAATAAAGCGAACGTGTGGGCTTCATACAAAAGCAGACAGTATTTACTCTGCACATAAAAATAGTAATGTATTCAGTTTCCTTGCATAGCAACATGGTATGTTCCAAACACAAACGGGTTTATTTGCTTAGAACTAGGAGTTCTATTGAAGATGGGATGTTGCTATGGGAAACCAATCAGATTTTATCTATTATCTTCTAAAAGGTACTAAATAAATAAGTAAAGTCTGATTGGTTGCGGGCGTAGCAGGGGGGAACGTGAAGACTCACCTTTGGCACTCGCTTCCTTGGTAAGGTTAAATTGAGGTAATTATTAGAGAGCAGGGTGGATGGTTTTGAAGAAAACCCATCTCTCTTTCTATTATCTTTCGGTGAGGAATCTGCAAAGATAAGGAGTCACAGATGAACTACAAATACCAGCACTGGTCCTTGAAATAGTCAAATCCACTCCGGTGATTCAAAATGGCCTCCATAGGACGAATAACATCATTACATAGGATGTAGCGCAGTAAAACCTAACCTCTTTGTGGCTATAGAGAGATACTTACACACGGGTCTCAGAGGGGAACCCCTGAACAATTCGTAGAATTTAGAGAGGTACAGAACCATGCTGAGTTTATCAGGCTCTTCCATAGAAGCCATCTCCTTCCCCGTGGTAAAAGGGGAGATTCCAAACTCTTTCTCCGCAACGTCAAACGCCAACTGGTTGCACCTGACACTGTCGTCCTCGTTTAAGGAGTCAAAGTCACTGAGGAATAAACAGTATCGGAGGGAGAGGAATGTTCATTATTCACTAACAGAGTTACACACACATTGGGGGAAATTTACTAAGATGTGTATTCTACTTCACATGTGATGTTGCAATGGGCAACCAATCAGATCCTGTCTACTATCTTCTAGAGGGTGCTAAATAAATAAGAAGTAGTTTCTGATTGGTAGCCCATAGCAACATCACATGTGAAGTAGAAATCACATCTTAGTAAATTCCCCCCACTTACTCATAAGCACATACTTCCACACAGAATACCAGACACTGATGCTGAAGGGAGAAGGGGTGGAACCCTCACTGACAGGATTTTTAAACCTCCTGCACACAACTGAATCCCCCCATAGTGAGTATTTGGAGTATGATACATTATGTCCATGTCAGGGGCATTGTCAGTACTTTGCGGGCCTCATAGAAACCTATTGAAGGGGCCCCATCCTGTCTCACCAATGGAATCTATACGCAAACCTTGGATCTTCTACTCACATGAGCTCCGGCCGGAAGTGGTGAATAATGGCGCAAAGAGCGAGGCCACTTTTCCAGGAGCTGGTCAGGTTGGTGACACTGATGTTCCTGTAGCCCTCAGTCTGCTTCTGACACCAAGTTAAGAGTTTGTTGGGTCTAATGTCAGACTCTGAGAGGAGAAGAAGAGCGGGTCATTGAGTGTGACTCAGGGTCTGCTCACAAAGCGCACACTGTGGTCACCCCCATACGTACCGTGCCTGGTGACCCCCACCGATCTTCTGATGGAGCTTACTCTCTCCAGGGGGCAGCCTTGTAGCTCACTGGTGAAGTGTAAATGTTTTACCTGCGACAACATAAAATAGCATTTCAGTAGAGTGCAGCGGGTGTTTCATTTATACAGCGTGACAGCATATTTCCTCCAGACCAGGTTTTAGAGCAGCTGCAGCAGCAGGAAAATTAGATCCAGTCCAGGTTTCCTAACTGATATAGTCAGGGTTGGTCTTATTAGCAGCACCTGTGCTCTCCTGATATAAGTGTTTCCAGGGCAGGAGGTTATTGTTCCTGATGGTGGAAATGCTGCTCAGGTGATAGGCCGGGGATGTGGGCTATGGTAGGGACCATTGTAGTTTTTTCTAGGCTGGAACATCAGTATGATGCAATGCTGTAACCATCCTTGGCTATGCTGTTTACCTGGCATGCTATTTGCCTTCTACTAAATAAAAACCAAGACTTTGTCCTATCCAGTGTATGTGATTCCATGTCATAATACTCTAGATATGATTTGTTATTTACTTTCAAATATGTACCATTATACAATGTGACTCACATGTACAGTGCTATGGGGCTGTTCAGTGTCTAGATTTTATCACCTAAGTTCTGAAACTCTGAAAAGCTCAGCAGTAAAATAAATCACTTCTCCAACATGAAGCGTTTCTGTCATTTTAGCCAGGAATCCGGCGAAACGCGGACAGGGTAGAACGCCTCTTTCTGCCTCACCCTAGTATTTAATATGTTTAGAATAAAACACAAACTTATGTACAGAAGAAAACATGAATAAAGTGAATGTTTATAGTTAGAAATGATTATTTTTTCAATAAACACCTATTTTCCCAACTGTGAGAACGACGGGCTACCGGCACCCAAGTTATAATCCAATGGGCGGTATTCAGCTTTTTTCAGCATTTCAGCTCGCTATCCCCAGGGGTGGTGATATGAAATGTGCGAATGCGCGGCTAAAGCTGACCATAATAAGCACAATATATGCAGAAAAATAGATCAATTGTATATCGTCCTATGATCTCTCGTCATTTTAGAGATTGAGTGCAATATAAAATGTTAATACCACCCAATATGTTACTAGGATGTGTGCAGTCACGGCGGTGAGGGCAGATGAAGCTGAAACACCATATAGAGCAGGGGTGGCCAAACCTGTCCTCAAGATCTACCAACAGGTCATGTATCTCAGGCAACCTGTGGATCTATAGTAGGAATGAATGCAGCAGGTGTAAAAATGTGACAGTTAGTAATGACTACAGCTGTGCACCAGCTAGGTGATATGGGGAATGTGACAGTTAGTAATGACTACAGCTGTGCACCAGCTAGGTGATATGGGGAATGTGACAGTTAGTAATGACTGCACCTGTGCACGACTAGGTGATCTGGGGAATGTGACAGTTAGCAATGACTGCACCTGTGCACCAGCTAGGTGGTCTGGGGAATGTGACGGTTAGAAATGACTGCACCTGTGCACCAGCCAGGTGATCTGGGGAATGTGACAGTTAGTAATGACTGCACCTGTGCACCAGCTAGGTGGTCTGGGGAACGTGACCGTTAGTAATGACTGCACCTGTGCATCAGCTAGGTGATCTGGGGAATGTTACAGTTAGTAATGACTGCACCTGTGCACCAGTCAGGTGATCTGGGGAATGTGACCGTTAGAAATGACTGCACCTGTGCACCAGCCAGGTGATCTGGGGAATGTGACCGTTAGTAATGACTACACCTGTGCACCAGCTAGGTGGTCTGGGGAATGTGACAGTTAGTAATGACTGCACCTGTGCACCAGCTAGGTGATCTGGGGAATGTGACCGTTTGAAATGACTACACCTGTGCACCAGCTAGGTGGTCTGGGGAACGTGACCGTTAGTAATGACTGCACCTGTGCACCAGCTAAGTGATCTGGGGAATGTGACAGTTAGTAATGACTGCACCTGTTCACCAGCTAGGTGGTCTGGGTAATGTGACCGTTAGTAATGACTGCACCTGTGCACCAGCTAGGTGATCTGGGTAATGTGACAGTTAGTAATGACTACACCTGTGCACCAGCTAGGTGATTTGGAAAACATGGACCATTGGTAGATCTTGGGGACCGGTTTGGCCAGCCCTGATCTGAAACCATCATATCCTGCTCATAAATGAAGGATATTATACCGTAAGGATACCGAAAGTGGTTCTTATCTGATTTCAAATTCTGTTTCCATGGTAATTGACAACCATTTCACAGTGGACCTTTTCCCCCACATCGATCTAGTGCACGTCAAACCGTTTGGGTTTGACCTACACACTGCTGACTTAGAAAACCCTATGATCCACCCCCAAAGATTGTCCCGTCTCACCTCTACCTGTTACCAGATGTATCAAGCTTCAAAAAGTGATAAATTGGAGATTGATTAACAACCAGCCAATCAGCTCACAACTGTCATTTTTTAAACCCAGCCTGTAGCGCGGGCAGTTAGAAGCTGATTGGCTGGTTGTTTATCGCTCTCCATTTTAGCACTTTTTCAAGCTTGATACATCTGGCCCTTACTGTGATGACAAGGGGAACCGGTGTTCCAGCAGCAGATCATCTGTAATGTCTACCAATAGCATGAGACCTGTCTATATCTATAGGGTCTTGTATGAACCCAATGACAGGAGCTAATAATATCCCAGGCGCTAGCAGCCAGTTACTCCGTATGGGGGATTACAGTCGCCACTAACAGACCATGCTACGTAGCAGAGACCATTGGCCAGGACTAAGTCAGGACATCGCTGAGAGAGAGGAAAGGATGTGAGTCTAACCCCAGGATGAAAGGCTCCCACATCTCATTGTTTGTACATTACTAACAGAAATATGAGCATGGAAATAATTACCGTGCGATCTAACAATCCCGGGGATTAGACGCTGCCATGGTTCATTACCATAGCAATAACACAGCTAAATACAATATATGATATCAGACAACTGGTTCCATCCATTCGTCTGATCATCAAACAACCAGATCTGGGAGCAAGCAGTCCCTACACGTGCTGCACACCACGCGGACCGAGCGTGATCACACTACATTTATTCAACTGGAAAAGCAATGTCACTGTATATAGCCAGCCCCTAAGACCACCACATGTGAGAGATAAAGAGGCAGAGTTATTAAGCTTGATGAACTGGCTGGAACTTTATCACTGACCACTTAGCCCCTAACTGCCATGTTAGTGGCTAGATTTGAAAAATGGCCATTATGAGCTGATTGGCTTGAGATGAAGTACCTAGCACATTACCACTTCACCGGGCTTAATTAATCTGCCCCAAAATACCAACCAACTCCATGCGTGGGGGGGCTAGCCTGCTGAGGGGAGGGTTAGGGATTTTCAGGAGTGGGGGTGGGATAAGTATACTTTCCTGACCCCTGTTGAAATTCCCTTTTCTGGGATGCCGGCGTCTTGACTGCCGGTCAAGAGTATGTATCCTCATTAATCGACTTATTTAACATATGGGGAACACGCCACCCTATGGTCGTACATATGGCCCACTAAGCCTACACCTGTGGCCCCCATCTCCTTGAAAATGTATTGGCAGGTTTGTTTGTTATACTGTAGCTCATAACATGTTGTTATAGCTCATAACATGTATGCTGAATGCCTGTGAATATGTTCTTACAATTACAAATTAAACCTGCAGACTGTCCATAACTATGTAGGCAGTTTGCCGACAAATGTGTTCTCAAAATGGGCAAAACCATGTGCACTGCAGGGGGGGGGGGGGGGGGGGGGGGGCAAATGTAACATGTATAGAGAGAGTTAGATTTGGGTGAGTTATTTTGTTTCTTTGCAGGGTAAATACTAGCTGCATTATTTTTACATTGCAATTTAGATTTCAGTTTCAACACACCCCACCCAAATTTAACGCTCTCGGCACATGTTACATCTGCCCCACCTGCAGTGCACATGGTTTTGCCCATTTTGAGAACAAAGTTGTACTGTGATCAGATCTGAATAAGGGACATTATGTATGTAGGGTAGGATGCCCTCTGTATGGGATTTTGTCCCTTTACAATATGTGACGTGTACATGACATTGGGCACAAACCTGGTGGATCCGGACGCAGTTAGAGTTGAGGTTGGGATAACGAGTTCCCGGGTCAATGGTATACTGGTCAAAGTTCTTGCTGATGTTCTCCGGCGTGGTCTGAGGTAGTAGGCGATACAGACTCTCCCTGGTATAGAGAAAGGACACAATTAGAGGTCTCGGAATAATCTCCCGTCCTTGGGGGATCATCTCCGATCTGTTCCATGCAGCAAGAATTGTCAAAGCAGCGATGTGGAGTTGTGGTCGGTGATAACAGAGACAGCTAGCTAGGCTAAGGCTAGGTGATTTATAGGGTAAGTATGCATTACTCTGTACATTATATGATGTCATCCCCGTATGTGCTCATTCGCTTACCCTTGGGGTATAATCTTGTCTCTCTGGCGTGGTGGAGGGAACTAACCACTCACCATAAATTACCTAACAAGATCACTTTTCTTTTATGTTTTGACATATAATTTGCAAGCTCGGAGACCACAGACAAGTGAGTCAGACAAGAACCTAGGAAACATCTTTACGGCCAGACTAGAAATAAACTCAAATGAGAACACCGTCCATTATAACAAATCCAGTCTTGGAGCCGGAGCCACATTAAAGTCAATTTCTTTCTTGAATAAATCTTAATTCCCTCATCAGAGCGTTCACCCTTCTCTAGTGATATTAAACATATGTTTGAAGGGGCCCTGGCTCCTCGCAAGTTCTACAACCAGACACGTTACCATTGCTAAACATGATATTGCGCGATGAACGACAGAAATGATTAAAAACATTTTTATCTCCTTTAAACTCTAAAGGGTCTGGTCCCATATTAGCCTATTACATTCTGACGCCAAAGCTGCAACAAGACAAAATCCAACGGAGCGGTCCCCGAGCCAGGCGCCTTTTGCACTGAAAGCAGGATGGGTGACGGACAGCGAATGCACAGGGCCGGTGCAAGGCACCGGAGCACCCCAGGCGAGTCGAGGTGGGGGCGCCCCGGTGCCGGGGGGTGTACCTGTCCTGCAGCTGTGTATATAAAGCTTGCGGCGGCGGCAGCGGGGGGTCCCTTCAGTCAAGAAATAACGAGCGCTATCCGCCTGGCTACGCGGAAGCGCTTCTGTCTTCTGTTGTGAAAACACTGGCCGCATGGCGCACGCTGATTGGCTGAATCTCAGCCAATCAGCGTGCGCCCAGTGTTTCCACAACAGAAGCTCTTCCGCGTAGCCAGGCGGATAGCGCTCATTATTTCTTGACTGCAGGGACCCCCCGCTGCCGCCGCAAGCTTTATATACACAGCCGCAGGACAGGTACCCCCGCGGCACGGGGGGGGGGGGGGCGAAATGCCGCCCTCCAGTGGCCGGCGCCCTAGGCAAATGCCTAGATTTGCCTAGTGGTGGCGCCGGCCCTGCGAATGCATTACGGAGAATATAGCTCTGTGAGCGCTCAGTGACACACAGAGGAATCAGCCTATCGGTACAAAAAGCTGGGTTTATATATTCAATTACATTAAATAACATGTTTGCTACTTTGTTTTCCCACTGATGACTGTTGGAATTCCGACTGTCGGGTGTTATACCACACCCTTCCCCGGGTGCCAGAGGACTCACCGGCAGTCAGGATTTTACAGTCATTAACCTGACGTTGGATTCCCAACTGCTGAAGGCCCGACACACGGTCAGTGGGTATTCTCCCTCGTGGGGGTCCACAACCCCCATAGAGGGAGAATAAAATAGTTGGTGAGTGCACCGTGGTGAGCGCAGTGAGCATGCAAGGGGCTTCGTTGCTCTTCCCCTGCTGTCTGAGTCCGGGCATTCGCGATTCTGACGTCGGGCTAATGACTGTCGGAATCCCGACTGTAGGGGTGTTATACCACACCCGTTTTCCCCAGAGTGGGCAGATCATCATAAGGAACGACAGCATACCCTCCAACATGACCCATTCCCTTAGGTACAAAATGCTCTGTTTCTGGACTTCCTTACCAGTGGCAGTTGCAGAGGTGGGACTCCAGCACAGTCCAATATTCAAAAAGGGGAGCCACACCTAATGCCACTCCAAACATCACTGTCCTGGACTCATTGGCAGTTGATGTGACCCCTCCTCTTTGAATTTTGGACTGTGCTGAGTCCAACCTCTGTAACTGTAACTGCCACTGGCAGGGAAGTCCAGGAACAGAGCATTTTGTATCTAATGGAATGGATCATGTTGGAGGGTATACAGCAGAGCGCTGGCTTGGCTTTCCAAAGTCGCCACCATGTCTTGCTAAGGGATCTTCAGCCACATACTGCATACACCAGGGGTTCTCAAACTCGGTCCTAAGGTCCACATTTCCAGGTCACGCGACAGGAGCACAGGTGCATTCATTACTCACTGACACATTTGAAAAGATCCACAGGTGGAGCTAATTATTTCACTTTGTGATTCTGTGAGGAGACCTGCAAAACATGCACTGCGTGGGGTCCTGAGGACCGAGTTTAAGAACCTATACTGTACACAGTATTCACAATGACACAACCTGCTCACTGTGGTGTAAAGTGCTATTGAAGTTAGGATGTTGCCCATAGCAACCAATCAGAATTTATATATTATCTTCTAGAACTTGATAAATAAATAAGAAGTAGACTCTCAGTGGCAACATCCCATCTTCAATAGAAATTCCATCTTAGTAAATTTGTCCCAGCGTCTCTACTACCAGGACCCTCTGACAGCATGGAAACACTTATAGGACTGGGGGCCCGATTCAGGCCTGACTGTTGGGCTGCGAATCCTCGGAGCCCAGTGATCAAGTAAAAGCCGCCCCACGCTGCGCCCGCACTAGCGAATTCCCGCCCATGTGCGCATGAGGTGAAAACCATTCCCAATCCCTCGCCATCTAATGGTTTTCCTCGCTGTTTGCAGCTGCGAGTAAGCCAGAACTTACTTGGCACTGCCATGGCCATGGGGAGATGGAGGCCACTTTTGACATCAGCGCATTCGCACAGCGTATCGATAACCGGGTGTAAATTCGCAGTTCTGACAATGCTGTACTCGGGGTAAATTTGGGGTAGAACAACCGCTCTTATGGGAAATGAAGCATTACGAAATTACTAAATAGACCAGTGCCACCTAGTGGACAGTTTACCGTGGTAGCCTTATGCCTCTTTTTCCTCATAAGCAGCACAACATATGAGAAACGCAGCTCTATATTAATTACATGTTACAGGTACTAATTAGAACTCATTCATTTACCGTTCAGCAATGACCTCAAGAGGTGGCGTTCCCTGCGCCCAGCTCCTCACCATCCAGGCTGTATCAAACGCTGCCAAAAATCCTCGGGCACAGCCTGTCCCCATTGGCCAGAAAGGCTGCGGGAACAACACATATGTGACAACTGAAATAGAGAACCTGGAATTATATTGTCAAAGCTCATTTCATAGTGTTTCACCTCTGTGTTAGATGTCAGTTCAGAACTAGTTACAGTCTACAAGATCATAAGTGGTTGCTTACTTGATGTTGCCAGATTTCTAACAAACCTCGCCTCTGTTGCATATCGCTGACTGGTCTGGCTGTGCAAGGTGTCATTGGCTGTTTGGTTGTATTTTGCTAACTTTGAGTAACATTGTTGTGCGAATGGACACATGAAGTCCCCAACATTCTGCCTGTTTGAAATGGTGAATCTGCCCAGCCAATGGATGTACAGAAATGTGCGTCACCATGAGGGGGAGGGACTCCGATTAGCAGAATTTAATTGAAGCTAAGAACTGGGGGGCAGATTTATTAAGCTTGGAGAAGAGATAAACTGGAGATAAAGCAGAGAAAAGGTAAAAGGAGCACCAGCCAATCACCTCCCAACTGTCTTTTTCAAACAGAGCTGATTGGCTGGTGCTTTATCTCCTTTTACCTTTTCTCCGCTTTATCTCCAGTTTATCTCTTCTCCAAGCTTAATAAATCTGCCCCTGGGTCACTTACCAGTGTGGAGGTTGGAGAAAGAAGGGTTTAGGGGTTATTCAGACCTGATCGCTGAGCTGCGAATTCACAGGCCAGGCGATAATCAAACAAGTTTATTGACTGGAAGTTGGCGTTTGTGGGTGGCAACCGGACGATTTCTGGGAGTGGCAGGGAGAATTTCACTTTGAAGGGATGGCGATCAGGCCTGAATAACCCCCTTGATCATGAACACACCTAGAATACCTCCTGTTCTCCAGCGCAAACCCACACTGACTATATACCAGTGAAGAAGTCCACCAACCTCAAGCAAGCTGTCTCCAACCAGAGCAACCAGGAGCTGGTGTCCGTGACGTTCCCTGACCAGGGCAGCATTTTCCGATGCATACATAGAGGTGAAATCGAACATGGCCACGTCCGGCTGATCGTAATGGTTGATGGCAAAGTCCAAAGACGGCAACTGGTAATTAGTTGCGAAGTCGGCTGCCTCTCTGGCGTAGGACTGCAAGCTGTCCTGGTCCACGTTCTCTGGGCACAGGAGAACCTCTGCATCAGCATAGTCCTGTAAAGACATCGATATATATATCGTAGATATGCATGGATGATCAATCGCACAGGTCTCGCTATTTCTGGCAACGTGCCAGCAAATTCTCTGTTGTCAGATATGCTTTGCAGTCCCCCGGGGGCATCAGGAGAGGCGTACGGAAAGGCAATGCATCTGAATGCAGGTGCCAGCCTGCCAGCAGGGGCTTTGCCAACATCCATGGTACACCCTGGCACCGGCAGCGTAACCGGCATATTACTGCGGCTCAATGTACCTGGAGATGGATCAGCGAGATGGAACAGGACCACGGTAATATGATACATCAGTGCCGTATTTATGTGGGTGCGTGCAATGTTCCCCCATTCGTAGGCACTGCCCAGGACCATGCCCATTTCTTGCCTTGTGGGAAGCTGGGCAGGATCAGGCTGTGGCATCGCTTCCAAGCCTAGTCCCAACATGAAGAAGCGGCAGCCAATATCATCACTTGTATTAATCTGCCAGCTGCTGCCCCTCCCTGCAAGCCGCTGGGGCACCACAATGAAAATCAAGAATCAGTAACATTGCGTTTTGTCACTCACTCATAGGCCCCTTCTAAGTGGCAGAGTGGGCCACTTAGATCATAGCAGAACCTTATAGACAAAGTGCCAACAGTACACAGAGAAGTCGGCATGGAACGAGCATATGATGCATTTAGGATCCATCCAGCGCACACTGGGCCTGATTCTTGTCTGTAAGCAAAAAAGCCAGTAACTGGGCAACACATGCTGCACTGCAGAGGGGCAGATGACACGTGCAGAGATATTTAGATTAGGGTGAGTTATATGTTTTCTGTGCAGGGTAAATACTGGCTGCTTTTGCACGTAGCCCACAGTTTTATTATCACACTGCAATTTAGATTTAATTTTGAACACACCCCACCCAAATCTAACTCTCTGCACATGTTAGATCTGCCCCCTACAATGCAGCATGGTGTTGCCTAGTTGTTTGCTTTTTTGCTGTCCTTACAATCATGAATCTGCAAATTCTGTTTAATAACAAAGTGCTAAAGAGGTGGCAGAGACCGGCCTCCGATACCTACGTTCAGAATGACCCCTTTATCCAGCAGACTCTGCTTTTTTGCTGTCATCACGAAGTAATGGGTGCTGTCCTTGTAATACACAATGTTTTCCAGATCGATCCCTGAAAGCGGAAGACAAACACATTAACGACGGAACACAGCAGACGGAAATGACATCACGCTTTACGGCAGATGCCGATTATGGCATCAGTAATATTATATATCACAGCAGTCTGCCAGCGTTGCACGGTGACCGCAATGTAACATTGGCGCTAATGATCAGCAGCTGCAAACTTTTGCCTTATGTGCCAGTAACCAGAGGATAGGCTGACAATCGCTACACCCAGGGCTATTTTTCAGCAGGCTCCAGCAGGAACTGTGGCCCTTATTCTAGTTCACTCTTTCTGACAAAATATTTCTTAGATGGACAAAACCATGTGCACTGCAGGTGAGGCAGGTGTTACTTCTGCAGAGATAATTAGATTTGGGTGGGGTTTTACACCTGCCTCACCTGCAGTGCACATGGTTTTGTCCATCTAATGGTGCGTACACACGGGTGCAATTTCAGCACATATCGCTGGGAATATGGTCGCTGAGCGACCATATTGCCAGTGATTTGTGTGTGCTGTCGGCGATGAATCGCCGGGTGCACGCTCCCGTGTGCAGCCCCTGATGGTCGCTGGTTGCTGATGAACAGAAGAGACACTCAGCAATATATTGCTCAGCAATATATTGCTAGCAATATATTGCTGAGCAATATATCTCCCCCGTGTGTACGGGGCATGAGAAATATTTTGTCAGAAAGAGTGAACTAGAATAAGGGCCTCAGTTCCTGCTGGAGCCTGCTGAAAATAGCCCTGGCTACACCCAATATGGTTGACATGCACCAGTCTGACATTGATATAAAGGTTAACATGCACTACAGTAGGTCAACATTAACAAAATGTTGACACAATCAAAAGGTCGACATGAAAGTGGTCGGCAACCTAAAATGTCGACATTAATTTTTTTTTAAATTCATTTGCTGGACTTTCTCATGCTTTATGGTAAACGTGTATTACAATTGGGAACGAAGCAAGCCATTTGAGGGTATGTGCTACACTAATTGCGGGTCAATGTCGGCAGTTGTCTACACTGACAAACAAAAATATGAAATACGCAAGTCGATCTTTTTCTCGTGGACCTTTTGCTAGTGCCGACCTTTTGCCTTTTTTTCCATGTTGACCTTGTGCCTGTCGACCTTTTGGGGTTATCCTAGACACCCTGTCGACTCTATGATCCACACAATTATAAGAGGGGCAAGTGCTACACACAGGGTGGCCGCTGGAGATCCCATGTCATCATATATGCTGACACTATTGACATCAATGAGGCCTGAGGCTCCTTGAACCTCGGTGATTCCTAAGCAGGTACCGTGTTTTCTGATAAACTCTGTGCTGCCGGGGGACCCTGATCCATCCACTAAAGTAGTTCCGGCTTAGACTTTGCTGCGGAATAACCGGTTGCTTTTCCATGGCGTGCAGCGCATTCTTACACATAAAAGATACTAATTATAGGACAGAATGTGCTGACACAGAAACATGGAGATGCTCTGGGTGTCAGAAGAGAAAGTTCTTGTGTCACGTAAAGGCCACTTGTGCTGCGCGGATTCCACCTGAACTATTTTCCCACCTCCTAACATAACAGGCTGAGGATGAGTGATGGGCAGATGTCACCTGTCATGCGCTGCTGGTAAATGAAGACAAACCTGTTTCTTCCTTCAAGTCCTGAAAGAATTTCTGATTGAAGATGAAGGCGACGCCACTAATTTCCTCCACTTTGGCTTCCGCGGTCGTGTTTCTGTTAACGAAGTTGGCAGTTATGGCGATCGCCAGTTTCCCTCGGAACTCTTTTCTTCGGAATCCTGCGTAGAGAGTTGGACCCTGCTATTATTATTATTATTATTGCTTTATAAAGCGCCACGCTGCACAGAGACACTCCTATATACAATACACAGGTGGCTCATCCTGTGGTCAGTCATATCTTACCTTCCAGAGTGTTTCTGCGTCCATCAGCCCCAATAATCACGTCAAACTCGTACTCTGATAACGGGTGGTCCTGGGGGAGATATTCTGCCCGCCAGCCTATTTCTGACAAGAGAAAGAACAATTAGCGATCAGTGGATCTACATGAAGGTGCGTACACACAAAGAGATTTATCTGTCCGATCTATCTGGTGGGAACAAACACCTGAAAATGTATGGGAGCAAAGGACAATAAAAAAATTGTTCCCAAACGCTTGAAAACAGACAGTGATCAGTCAGAAAAAATTGTTTAAATCGTTCTGAGATAACAAATTTATCAAAGCATATATTTTTTTTCTGTTTTCCTGCATTTGGGTGAAAATTTTTGATTGTCATATGCTCCCATACATTTCCAGGTTTTTGTTCCCACCAGATAGATTGGACAGATAAATCTGTAGGTGTGTACGCACCTTGAGATCTGCCACTTATAATTCAGAGTGCCCATTATTTGCCGGGGGTTCAATCTTTAAATATCTATGTGATCACAAATGACGGATGAAGACAAAGGCATGCACCAAACCATCTAAAAAGGATGAGTGGAAGAAGTGACCAATAACATTCAAGCTATAAGTGTATAAAATAGATTAGATTAATGATATCTAAAAGCTCATTGGATGCTTTGGGAAACATCCCTACTTGTCCAATACAGAAGCTTTGATGGTGCCAGTTCAATATACAATCTCACGAGTCCTCACTAGAATATCATTCTTATTATCTCTACTTCTGCTTTCAGATCATGTCTTTCTCAACTTCCCTATAGGACACTTTATTACAGCGACCAATATCTGCCAGCTCTCCAGCACAAGTCGTCTTCTAGCAGAGAGCGGACACGGGGCGGACAGATGCACAAGGTGAGGGCAGCTCATGGCGACAGCTCAGACATGGCAGCAGTATTGCTTACAGGGTATAATATAATGCCCCGCCACCAGCCAGCCACAGGTCTCAGACTCAGCTGCTCATCTTTCAGAATCTTCTAAAATTCCTATTTGTCATCACTTTGTGATTATTTGGGGAACGTAATATCCTCCCTGCCTGGCCCATCTAAGAAGATCTCCTTCACACGTGGCTAACCCTGGGCAGCGGCGGACATACAGAGCTGCCAGTCTGCCCCACGGACAGCATCCAAGTTTATCGGTGACCTAACCAGATTTAACACCTTGACTTGCAAAACTTAGAGAACGTGCAACCGTTCTATGCGGTATTGAACAGCCACTTCCCTGTGCAGCCGCTTTCCTGCAGTATTGCACAGCCACTTCCCTGTGCAGCCGCTTCCCTGCACAGCCGCTTTCCTGCAGTATTGCACAGCCACTTCCCTGCACAGCCTCTTCCCTGTGCAGCCACTTTCCTGGAGTATTGTACAGCCGCTTCCCTGCAGTATGGCACAGATGGTTCCCTGTGGAATTGCACAGATACTTCCCTGCATTATTGCACATATGCTTCTCTGCAGTATTGCAGTCACTTCCTGTGATATTGCACAGACGCTTGTCTGTGGTACTCCACAGCTGCTTTCCTGCAGTATTGCACAGTCGCTGTCTTGTAGTATTGCACAGATGCTTCCCTGCAGTATTTCACAGATGTTTCCCTTTGGTACTGAACAGGCACTTCCCTGCGGTATTACACAGCCAGTTCCCTGCTGTATTGCACAGCCGATTGCCTGTGCTATTGCACAGATGCTTTCCCGCAGTATTGCATAGCCAATTACCTGTGCTATTGCACAGCACAGATGCTTTCTTGTGGTATTGCACAGATGCTTCCCTGCAGTATTGCACAGATGATTCCCTGGAGTATTTCACAGATGCCTCCTTTTGGTATTGCACAGGCACTTCCCTGCGGTATTACACAGCCATTTCCCTGCTATGTATTGTGCTGCCTCTTTTGTTTAGTATTGCACAGATGCCTTCCTGCTGCCTTTGCACAGATGCTTCCCTGCTGCTATGCAACACAGTACATTTCAGAATCAGGCCCAAAGTGCAGTTACAAACCACACAGCATATACTGTGCGAGCAGGGGCTAACCAGGCGGGATTACAATGGGGTCAGACATTAATCCTAACATGACACACACCATATACTGTGCGAGCAGGGGCTAACCAGGCGGGATTACAATGGGGTCAGACATTAATCCTAACCTGACACACAGCATATACTGTGCGAGCAGGGACTAACCAGGCGGGATTACAATGGGGTCAGACATTAATCCTAACCTGACACACAGCATATACTGAGCGAGCAGGGGCTAACAGGAGGGATTACAATGGGGTCAGACATTAATCCTAACATGACACACAGCATATACTGTGCGAGCAGGGGCTAACCAGGCGGGATTACAATGGGGTCAGACATTAATCCTAACATGACACACAACATATACTGTGCGAGCAGGGGCTAACCAGGCGGGATTACAATGGGGTCAGACATTAATCCTAACATGACACACAGCATATACTGTGCGAGCAGGGGCTAACCAGGTGGGATTATAATGGGGTCAGACATTAATCCTAACATGACACACAGCATATACTGTGCGAGCAGGGGCTAACCAGGTGGGATTATAATGGGGTCAGACATTAATCCTAACATGACACACAGCATATACTGTGCGAGCAGGGGCTAACCAGGTGGGATTACAATGGGGTCAGATATTAATCCTAACATGACACACAGCATATACTGAGCGAGCAGGGGCTAACCAGGCGGGATTACAATGGTGTCAGACATTAATCCTAACATGACACACACAGCATATACCGTGCGAGCAGGGGCTAACCAGGCGGGATTACAATGGAGTCAGACATTAATCCTAACATGACACACACAGCATATACCGTGCGAGCAGGGGCTAACCAGGCGGGATTACAATGGGGTCAGACATTAATCCTAACATGACACACACCATATACTGTGCGAGCAGGGACTAACCAGGCGGGATTACAATGGGGTCAGACATTAATCCTAACATGACACACAACATATACTGTGCGAGCAGGGGCTAACCAGGCGGGATTACAATGGGGTCAGACATTAATCCTAACCTGACACACAGCATATACTGTGCGAGCAGGGACTAACCAGGCGGGATTACAATGGGGTCAGACATTAATCCTAACATGACACACACCATATACTGTGCGAGCAGGGGCTAACCAGGCGGGATTACAATGGGGTCAGACATTAATCCTAACATGACACACAGCATATACTGAGCGAGCAGGGGCTAACCAGGCGGGATTACAATGGGGTCAGACATTAATCCTAACATGACACACAGCATATACTGAGTGAGCAGGGGCTAACCAGGCGGGATTACAATGGGGTCAGACATTAATCCTAACATGACACACACCATATACTGTGCGAGCAGGGACTAACCAGGCGGGATTACAATGGGGTCAGACATTAATCCTAACATGACACACAACATATACTGTGCGAGCAGGGGCTAACCAGGCGGGATTACAATGGGGTCAGACATTAATCCTAACATGACACACAGCATATACTGAGCGAGCAGGGGCTAACCAGGCGGGATTACAATGGGGTCAGACATTAATCCTAACATGACCATCTCTTCTAGTGCGAGAACAGAACAGACACGTACTTTGGTTTTCCTGGTCTTCGGGCGGCTCCAGGAGTTTGACAAATTCGATGTTGACATGGACCTCAACGCCGTGCAGGAGGGCAATCTTAAACAGCATCAGCTGCAGCTGCCATATACCTGGAAGGGACAAATATTCAGTAACAGCCCTGGTGCCACCTTGCTCTGCAGTCCTTATAAATGATGGGCAGAATACAAGCCCTGGGCACCAATACAGATCAATGTGACTCTAACACTTAGACCCCATGCACCTAAGCTAGGCCAGGTACAGTACTGCCTGACACTCTAGTAACGGTAAACCACTTGTGATTGGCTGTTTGGGAATGTACCGTTTACACCGATAGGTGCTTTATGTGAATTGTATAATTTATTTAAAATTTACAAGCAAAATTCTATTTCTCAAACAAATAAAATGGATAATATAACATAGTAGATGATATGACGGGGAGATGCGGTGCAGGGGCATGCAATACTGGCGGGGTATCAGTCATTACTGTATAGTAGTTACTAGCTCTTCTCACTTATGTGGTTATATGTGTCAGGGCTAAAAGTGATATCATTATAATTATCTTAGTATTTGATAACAGGTCCATGGGGGCATGTCATTGCAGGAACAGGCAGCATGGGGCTTATCATTGCAGAGACAGGCAGTAGGGGGCTTATCATTGCAGGGCCAGGCAGCAGGGGGCTTATCATTGCAGGGCCAGGCAGTAGGGGGGCCTGTTACTGCAGGGGCAGACAGGCAGGCAGCAGGGGGGCATGTCATTGCAGGGGCAGGCAGCAGGGGAGCCTGTTACTGCAGGTGTAGGCAGGCAGCCTGTTACTGCAGGGGCAGGCAGGCAGCAGGGGTCCTGTTACTGCAGGGGCAGGCAGGCAGCAGGGGGGCTAGTTACTGCAGGGGCGGGCAGCAAGGGGGGCATGTCATTGCAGTGGCAGGCAGCAGGGGGGCCTGTTACTGCAAGGGCAGGCAGGCAGCAGGGGGGCATGTCAATTCAGGGGCAGGCAGCAGGGGAGCCTGTTACTGCAGGGGCAGGCAGGCAGCCTGTTACTGCAGGGGCAGGCAGGCAGCAGAGGAGCCTGTTACTGCAGGGGCAGGCAGCAGGGGGGCATGTCATTGCAGCGGCAGGTAGCAGGAGGGCCTGTTACTGCAGGGGCACGCAGGCAGCTGGGGGGCATGTCACTGCAGTGGCAGGCAGCAGGGGGTCCTGTTCCCGCAGGGGCAAGCAGACAGCAGGGGGGGCATGTCATTGCAGCGGCAGGCAGCAGGGGGGCCTGTTACTGCAGGGGCAGACAGGCAGCAGGGGAGCATGTCATTGCAGCGGCAGGCAGCAAGGGTGCCTGTTACTGCAGTGGCAGGCAGCAGGGGGGGCATGTCATTGCAGCGGCAGGCAGCAGGGGTGCCTGTTACTGCAGGGGCAGGCAGCAGGGGGGCCTGTTACTGCAGGGCAGGCTGATTCTTAGATTTCCCGACGAGCTGAAGACTGAATGTAAATGTGATGTGTGTAACCGTTATAGAAGGCACAAAATGAAGACATCCTCACTTTCCCCATCCTATGGCTCAGACATTATTGGGCATATACCAGCTGTACATTGCCCATCGCTGCCACGTGCTGCTAATATCCAGGCACCACCCTATGGGGCGGCTGCTGATCAGTATAACTGACACTTACTTATATGATCAATGGCTCCTGCGCAGAACTTGCCATAGAACTTCTTAGCCCCGAGACAGCGGAGGTCTTGGATGGTGTAAGGCCAGAGGTGGAGGACATTGTTCCGGGAAAACGTGTCTCTCTTCTCCACCACCACCACTTTGGCTCCTAAGCAGGCGAGTTCAATGGCTGTCCGGAGTCCGCAGGGGCCCCCTCCAATTATCAAACACTAGAAAAAAAGTAGAGAGGGTTAGGGCCGGGGGGGAACAAGGGTTCGGGTCATTGAAGTTCATAAACTGCAGTTTTCAATGAACTAGGTACATACATATCACACCCTGCAGCGAATATAGCCATAGGTGCCTACTCTCCCGCATCCTGCAGGAGGCTTCTGTTTCAGTTATAAATCTACTGCTGCCCTACATTATACTCCCAATCTCCTGGATTCTTCTGACCATGCATAGGGTGCCACTAAGGAGTTTATTTACAAGGACAGCGATCTGCTGTAATCACTCTGATTTGCTGTAGCTGGACAGGATTCCCTGCTGGCAACTTTCATAATCCCCCTTGTGGGAACCCCTGACAGGAGAAAGAGATAGCAGCACATGATCACATGGGGTCTTCTTATATGTGCTGTGTCCACTGACCAATAGCATGCTGCTGCTGCTGCTGCTAGCTGTAAGCGTAAGCATTTTTGAGTATCTGGTGTCCATACTGAGTTGGCTAATACTATAATGGTATGAATAATACCAGCATATCCAATAAATATAGATAGTGCCTACAAGATGCAGATAGTCCAGTGTTCATAATAAATAACATTTAATATACAAAAAAACATACTTATATGCCTATGGAAAAATTCACACAAGGTCAAATTGCATTTGGAAGTTATTGCATAGGCATCACATTAATCATGTATGTACTGTGCTGAGTGAGAAGAAAATAATCACAGTGAATATATATAGTTGCAAATAAGAAACCCCCAGCAATGTTAGTATCAATATAGAAATATCTTGCAACAAGCTTTTAAGCATAGACACGCCCATATGAGGGGCTAGACACACCCCCTTGACAGTGCGCTGTGCTTGCCACAGCACATCCTGCTGTAAACTCACTGATTCTAGTTTTCAAAAGTATAACTTTGGCCGTATCATACGTTAGGATGGGTGAGGAGGGAAGATTGGAATGTGAGTTTAAGCAATGTTCTATCTAACAATACTATGTGGGGTTTGCAATGTGGGATCACGGCTGTCGATTCCCCGCCGACAGCCGTGAGCCTGGCCCGTTTGCGGTCAGATCGACCGCATAAGGACAGACGGGATTCAATGTCCCGCCTGCTGCTGGGCGCAAAGGGGGCGTGGCCGTGAAAACGGCCGTGGATTGTCGATCTGCGGCCCAGATAACGACAATCCAAGGCCGTTATCGGCAGAACGGGCCCAAAAGCTTCTAAAGTCTGGCCCGTTCTGCCGTGATCCCACATCAATGCTGTCATTAATGACAGCATTGAATAGGGAGCCGCCGCTATTTCCCACGTCAGAAATAGCGGCGGCACATTGCATACTCCCCTATAACTCCCAGCGTCTCACTTCCAGTGCCGACCCCAGGAACAGAACTTTAACCATCGTCAGAAATGGGCATCAGACAGCTGCGCCCCTCTCCCAGCCTGTATGTAGCAGCAGCCAAACATTCCAGACCTGTTAAAACACAGCATTTTGTTTTGCTAATTAATCTCTGACTTTAGACATCATGTGCAGAATGCAGGGGATGAGGTAAGGGGGTCCGCCGTGGCATTTCTCAGAGATTGAATCATGACTGATATGAAGGGGCCCGAGAACAGATCTGAGGTCAGTGAGTGAGAATGCTGAAACACATTGAGGTGCGGCCCACAGATCCGGTGCCCTGGGTAACCACTATCTGCATATAGCCATTGCTCACACACAGGGAGCAGCAGGGCAAGTTTCCAGCATCAAAGTTACTGGGCTCATTAATAAGTAATTTACCTATAGAATCCACTGTGGCCTTGCACTGACATGCTCGTATGAGCCCCCTCAATGATAAATGTACTCCATCCATACAGACCTGGGGGTAGTTCTGTCCATAGCTGATCGCAGGAGGTAACAGACGATCTGGTGCTGATCAGAGAGTTACAGTTTTCCATGTTGTTAATGTAAGAAGCGCATACTAGCGTATACTGGCCAGAATAGGAAATTGTTCTGTCACCCACCTTTAAAACTGAACGTTATAATTATCTAGTAAGTATACAGCATTAGCATATTCCGCTGCGTTATATGACTGGGAACAAACCGTAATGTTCCCCCCCTGTTGGGGGAAGTGACCACCTTAGGAGGCATTGACCATCTGTGGGGGGAAATGACCGCCTTTGGGGAGAGAGGAGGAGTGACCATCTGAGGAGGGAAGTGACCGCCTGTTGGGAGAAATGACCATCTGAGGGGGAAAGTGACCGCCTGATAGGGAAGTGACCGCCTGAGAGGGAAGTGACCGCCTGAGAGGGAAGTGACCACCTGCAGGGGGAGATGACTGCTAGAGTAGGAAGAGAGTACCTGAGGGAAGTGACCACCTCAGAGGGAAGTGACCATCTGCAGGGGTAAGTGATAGGGTGACCAACTCATCCCTTTAATCCGGGACACATATTAATTACACAGGTTCTGTGGCTGGCTTTCACCTGGTTTTAAACTGCCACACCTCAAGACTCCATTTCACCTGGTTTTAAACTGCCCCAGAACCTGTGTAATTAATGTGTCCCGGATTAAAGGGATGAGTTGGTCACCCTAGTAAGTGACCACCTGAGAATGGAAGTGACTGTCTGAGAGGAAAGTGACCACCTGTGGGGGGGGAGTGACCGCCTCAGGGAAAAGTGACCACCTGTGGAGGGAAGTGATCGCTTGTAGGAGAAGTGACCACCTGAGGGAGGATGTGACAGCATGCGGCGGGAAATGACCACCTGAGGGGGAAATGACCACCTGAGGGGGGAAGTAACCACCTGACGGGGTAAATTACCGTATTTGGGTGGAAGCGACTGCCTGTGGTGGAAGTGACCGCTTTTGGGGGTAAGTGACCATCCGCCTAAAGCGGTAAGTGACCATGTGAGGGGGGGTGATAAACTGAGGGGGGAGTGATCAACTGAGGGGGCAGTGACCAACTGAGGGAGAAAATGCCTGACTGAGGGGGAAAGTGACTGGTGAGGAGAAAGCCACCCTTCTGGTTACGTACTGGGCTGTTCCAAGTCTCTGGGACATCCTCTGGTGCATACCACCACCAATTGTTCACACATATTCCAACATTTGACACATCCGTGTGATAGGAGACTTATTACAGTGTGGGGCAAGTACATTATGACTACTCTACATATATTTAAAGCTGTTGCTTCCTATTAAAGATTGGCACAGGAAAGTCCTAAATTCCTTCAGAGAATTAGGATGTTAAAAACACTTCTGCAGACATTCCGAGAAGAACCATAGTGAAGAATTGGCTATTGCAGAGCATTTTGCACCACATGGAAACTGTGACTGCGCTGTCAGACTTTGCTGGTCTCTGGCTGGACTCTGCAGTCAGAGCTGAACAGTAGAAGCCGATGACAACACGCGGAACAAGATGTTCAGAACATGTTTCACAGACAGTTCATGTAAGACGTCAGGACATGACGCTGGATAGTAGCTGTCTCCAGAAATGTTTTACCCGAGAAACACATTAAGTGCAGAACATCTAACTTCCAGTATGTGATCTCCACGTACTCTAGGTCCAGGGAGGATGCAGCACAAGTAAACCTGCCCAATGAATACCAAAGGCATAGTCCTAATCTTACAGATCATCATTATAATGTGTTCTGGTACTGGCTGCACTTATCACTGCAGAAGATCTAGAAATTAAATTCCTTATGGTTCAGCACCAGCCAATAGCCCTCAGCGTCCTGAACCAGCTTGTCCCCCAGGGTTCTGCACCAGCCTGTCCCTCATCGTCCTGCACCAGCCTGTCCCTCATCCTCCCTATAACCCAGTGTCCTGAACCAACTTGTCACCCAAGGTTCTTTACCAGCCTGTCCCTTATCGTCCTGCACCAGCCTGTCCCTTATCCTCCCTATAATCCAGTTCCCGAACCAACTTGTCACCCAAGGTTCTGTACCAGCCTGTACCCAACATTCCGCAACAGCCTGTCCCTCATCGTCCCGCACCAGCCTGTCCCTCATCGTCCTGCACCAGTATGTCCCCCAAGGTTCTGTTCCAGCCTGTACCCAATGTTCCGCAACAGCCTGTCCCTCATCGTCCTGCACCAGCATGTACCCCATTGTTTTGTACCAGCCTGTACCCAACGTTCCGCACCAGACTGTCCCCCATCGTCCCGCACCAGCCTGTCCCCATTTCGCCCCATACCAGCCTGTCCCCATGTCGATCCATTCCAGCCTGTCCCCATGTCGTCCCATACCAGCCTGTCATCATGTCATCCCACACCAGCCTGTCCCCATGTGGTCCCATACCAGCCTGTCCCCATGTGGTCCCATACCAGCCTGTCCCCATGTCGTCCCATACTAGCCTGTCCCCATGTCATCCCATACCAGCCTGTCCCCATGTCGTCCCATACCAGCCTGTCCCCATGTCGTCCCATACCAGCCTGTCCCCATGTCGTCCCATACCAGCCTGTCCCCATGTCGTCCCATACCAGCCTGTCCCCATGTCGTCCCATACTAGCCTGTCCCCATGTCATCCCATACCAGCCTGTCCCCATGTCGTCCCATACCAGCCTGTCCCCATGTCGTCCCATACCAGCCTGTCCCCATGTCGTCCCATACCAGCCTGTCCCCATGTCGTCCCATACTAGCCTGTCCCCATGTCGTCCCATACCAGCCTGTCCCCATGTCGTCCCATACCAGCCTGTCCCCATGTGGTCCCATACCAGCCTGTCCCCATGTGGTCCCATACCAGCCTGTCCCCATGTCGTCCCATACCAGCCTGTCCCCATGTGGTCCCATACCAGCCTGTCCCCATGTCGTCCCATACCAGGCTGTCCCCATGTCGTCCCATACTAGCCTGTCCCCATGTCGTCCCATACCAGCCTGTCCCCATGTCGTCCCATACCAGCCTGTCCCCATGTGGTCCCATACCAGCCTGTCCCCATGTCGTCCCATACCAGCCTGTCCCCATGTCGTCCCACACCAGCCTGTCAGTAAATCATTGATGGAATTTTATCGAAGCGTTGATGCATGCAGAGGCGACAGACGATATCGCTAGCAAGAGCCACGCCGCCGGATTCAGCATGGCCACCAATGGCATTCTGTTGCTGCTGACATCGGCAAGCATGGATGCACTTGCCAAAGCCGACTACCCTGCCAGATCCCGTCGCAGGAGATGTCACACTGGGTACAGTGTAATATTTCTAACACAGAGTGTACAGAGACAGGAGCTGATTGGTACTTTATCACTCTCCCCATTATGTGATCATTGTATAGAGACCTGTCGTTTAGGAATATGACATTTTGCACGGGAGCAGTCAGTCCTGTCTATTATAGGAAGGATTCGCTGCTGGAGGGCAGCCAGCCCGGAATCCTGGATAAGCACCAGCTGCCTAAAATCTAAATCACTAAAAGCAAACATGTTTAAGTGAGGATGTTCTGTGTGCTTCCCCAACGCCCGCTGTATTTATATGTGTAGAGATCAAGATGGCCGATCTTCTGTTACACACGGCTTAACATCTTAGGAGGTCTGGGAGCCTGACAAATGATCCATGCCTTTCAAAGCAAACTGGTGCATGCCTTCCAGAACTGAGATGAACACTGCCCAGGACCCACTGACGTATCTGGGACAAGTGGAGATTACACTTTGCAGGGAGGCAGATTTTCTCACCTTCACACAGAACTAACAGCGGGATTATGAAGAGAACCAATGTTCAGCCATTCACTCAGTGAGAGCTAGTGACATCACTGGGGGACAGCGGATGGACAGCCTTCTCAGGAACATGGCCGCCACCTCTGCCTGTCAGTGACAGGTAATCTAATGTTCACTCAGCTAGTGACATCACTGGGAGTGATGGTTTGAGATAATATGGTTTGAGGTAACATGTTTAAAAAAGGGGCAGACTAGATGGGCCAAGTGGTTCTTATCTGCCGTCAAATTCTATGTTTCTATGAGACAGCAGATGGACAGCGTGCCTCCTCGGGAACATGGTCGCCGCCTCTACCTGTCAGTGACAGGTAATCTTATGTTCTGCCATTTGCTCAGTGATAGCTAGTGACATCACTGGGAGACAGAGGATGGGCGGTATGCCTCCTCAGGAACATGGCCGCCACCATTGTCTGACAGTGACAGGTAATCTAACTTTCAGCCATTCACTCACTGGTAGCTAGTGACATCACTGAGGGCCAGCATTGGGTCTAGTGGAAACATGGCCGCCTCCACTGTCTGTCAGTGACAGGTAAGCTATTATTATATAAAATGGCACACATTAACCTCAGCCTCCAGGCAAATGGCGGCATTTGAGGGTCGCACAGAAGCTGGCACAGAATCAAAGTAATGTTTTGTGGTAGGATGCAACAACCAGGTTACATCCTGTGGTGCAAAGATGTACCAGAGAAACCAATGCCGCATGGTAACATGTGACACCGGTAACAGGTAACTACGGCGCCTGATGACAGGTACTAGAAGTTTTCCTGCACGTTGCTATATAATCTGTGAGACATCATGAAGCTGGCAGCTGATCCAAGGGGCGGCACAAAAAGGCAGGATATTGCATTATGTCTGAAGTGAATACTGTGGACAGACAGATCCTGTCTGGGCCCAGAAATCAGCCAACTTCCCCGCTTATCAGAAGGAAAATAAAATCCGTTTCCACATTACGAATTCCAAAGTGATGCCCTGTTCTGTGACCTGGGATTATAGGCACGCATGTTCTGTGCTTCCACGCTGAGACGGTATAGGGCTGCCAACACATACATCCTGCAATCTGTCCCAGCAACAGGCATGTTCTGCACCAGCGGAGTTATATATATAGACCGAAACCTGAGATCAATACATCTGTAGGAGCTCACTGGCTATTTGTGGCCGTAAGCCTGTCATTCTCCGTCCATAAACCCGCCACTCAGTATTTCCTTCATGTTTCCCTCAGCTCCAAAATATATCCCAGCCTGCTGAGCAGTTGCCTGCAGTTACAGGGAGATGGACAGACACAGCAAGGTAGTTAAAGGGAGGTGCATGGCCGCATGAAGGTAGTTACAGGGAGATAGACAGGTAGGTAGTTACTGGGAGGTGCACGGCCACAGGTAAGTAGTTACAGGGAGATGCACAGGTAGGTAGTCACAGGGATATGCACAAGTAGGTAGTTACAGGGAGATGCGCAGGTAGGTAGTTACAGAGAGGTACACGGGCCCAGGGAGGTAGTTACAGGTAGATGCACAGGTAGGTAGTTACAGGTAGATGCACAGGTAGGTAGTTACAGAGATATGTACAAGTAGGTATTTACAGGGAGATGCACAGGTAGGTAGTTACAGGGAGATGGACAGGTAGGTAGTTACAGGGATATGCACAAGTAGGTAGTTACAGGGAAATGCACAGGTAGGTAGTTACAGGGAGATAGACAGGTAGGTAGTTATAGAGAGATAGACAGGTAGGTAGTTACAGAGAGGTGCACGGGCCCATGGAGGTAGTTACAGGAAGACGCACAGGTACGGTAGTTACAGGTATATGCACAAGTAGGTAGTTACAGGGAGATGCACAGGTATGTAGTTACAGGGAGATAGACAGGTAGGTAGTTACAGGGAAATGTACAGGTATGTAGGTACAGGGAGATAGAAAGGTAGGTAGTTACAGGGAGGTGCACAGGTAGGTAGTTACAGGGAGATGCACAGGTAGGTAGTTACAGGGAGATGCACAAGTAGGTAGTTACAGGGAGAAAGACAGGTAGGTAGTTACAGGGAGATGCACAGGTATGTAGGTACAGGGAGATAGACAGGTAGGTAGTTACATGGAGGTACACAGGTAGGTAGTAACAGGGACGTGGACAACCGTAGGTAAGTAGTTACAGGGATATAGACATCCACAGGTAGGTAGTTATAGGGTAGCAGATAGGTAGGTAATAACAGGGAGGTGCAGGCCACAGGGAGGTAGTTACAGGGAGGTGCACAGGGAGGTAGTTACAGGGATATGCACGGCCATGGGAGCCGGTCTCAAGCACAGTAGGGCTAGTGGGATGCGGAGCACTAGTAAAGTGCAGCCGCCTCTGCACACGTTTATTCATTTACAAAAAAGTAACTTCCGGGTCAGTGAAGAAGTGCTGGTATGCCTTACCGCCGCATACTGGCCCACTTCGACCACTGACACAAACTACCAGCCACAACTTCTGTGTATGGTTCTGTGAAACTCGCCAGGCTGGACCGTTTCTATTTGTTTTATGTTTTTTTTGGACATTTTAGGCGGGAAATTGAAAATTTGCACCCTATCTGCGATTTGGAGGTTTTCTATGCAAATTTTTAATGTGCACATTTTTAGACAGGTGAAACCATTCGAATTTGACTGCAATTCTCACCCTATTACATGTGAGATTTTTCAAAAACGTGCATATTCGCCCTTTTTATTCCTTACCAAGAATTTGCACCCTATTACATTTCGCCCTTGGCCTTACTGTAGAACTATTTCCCATACTTAAGTCAGGGTTGCCGACTTGCTTATTCTCCTCTCCGGGAGAAGCCCGGAGAGGAGAGTTTCAGCAGCCGCTCAGGGGGGCGGGGCTTAAGTTTGACATAACTAAACCCCGCCCCCATGCTGGTAAACCAGCGAATTCAGGGATCTCCGTTAGGGGACGGGGCTAAAATGACGCGATTGTGTCATTTTAGCTCCGCCCTCTCCTCTGAGACCCGAGGATTGCGGCATTTTAATGCCGCGATCCGGGGGTCAAGGGGGCCCCCCCTGAATCCGGGAGGGTTGCCCACCCTTCCGGGGGGCCAGGAGGGGGACCCGATTTTCGGGAGACTCACGGAAATTCCGGGAGGGTCGGCAACCCTGACTTAAGTCAGTGGTATTCCCAGGCCCTACTTTGGCGCCATGCACCAGCATGTGCCGCTGGCAGACACATAGGCTCATTGGAGCTTCCGCAGTTTGTTCATCTTTAGAAAAGTATAATGACAAATAAATAAATGTATTGGGGGGGGGGGGGGGGTGAGGGCAGCCGATTCTGGCTTTACAAATCTAGCGCCTCCTGCCATAAGGTCATATGCAGCCGTTACACTCACGGAGACCAGTCCCTATAGGAGGGATTAGTGGCGGCGCTCACACCACGAGCGTGAGATGCAATGAGCGAGGTATGCGTGTCACACACACATGCACTACGGGCGCCACGCCTCAGCTCCAGAAAGCCTCTGGCGGAACATTGACATCTTTGCCGGTTGTTATATCTGGAATACTTGGCACGGAGTAAAATAAGTTCTTTGTTGAGCAGATTGCCAAAAATGCTGGTGATGTAACACAGTTCATCTTTAGTACACACTAACATTTAAACAATGGGACACATCAAAGGAGATTATAGATTGGCCCCTACAGTCAGCAGCAAACACTGCAGACATCTCGCGCTGGATTCAAGAATAATGTTCCCTCATTATACATTAAAATATGAATAAATACGTTTTAGATAGCGCTTATAAAACAAAACAAAACAGGTTTTAGTTCCTTTGCACCCTCTCTTTGGTCCATCCAGAAGCACAGTGCAACATAAGCAGAGCAGTTGTCATTACCACTCCCACACCCCACAGTGCGACTTGAGCAGAGCAGTTGTCAATGCCACTCCCACAAGGCCACACCCCAATCAGGTAAATGATGAGGAGCAACAAATGCTGAGGGAGAATAGAACCTATGGTGAGCGCGGTGAGCCACCGAGCCTGCAAGGGGCTTCGATGCGCTCCCCCCGTCTGTGTACCGGCATTTGGGATTCCAACGTCATTGTACTGACCGTCGGAATCCTGACTGCTGGGCTTCCATACCACACCCCCAGGTCCAAGGGGCCTGTGTGTACCGTGGTATCTGGTTAATAGGTCGACACGTTCTAGGTCAATAAACTGATGGGATTTTCGCGTTTTTTGTCCTAAGTGTCGAAACCGTCGACATGGACACCGTATCAGTGCTCCGCATCTGCTCGCCATGCTTCGGACACGTTATTTTATTCTACCACCACGCCCTAGTGAATGGGAGGGCATTAAATTCCGCCTGTCAGCACATGTCAACGCCCCGAAAAAGTTAAAAACCCATGTTGACCTGGGCTACAGTCGGGATTAGTAATGTGTGCCAAGCCCAACGGAAGGCGGAGTAACTGGGGGGGGGTCAATATCGAGTTATCGACAAATGTTAACATTGAAAAAAGTGACAATCCCAAGCCAAACTTTTCATGTGTCAACCTTTTTCATGTTGATCTATTGCTTGTGCCAACATTTTCTCTATGTCAATCTATTACATATAGACCATATTTATGGTCAACCTGTTAAATGTCCTGTTAAAGGTCCACATCCGCAGACCGCACACCTTGCACCCATTACAGATACGCCGGTGGACACCAGGAGAGAAAATGTGTTTTTTATTGTAGCGTCTCAGTCTCCATCCAGAACAGAACGACTAGTTAATCTCTCCGCCTCCCACTCGCTCTGCAGTGCGCTGCCCTAGTACAGGCCCGGGAGACACACAGACAACCCCCAATGCTTTATAGGACAGACAATCTCCATTTAAGCTAAATGCAGAGTTAGTGTGAAAAATAAAACGTACAGTAGTAACGGGGAGCGGGAATATTAAGGGGCCTATTTATGAACCAGTTTTTCAAACACATTTTTTAAACACACGGCAGACGGGAGCTGATTGGCTGGAGCACCATTTATCATATGCAGCACATTTTAAATAGCTAACACTGATTGATCAATGGGTCCATACTGTGACCAATAGCAATCACTTCAGTATTCACTGTCGACCTACCAACCGGAACCAGTGGGTAGATGGGCATTATAGAGGTTCAGCGGTCGCTAGTTATTAAAGATCGAAAAGCGCCATTTGTGGTGACAACTTTGCTGGACCTGAAAACTATTTACCAATTACCGTGGCATTACATGTAAACAGTCCCTTATATGTCAGAGTGATTGGAGCACATGGTGCCGGCGACATATTCCAGACAGCGCAGTAACGGGATCACTCAGCGGACGTTCCTCCCAGCGATACAGGGACTCAGCATTTTCTGTTTTGAGAGTAAGTGTTCGGAGTTTCTTAGGTTACTCTTGTGTCATCGTCCTCCCACCCGAGGCTCTACCAACTACTGTGTAATCCTGCTTCCCCCAGGCTGAGATATCTTCATCTAGTTCTGTCTTGTGAGGACCGGGGAGCGAGCAGGAATGTCCAGCACAACTCAGATAAATATATTTCCATGGGTGATAAATGGAGAGGGATAAACAGGCAGCCAAACAGCTCCTAACTGCCATGTCACGGACTGGGTTTGAAAACTAAGAGGTAGGAGCTGATTGGTTGGAGGTTTATCACTCTCCATTTTATCACTTTTCAATGCTTAGTACATACCTCCCTACTTTGACGGACCAGGAGGCGGGCGTGGCCTATACTCGCAGCTCTCCCGCGAGGGGGCATGACCCAGAGGTTCTGTGAGCCTCTGCCCATGCCCCCAGCCACCTGGCTGCGGGAATAGACGCTGTGCGTATGCGCACAGCCTTTATTCCCCGCTGCTTAGCAGCAGACAGGGGGGATTCCCAACAGCCCCCCCTCACCGCGGGACACTGCCGGCCGCGGGTGGGACAGCGGGACAGGACCTGATAATCGGGACTGTCCCGCAAAATCGGGACTGTTGGGAGGTATGTTAGTACATCTCGCCCCATGTCTTTATAAACATTGCTGAAGATAATAATGCTGGTAAATGTCACATTGGGCCTTATTCTAGTTCACTCTTAGAGGCATATTTTCCCTGCACAGAAACAAAATAACTCACCCAAATCTAATTTTATCTTCACCTGTTACATCTGCCCCACCTGCAGTGCACATGGTTTTGTCCATTTGAGAAGGAATTTGATTTGAATGCTGTGTACACACGGGGGCGATGGGGGCTGAAATCGCTGGGAATATGGTCGCAGGCGACTATATTGCCAGTGATGGGAGTGTGCCCTGGCGATAAATCGCCGGGTGCGCGCTCCCGTTTTATGCCCCATTCTAATCGCTGGTTGCAGGAGCTTGCTCCTGCGACCAGCTGATTACCTCTGTGGCACCGCCGGCTGAGGTTCCTTTTCATCAGCGACCATCTCTGGTCGCTGATGAAAAGGGGACACTGAGCAATATATCTCCCCTTGTGTGTATGGGGTTAAGAGTGAACTAGAATAAAGCCTATACTGTATATAATGTTGGCTCTCCATACCCAGTAATAACCAGGTACAGGAAGCTCCAGGGCCTTGTCCAGAAATAGGCCCCGCGTGTTTGCCTGGTCAGTGTGATGTGTGAGATATACATGGATGGGACAGAATTAGGTCATTTCAGGGAACATTTGTAAAAATGTTATAGAGGGAACAGACCCAATGTAGGCAGCATACAAGAACCCAGGGGCTGGTGTAAAGATGGGGGTCCCATATACATGTATACACATTTTTCCCTTGTGCCTACTTAAAATTAGAGAAGCGCAATAGGTGTATTTGTAGAAATCAGGGTGCGTATACGCGGTACTCGAGGCCTGACGCAATGTACGCACTGATGACAGCCAGCATCCGCTTCTGATTGGATATTTGGTACTTGATACCTCCCACTGATACTATAGCTATTTGTAGTGCGGCTGCTGCAGACTACTCACATTATTATTTGATATTTGCAATAGTCTGCGGCAGGGACGGTTCCAGAGGAGAAAGACAATGGGTGTCTGTACTTGGTATTTAATTTTGTATTTGCATCTGTATTTAATAGAAGTTACCATGGCCAGTGTGACTTATTAATTTATAATAACACTACCCAGACACAGACCCTTGTTTATGACAGATAATTAAATTATATGTATATGAATAGTGTGCTAGCACTGCTGTACTCTCCTGGCATAACTGGGCACATATACTGCTGTACTCTCCTGGCATACCTGGCATAACTGGGCACATATACTGCTGTACTTTCCTGGCATAACTGGGCACATATACTGCTGTACTCTACTAGCATAAACCTGGCACAGATACTGCTGTATTCTCCTGGCATAAACTGGGCGCAGATACTGCTGTAGTCTCCTGGCAGGAAACTGGTGCATATACTGCTGTCACCTCCTGGCATAAAATTTGTGCATATACTGCTGTACTCTCTTCCTGGCATAAACTGGGCACAGATACTGCTGTACTCTCCTGGCATAAAGTTTGCGCATATGCTGCTGTCATCTCCTGGAATAAATTTGCCGCATAACTGCTGTACTCTCCTCCTGGCATAAATTTGGCGCATATACTGCTGTACTCTCCTCCTGGCATAAATGGGCACATATACTGCTGTACTCTCCTCCTGGCATAAACTGGGCACATATACTGCTGTACTCTCCTCCTGGCATAAATTTGGCGCATATACTGCTGTACTCTCCTCCTGGCATAAATGGGCACATATACTGCTGTACTCTCCTCCTGGCATAAACTGGGCACATATACTGCTGTACTCTCCTCCTGGCATAAACTGGGCACATATACTGCTGTACTCTCCTCCTGGCATAAATTTGGCGCATATACTGCTGTACTCTCCTCCTGGCATAAATTGGGCACATATACTGCTGTACGCCCCTCCTGGCATAATTTGGGCACATATACTGCTGTACGCCCCTCCTGGCATAAACTGGGCACATATACTGCTGTACTCTCCTCCTGGCATAAACTGGTCACATACTCTGCTGTACTCTCCTCCTGGCATAAACTGGGCACATATACTGCTGTACTCTCCTCCTGGCATAAACTGGGCACATATACTGCTGTACTCTCCTCCTGGCATAAACTGGGCACATATACTGCTGTACTCTCCTCCTGGCATAAACTGGGCACATATACTGCTGTACTCTCCTCCTGGCATAAATTTGGCGCATATACTGCTGTACTCTCCTCCTGGCATAAATTGGGCACATATACTGCTGTACGCCCCTCCTGGCATAATTTGGGCACATATACTGCTGTACGCCCCTCCTGGCATAAACTGGGCACATATACTGCTGTACTCTCCTCCAGGCATAAACTGGTCACATACTCTGCTGTACTCTCCTCCTGGCATAAACTGGGCACATATACTGCTGTACTCTCCTCCTGGCATAAACTGGGCACAGATATTGCTGTAGTCTCCTGGCATACAGTTTGCGCATATACTATCCTGTAGAGCATGGTCGCATGGAGAATTATTACTAGAACTGCGTTTTTGGAGCAGACCTCACATGAGCCCCACATGCGTTTGGGAGGAGTATGGAAGGATGAGGAGTTAGATACATTTCCCTATAGAGGTTATCTAACTAACCAATATAAATATTATCCCCTAGTTTGCTGGGGAAATTCTGCTAACTTTTCCTGCCTGTGGGAAATTGCCTGTTTCAGACTGAGGTTCTGTCTGCCATGGTCTATCCCGGCTCATGTTTCCTATGGCACTGGGAATAATTCCACAACAAATGACCAGCAGCTGCCTCAATCCCCAGCAAGGCAGCCGAGAGTCCGCCCTGCTCCGTTTGTGCCTGGCGGGTTCCCTGTGTGGTCCGCACAGAGGACACTCATCAATCTTCATTACAACAGAACAAATGATTCTGCTTCTAATAACTAATCATAGAAGAAAGATCGCTGGGTAATAAAT
This sequence comes from Crinia signifera, assembly GCF_055691185.1. Lineage (NCBI taxonomy): Eukaryota > Metazoa > Chordata > Amphibia > Anura > Myobatrachidae > Crinia > Crinia signifera. The sequence goes on from NC_139227.1 coordinate 104,648,717, forward strand.
CCTAATTATATGTCAGCGGAAGTGCTACAGCTCTGGGCAGATTGTTCTGCATCACAGCGTGATCAGCTTTCCAGTTTGCACCCAGACAGTGCCCATGTTTTGTTGATGCATCATTACTGTGGGTGGCTAATAACAATACCACCTGACTGCTACCAGTGTGTGACAATGTTTCCAGATTATTGAAACGTGATTAAGGGGTAAATAAGGAACCTTTGGTGCCACAACTAGGGCGGTGTGATTGGTGCCTTCGCTAAGAGCGCAGGATGCCATGTGGGTGGAACCGGTCACTGCCTGAACCTCTTTTTGGTATGGCAAGTGGGCAGTTGGGCCAAAAACAGGTCATAGACCGGCAGCCAATCAGAAGCAGGCGTGTAGAGCCTATCACAGTCATAGCTCCGCCCGCTCAATGCAACTGAAAAACAGAAACAATAGAAGAACATGTTGGGTCAAGAGCTTCAACAGCCGCGGAAGAGGGCAGAAGATGGTGCCGCTGACCAGTACGGACCAACAGCAAAAGAATAAAGATGAAGACTGGAGAGTGCTTAAGGTGGTCGGAAGCAAAAAGCTCTACGAAGCTCACCGCTACAGCCTCTTCTGACTTAATGGTACCGTAGGTGGTCTTGGTCACCAGTAATTTGCTTTACCTCCCTCCCAAGACCACCAAGTGTTGAGTGTTAGGCCTGTGGGGGCAATCAGGCCTCAGTCCTTTAGGGCAAATTAGGTGGTATTGGGACCATTACTTTAGGTACTTGTGAGTTATCCGGGCTGCCGATTTTTTCATCGCGCCCGAAATCGTGGGCATCGCGTCGGTCGTGGCCGTTATAAGGAGCCGCGACGCGATGCCCGCGATTTCCCATAGACAGTAATGTTAAAAGACACAATGGACCCGATTTCCGACCCGATTTCCCATAGACAGTAATGTTAAAAGACGCGATGGACCCGATTTCCCATAGACAACAATGTTAAAATAAAATGACAATGTGAAATTGGCCAATATGTTTTAAAAAAAAATGTTTCATGGCCCCCCACCACCGTTAACGCCACCCCACTATTGACGCCAACCCGAAGCGTGGCGAGCGCAGCGAGCCCGCGAGGGGCGGCGGTACGCGTCCTCCGACCTTTTCATACCCCTACTATCCACTAGGGCGTGGAGTGAGAATAGAATAGTGTGGCGAGCGCAGCGAGCCACCGAGCCCGAAGCGTTGCGAGCGCAGCGAGCCCCGCGAGGGGACGCGGACACCTGTGAAGCCCGCAAGGGCACGCGGATACCTGTGAAGGTATCCGCGTCCCCTCGGGGGCTCGCTGCGCTCGCCTCGCTGCGCTCGCCACACTATTCTATTCTCACTCCACGCCCTAGTGGATAGTAGGGGTATGAAAAGGTCGGAGGACGCGTACCGCCGCCCCTCGCGGGCTCGCTGCGCTCGCCACGCTTCGGGTTGGCGTCAATAGCGGGGTGGCGTTAACGGTGGTGGGGGGCCATGAAACATTTTTTTTTAAAACATATCCAATGTGAAATGGCCATATTGGCCAATTTCACATTGTCATTTTATTTTAACATTGCTGTCTATGGGAAATAGGGTCCATCGCGTCTTTTAACATTACTGTCTATGGGAAATCGGGTCCATCGCGTCTTTTAACATTACTGTCTATGGGAAATCGCGGGCATCGCGTCGCGGTCCCTTATAACGGCCACGACCGACGCGATGCCCCCGATTTGGGGCTAAATCGCGGGCATCGCGTCGGTCGGGTGTCCTTAAGTTAACTAAACTTAAGGACAAAATCGGCAGCCCGGATAACTCACAAGTACCTTACTTTATGTGCCCTAAAGTTAGTAACTGGGCATTAGGACAGTCCACTCTTTAGCAGCATATAGTTAAGTTGGGCCCCTAATGTTGGCATAATGTGTATAAAGCAGCTCTACTGTGTGGTGTAATGTGTATATGTCGTGCTACTGTGTGGCATAATGTGTATAGGGGTACTACTGTGTGGAATAATGTAAATAAGGGGCTCTATTGTGTAGTGTAATGTTTATAAGGGTTACTACTGTGTGGAATCATGTGAAAAAGGGTCTCTGTTGTAGCGTAACATGTATAAAAGGCGCTAATGTGGGGTAATATAGTAACAATGAAAATAAAAAGTACAGTAATGTTAGAAATAATCTAGATAATGAAAGCAAGTGCTGATTAAAATGATGTCATCACATTTGGGCGAGTGAACCGGGACAGAATCAGTAATGAATACAGAGACAGGATAGAATCAGTGAGAAGGCCAGATGCACCAAGCTTCAAAAAGTGATAAAGTGGAGAGTGATAAACAACCATCCAATCAGCTCCTAACTGCCATGTTTTCAATCCCAGCCTGCAACATGGCAGTTGGGGATCAGCAATAGCTCCGACTAGCCCAGATATGCTGCTCAGTTTCCTCCAATCCATAACCAAATGCTGCTGTAATTATCTTCCCCAGAGAACCTGATTTTCTGTCTAATAATGCTACGTATCAGCTCCAATTTGTGCCCACTGACATATGACATAAGTAACAGAAGCCCCTTTGTTTGGACTTTATTTAATCAGAGTCCAACGTGAATAAAATACATAATATTTTTTCTAACGTTCTTTTTGAACAGACTCGGAACATGACAATATTTGCATTGTTCTACTTCAGCAGTGTTAATGCAGATTCAGGCAGGGCGTGGGGTGGCCTGCGCCCTCTGCCCAGCTCTGCCCGCCCTGATGGAAGACCCACTGGTGAGATTTTACAGAAATGTTATTTCTCCCAGGAAAGATGAATTCCAGGCATTTTATGCATTGGCCAAAACACAAACACTTCAGTGTGGTCATTAGATAGGGATTCTCGCCCACACGCCCCCTGTCCTAACATTTCCATACAGGTTAAGGGGCCTATTTATCATTAACCCCTTCCCGACATTTGACGTATATATACGTCATGGCCGGGATGTACTTACCGACACATGATGTATATATACGTCATGACTTTAAACTGTCCCCGCGTCTATAGACGCGGTGACAGTTTAAACATGTCTGCTGTCCCTGACAGCAGACATGTCCCTGCATGCCCAGGGGGGGTGGCGATGCCTCCCCCCCGTCGGCGATCGCTGTGATTGGCTGTTCAATGTGAACAGCCAGTCGCAGCGTTTTCCTGTGTTACCGGCGAATCAGACGCTCGGTAACACAGGTGTCAATCACCGCCGGGTGTGAGGGGGCATGAGGGGGTCACCAGTGATGACCACACCTCACCCCACCTGCCCCCAAGGCTGTGATTGGTCCGTCGGACCGACGGACCAATCACAGCCAAGGCGCGTCATTTAAACTAACGGTGATTGCGCTGCAGACGCCATTCCGGTCTGGAATTGCATGCAGAGCGGTCACCGGCCACTCTGTCGTGATATACATACCTGAACCTTGCCTGATACTTACCTGATCACCGCTGATCACCGCTGGTAGCGTGCTGCCAGCAGTTGGATGCTTCCTGGATCTTGTGACTTCCTGTGTCCTGCTGCTGCAGTGTCATAGAGTCACAGATCGTGAGAGATAGTGACAGAGAGTGATAGAGAGTGATAGAGAGTGCTATATTTTGTGTCTGCTGCACCCCTTTTGTGCTGATCAGTATATCTGTGCTGATCAGCAACTTTTTGGGTTTTTTTTTTTTATATATATATATATACCTGTCAGTTGCACCAAAGGTTGTGCTGCCTGTGCAACTGACTGCTGCCCCCCCTTTTGTGCTGATCAGTTTAAATTAATTAACTGATCAGCAACTTTTTGGGGGTCCAGGTTTTTTTTTTTTATATATACCCTGTCAGGTTGCACCCACAGTTGTCTGCCTGCTGCCCCTCACTGCTAATCAGTGTCGCATCACTGCATCACTGATCTGCAGTTTTTTTTGTGGGGGGGGATTGCAGTGGGGTTTTGTTTTTACACCCACGTTGCTTTTGTGGGTGCTTTTGTGGGTGTCCTGTGGCCGCTGATCAGTGACGTACATCACTGAACAGCATTTTTGGCACAGGGTTGATATCATTTTTTTTCTGCAGTTTTTTTAAATTGTTTTTTTTTTTTGGAGAGTGCTGTGGTTTATTACACCCACGTTGCTTTTGTGGGTGTCCTGTGGCCACTGATAAGTGACGTACATCACTGAACAGCATTTTTGGCACAGGGTTGATATCATTTTTTTTCTGCAGTTTTTTTAAATTGTTTTTTTTTTTTGGAGAGTGCTGTGGTATTTTTTTTTTTTAAATTGTTTTTACACCTGTTGCCTTTGAGCGCTGTTCAGTGACGGACGTTACTGACCAACATCTGTGCTCAATTTTTGGCGCAGGACCTTTTTTTTTTTTTTTAACCCCTTCAATTTTTTTAATTTTTTTATTGGGATCAAATTCCTGTATAAAGTATTTTTTTTTCTGCACTACATACACACTACACACTGCATACCCCCCGTGTTGAAATAAAGTTTGTACCCCCCCTACACTATACACGTGTTGAAACATTACACTTACAGAAACACAAAAATAAAAATGGCATCCCAAATGTCATCCCAAATGTCATCCCAGTCATCCAGAAGAATGTATTCAGCGGAGGAGGCATATGCCATGCTTGCCTCTGACTCTGACACAGCCAGTGATGCAAGCGGGGAATTTGAAGGATTCGTCTTAAGCTCCTCTTCCTCCTCTAGTGATGAGGGACCCCCTCAAAGACGCCCCCGTAGAGCAGCTGAGACCCCCCCCCCAAATGATTGATCCCGTATGGACCCCACCACCAGACAATTTTGAGCCCCAGGTTCCTGAGTTTTTGGCCATCCCAGGAATCCAATTTAATTCAACAGGTCTCAGAGAAATTGACTTTTTCAAATTATTTTTCTCTGATGATTTTATAAATTTAATGGTGGACCAAAGTAATTTATATGCCCAGCAGTTTATTGCTCAAAACCCCACGTCATCATTTGCTAGGTGGACCCCTGTAGATGCAGTAGAGATGATGACGTTTTGGGGTCTGGTGTTACATATGGGCATAGTAAAAAAGCCAGAAATTAGGCAATATTGGAGTACAGATGTTCTGTACAGCACCCCACTTTACCGTATGGCCATGACTCGGACTCGTTTTGAGATAATCCTTAAATTTTTACATTACACCGATAATGCACAGTGCCCACCCAGAGATGATCCCACCTTTGACCGGCTATTCAAAGTCAGGCCGGTCATTGATCATTTCAGTGCCAAATTTGCAGAGATGTACATCCCTGAAAAATTTATTTGTATCGACGAGTCCCTTATACATTTTAAAGGAAGGGTTAAATTCCGCCAGTACCTTCCCAGTAAGAGGGCAAGGTATGGCATAAAAATGTATAAACTGTGTGAAAGCACCTCAGGGTACACCCACAGGTTTAGGGTATATGAAGGGAAGGATTCAAGAATTGAACCGCCAGAATGCCCCCCCCTCCCTCGTAGGTGCTAGTGGAAAAATTGTCTGGGATTTAGTGCACCCCTTCCTGGATAAAGGTTATCACCTCTATGTGGATAACTTTTACACTAGCATCCCCCTGTTTAAGGCCCTTGGTTCAAGAGGTACAGCAGCTTGCGGTACTGTGCGCAAGAACCAAAGAGGCCTCCCAAAAACGCACATTGCCCAAGTACTGAGAAGGGGTGAAAGCAGGGCACAATCCACCGAAAATATGTTGTTGGTCAAATATAAGGACAAGAGGGATGTCCTTATACTGACAACAATTCATGGAGACAGTACCACCTCCATCCCTGTACGAGGTACCAGTACCCACACCTCAAAACCTAATTGTATCCTAGATTACAATAAGTACATGGGCGGAGTGGATCTTTCAGATCAGGTACTGAAGCCGTACAGTCCCCTGCGGAAAACAAAAATCTGGTACAAGAAGCTGGCCGTGTATATCATCCAGATGGCACTGTATAACGCTTACGTGCTATTCCGTTCTACCAGCCAGAGGGGGACATTTATGCACTTTCAAGAGGAAGTCATAAAGGGCCTAATATTTGGGAACCAGCAGGCAGAGGGCCCCAGTACTTCTAGTACTGGCCCCCGTATTGTACCAGGGCAGCATTTTCCTAACGAAATCCCCTCCACTGCAAGAAAGGGCAGGACACAAAAAAGGTGCAAAGTTTGCTATAAAAAGGGAATAAGAAAGGATACTATTTTCCACTGTGAAACTTGCCCCGACAAACCCGGCCTATGTATAAAGGAGTGTTTTAAAATATACCACACATCTATGGATTATTAGGTTCATTATTTCACCGTGCTTCGGGGGTCTTGCTAATGCCACATAGCACCCACCATTCATTCCACCAGAATCTGAGCTGCAAAATCCAAAAATCACTCCTTCCCTTCTGAGTCCTGCCATGCACCCAACTGGTATTTTTTGGTCACATATGAGGCATGGCCATACTCGGGAGAAATTGGGGCACAGATTTTGGGGTGCTTTGTCTCCTTCATTCCTTGTGAAAATGAAAAATTTGGAGCCAGAACTGCATTTTTGTGTAAAAAATGTAATTTTTCATTTGCACAGCCCAGTTGTATCAAAATTGGTGAAACCCCTGGGGGTTTGAAATGTACACTATACCCCTAGCTGAATTCCCTGAGGGGTGTAGTTTGCAAAATGGGGTCACTTGTGGGGGGGTTCCACTGTATTGGTGCTTCGGGGGTCTTGCTAATGCGACATAGCACCCACCAACATTCCACCAGAATCTGAGCTGCAAAATCCAAAAATCACTCCTTCCCTTCTGAGTCCTGCCATGCACCCAAATGGTATTTTTTGGTCACATGTGAGGCATTGCCGTACTCTGGAGAAATTGGGGCACAGATTTTAGGGTGCTTTGTCTCCTTCATTCCTTGTGAAAATGAAAAATTTGGAGCCAGAACTGCATTTTTGTGTAAAAAATGTAATTTTTCATTTGCACAGCCCAGTTGTATCAAAATTGGTGAAACCCCTGGGGGTTTGAAATGTACACTATACCCCTAGATGAATTCCCTGAGGGGTGTAGTTTGCAAAATGGGGTCACTTGTGGGGGGGTTCCACTGTATTGGTGCTTCGGGGGTCTTGCTAATGCGACATAGCACCCACCAACATTCCACCAGAATCTGAGCTGCAAAATCCAAAAATCACTCCTTCCCTTCTGAGTCCTGCCATGCACCCAAATGGTATTTTTTGGTCACATGTGAGGCATTGCCGTACTCGGGAGAAATTGGGGCACAGATTTTGGGGTGCTTTGTCTCCTTCATTCCTTGTGAAATTGAAAATTTTTGAGCCAGAACTGCATTTTTGTGTAAAAAATGTAATTTTTCATTTGCACAGCCCAGTTGTATCAAAATTGGTGAAACCCCTGGGGGTTTGAAATGTACACTATACCCCTAGATGAATTCCCTGAGGGGTGTAGTTTGCAAAATGGGGTCACTTGTGGGGGGGTTCCACTGTATTGGTGCTTCGGGGGTCTTGCTAATGCGACATAGCACCCACCAACATTCCACCAGAATCTGAGCTGCAAAATCCAAAAATCACTCCTTCCCTTCTGAGTCCTGCCATGCACCCAAATGGTATTTTTTGGTCACATGTGAGGCATTGCCGTACTCGGGAGAAATTGGGGCACCGATTTTGGGGTGATTTGTCTCCTTCATTCCTTGTGAAAATGAAAAATTTGGAGCCAGAACTGCATTTTTGTGTAAAAAATGTAATTTTTCATTTGCACAGCCCAGTTGTATCAAAATTGGTGAAACCCCTGGGGGTTTGAAATGTACACTATACCCCTAGATGAATTCCCTGAGGGGTGTAGTTTGCAAAATGGGGTCACTTGTGGGGGGTTCCACTGTATTGGTGCTTCGGGGGTCTTGCTAATGCGACATAGCACCCACCAACATTCCACCAGAATCTGAGCTGCAAAATCCAAAAATCACTCCTTCCCTTCTGAGTCCTGCCATGCACCCAAATGGTATTTTTTGGTCACATGTGAGGCATTGCCGTACTCGGGAGAAATTGGGGCACAGATTTTGGGGTGCTTTGTCTGCTTCATTCCTTGTGAAAATGAACATTTTTGAGCCAGAACTGCATTTTTGTAATGTAATTTTTCATTTGCACAGCCCAGTTGTATCAAAATTGGTGAAACCCCTGGGGGTTTGAAATGTACACTATACCCCTAGATGAATTCCCTGAGGGGTGTAGTTTGCAAAATGGGGTCACTTGTGGGGGGGTTCCTAACTTTTAGCATCTTATGGTGCCTAGAAACCTACATGGTGCCTAAAAAATAATCTTATAAAAAGGAGGCTCCAAAATCAAGTAGGTGCTCCTTCTATTATGAAGCCTGTGGTTTGGTCAACGTGCACACTAGGGCCACATATAGGATATTTATGAAAACAAAAGAATTGGGGGAATCAATTTTTAGTCACATTTCTCTAGTAAAATCTACTGTGTTCCTTAGAAAATGTATTAAAATTGCAAATCTGCAAAAAAAAATGAAATTTTGAAATTTCACCTACACTTTGTTTTAATTCCTGTGAAACACCTAAAGGGTTAACAAACTTCCAAAATGCTGTTTTGAATACTGTGAGGGGTGCAGTTTTTGAAATGGCATCATTTATGGGGGTGTCTCACATACAAGTCCCTCAAAGTCACATCAGAATCAGTGTTTGAAATTTTCTTGAAAATTTGAGAATTTGCTATTCATATTTTAAGCCTCCTAGTGTCCAAAAAAATTAAAAGGATGTTGAAATAATGATGGAAACATAAAGTAGACATATGGTCTATGTTAGTTATTAACTATTTTGAGTGGTATGATTATTTGTCTCACAAGCAGAAAATTTAACATTTTGAAAATTGCTAAATTTTCCATTTTTTTACGACATTTTGGTATTTTTCACAAAAAAACACAGACTGTATCGACCCAAATTTACCACTAACTTGAAGTACAATGTGTCACGAGAAAACAATCTCAAAATCACTGAGATAAGTAAAAGCAAAAAAAAGTTATCCCCACTTAAGTGATACCTGTCAGATTTGAAAAAAAGGGCTCTGTCAGGAAGGCAAAAATAGGCTGCGGCGGGAAGGGGTTAATCGCATATTCATTGTAATATTAGCATCCAGAATCGCACTGCAATACGCGATGATAACAGTGGGATGCATCACCCGGTACCCGCAGGGACAGGGATCCCCTAGATCGCACTGCAGTGTATATTATACAGAATTAATTGGTTATAATATAGCGGATTGACGCTGTCTATATCGGTGGACCACCCTTAGTCGAAACCGTCTAGTTAGAAGCCTAAAGATAGTTGACTGCGTCTACATCGACAGTAGTGGAAGTTAGACGCTAGCGTTAGAGAGTGGTTGACATAAGTTTTTCCCGTTTTTTTGTTGACGAATGTCACAGGGTTCTCCGTGGACAAGTTATATGTGCACAGTGTCCCCTCGCATGTGCTCGCCATGCTTCGGGCACAGTAATGGTGCAGGGTAGGTAAGTTAGGGTGAAGCACTAGCGAGGTGGGTTAAGCGGCAGTGGTGGTGGCCAGGGGTGGGGGGTAAGGTTAGTCTGCAGGGTGGGAGGGAGGGCAGCCAGTGGGTAGCCAGTGGCCAGTGGGCTACAAGCTGCAAACCCTCCCTGTCCCCAGCACCGACGTCACGGGACACATGGTCGGGACTATACGCCGCCGCCCCACGCCCCCTGGCAGCAGCCTTGGGTGCGCGCACCCAGCGAACAGTCTGCACATGTGCATACGCCAAACATCAGTCCCCATGCGAACGAACGTTGGCTGCAAGCAGACCAGAATAAGGTCCAAAGTTCCTTCTCACCGAGCGCTCACTGGGGTAGATAAAGTGAGTACGAGACGAGATGTTTTGCAGAAGATTGGTTCCGATGACTTAACTGAACTTGTTGATGAGGATTTCTTACGCGACGCTGGAATAGAGAACGCAGATCTGGCCGGTGACTCAGGGATGAAAATATGCATGTTTCACATTCATCGCATTGTGCAATTCCCAAACATTCTCGGAATTTTCTCAGACCTTGTACACTGTGTAATGAGCGATTCCCGGTCAGTTACCTCAGACTGACATGTTATGTGCTTATTAGGGAAGATGGGGATCACAGGCTGTGGAAAGCGGAGTCGAAGGTGATCACTGGCCTGACTTGCTTTGGCTCGTGCAAATGACCAATGCTGCCAACATGGCGTCCGATGATCGCGATGGATTGCGTCTTTGAATCACCGATGCTATTAGGAGGTGGCCTTTACCCACAGGCGTCTCCTGCTGTATTAGCATTATTACACACTGCTGCTGTGACCTGCAATGTAATGAAGGTTGCAGGATTGGACGTTGCAATGCCCAGCTGACCAGGCCAGAAACTCTGGCCACACCTCCCACCAATGGGGCAGCACAGATGGTATAATGGTTAGCATTACCACCTCACAGCGCTGAGGTCATGGGTTTGAGCCTCACCTTGGCCCTAACTGTGTGGAGTTTGTATATTCTCCCCATGCTTGCATCTACAAATTATACTTAATTAGCACCATAGAGTGTAAGCTCCACTGGGGAAGGGACTAATGCGAATGGCCAAATACTCTCTGTAAAGACTGCGGAATTTGTGGGCGCTGTGTAAATAAATTGGTAATAGCAATAATCAATGCCGCGGCAATGGGTACAATGCACTGCACCCAGTGTATGGCGAAAAGGCATATGGGGCAGGGAGATCAGAAAAGCCCTTGTGAGATGCACACTCCCCCATCATGGTGCACGCTTTCCCTCGTTACAGAATGAGGGTAATGTTAGTGTGGTGCAGTGTGATTGGCTTATCAAACACATCTTTTATCTTATAACTGAAAAAGAATGACACTGCTGACGACAAAATTGTGCAAAACATAATCAGCTGTACGCATCTGCCGTCGGCATTTACGACAGGACAAAGTGTAGCCGCATCACTTAGAGGAGTCACTAAATTAAGTTTTAGTGATTATTCATTTAAATTATTAACTTTTTACAGCACCAACATATTACATATATTGAATATTGAATCATTCACGGCTCCATTGACGTCAGAAGCCCATTATAATTGTGGGATAACTTACAAGCGCTGCACGCCTTGGGCCCTGGATGGGAATGTAACCCATGACCGCTGTGACATCAATGACCACGATGTTCCACGTTACATGTGCACTATCACATAGTATAATCAATCAGGGTATATGGATTTTTGCTAAAAATAATAATACATGCCATAACTGTAACAGTGTATTTATAGATAGGGCCAGCACATGGTTATATATGGTGACCAGTGGCACATCCAGAGGGGGGGAAGGGGGCTGCAGAACAGTTCAACATTCAAATAGGGGAGCCACACCCACTGCTAGTGAGTCAGTTTGAAATGGCAGTTGATGGCGGTTGATGCAGTTCCCTACTTGAATTTTGAACTGTGTGTGGCAGCCCCCATCCCTCCTTTTGATGGTGACTCTTTGCCCTTATATGGTAACATAATAGGGGAGTGCAGTCTTTGTACATGGATTTTTAATTAGCGCTGTATTTTGTATTGTACTTCATTGCGATAAGAAAAGTACGACAGGTTATATAAAGTACCATGTTGATTTATTGCAGTAAGCATCTATCCAACCTCATAAGAGTCCACCTGTCCCTTCCTGAGAGGCCGAGGCGTTGGAACCAAGTAAACATTTTCTTGTCAAGTACTTAATCCGTACGGAAAAGTGAGGGATAGCTTACCAGGGCTCCTGCTAATTAGGGTCCTAACCAGGGGTATGAGTGGCTGCAACTGGTTATAATCTCTCATTACTGAGCGGCTTGAGCCCCCATGTAACACCCAGCAGCTTTCAGTAACCGCATCATAACAGCATTCCAGTCCTTCAGACATAATATCACCCGGATAGATTGGCGTCAGAATCGCCTGATTTACAAACATCTTTCCAGTACGACCTCTCCTGCATAATACAGGCAGCTGATCTTCAATTTACCAAATTACTTCATAAATGATTCGATTTCAGACTATTGTTGGGGGTAGCGGCTACAGTGATCCAATATTTGGCAAATGGACCGATGTTGCCGGCAGAATCGCATCTTGTGGCGTTTTAGGGGTCTAGGTAAACATGTTTTTCGTACTCATATAAGTTGCAACAGAACCAAAATGTCCCAATAATAATAATACATATGGAGAACAATCAATGTGATAGAGAAGTTTAAAAGCCATTCGAACAATGTTTAGAACACAACTTATTATAGTGCTTGTACGCGGTGTTGTCACGCAAATAGCAATTCCTGAGAGTGGGGCAGGATTTTATTTATACAGACGGAGCATGCTTCATTCAGTGGGGGTCTGGCGGTCAGGTCCCCCACCGCACAGTAACTGGGACACGCGCGTGTGTGGAACGCTTGCGCATTCCAGTCATATGGAGTGCCATCTTGCCAGCGGGAGCAATCTGGCAAGCCCTGGTGCTAGTTAAGAGGCGCTCCATCTGTACATTAATATTTTATAACCCTGCCGTGTAATAACATACCATGCTAGGTAAGTGCCTATGGGGTCTTTGGCCTAATACACACATGATCACAAAAGCAAATTATTTCTCAAATGGACAAAACCATGCTGCACTGCAGGCGGGGCAGATGTGGCGTGTGCAGAGAGATTTAGATTTGTGGGAGTTATTGTGTTTGGAAAAGAGGGAAAAGAGCCCTGCATCATCAAGTCCCACCCACTTTACATAGAATTTAATGATTCACAGGTGCATGAGGAGGGGGCGGTGCTAAAATGAGGTGACGTGTAATCTTAGCTTAGCTGGGGTTTGAGCGGCGGGGTAGGGAGATGCAGGGGGGAATGCCAAAATTGGGGTATCCAAAATTTCTCAAAACAGGAGAAAGTGATAAGTAAGGCTCAGCATGGGTTCGTCAAAAATAGATCATGTCAGGCTGAATTAATTAGCTTCTATGAGGAAGTCAGTGGGGGAAATCTGTTGATGTAATACTGCTTGATTTCTCTAAAACTTTTGACACGGAGCCTCATAAAAGGTTATTAATGAAACTAGGTTATTTAGGGTTAGGAGATAAAGTTTGTAATTGGATTAAAAACTGTTTGCACAATCGGGGACAGAGTGGTGGTAAATGCCATACATTCCAACTGGTGTAAGGTTCAAAGTGGAGTCCCGCAAGGTTCAATATTGGGACCCACCTTGTTTAATATATTCATTAATGAAATTGAAAATGACATAGTGCGTAAAATTGCAATATTTGCGGACTACACAAAATTGAGTAAGGAAATTAACTCAGGAGAAGATGTGGAAACACTACAAAGTGACTTTAATCAACTGGAAAGGTGGAAAATGCTGTTTAACGTTGAAAAATGTTATGGGAACAAAAATGAACAAGCTACTTATAGGCTAAATGGAGATATTATAGGGAATTCTGCTGTAGAGAAGGATTTAGGGGTCATCATAGATGAAAAATTGGGTAATAGAGCACACGGATACTGGCATGCATTAAAAGGGGTATGGATTCAAGGGATGCAAATGGGATAATGCCTCTTTACAAGGCATTGGTGAGACCACACTTGGAATAGTGTGTTCATTTCTGGGCACCGCACATTTAAAAGGACATAAATAAATTGGAACAGGTACAGAGAAGGGCGACTAAGCTAGTAAAAGGTCTTGAATCACTAGAATACAAAGATAGGTTAACCAGGCTGAATATGTTATCACTGGAGAAACGTAGGATGAGAGGTGATACGATTATTATGTTCAAATACAGGATTGGGAATCATATGGAACTGGGAGATGATTGGTCACTAACAGGCCTATACTAGGACACGAGGGCATGTACTGAGGCTCGAGGAAAATAAATTCTGTACTGAATTAAGAAGAGGATTCTTCACCATTAGAGCAGTAACATTCTGGAACTCATTGTCAGTAGTTACAAATTAGATAGGTTGAACTTGATAGAGTAACCTCTTTTTTCAGCCTTAATTACTATGGGGGAATTTTACTAACAAAAATTTGTGGGAAAAAAATTGTATTTTCGTACGAAAATACAATTTTTGGGGGGGCGTATACGTATTTTTGGCATTTACTATGCCAAAAATACAAATTTTCGTATTCATATTGATGGGACATTCACATTTGTATTTACAAATATGAATGAATACACCATTGGCTGCTAGGCGGCCAATAGAATCATTCAGAGGAGCGGCGCGGAAGATGAAAGATCTTTGCGCCTCTCAGTCCGTGAGCAGGGTACCGACGGCTGATGCGGTGGACTACGGCGGAGACAGAGAAGATGACGGGATCTTCGCCAGAGGACCTGGTGAGTAGGATTTCCTTCCACAGGTTCCCCATATGGATTTCATCGGATCCTAAAGCCCTGGAGCCCCGGACTCTGAAGCCCTGGAGCCCCGGACTCTGAAGCCCTGGAGCCCCGGACTCTGAAGCCCTGGAGCTCCGGACCCCCAACTCAGCAGCCCTGGACCCCGGGACCTACCTACGGGCTCAAGATAGGTAAGTATCAGTATGTGTGTGTAATGTATTTATTAAACTTTTATTTTTCTGTGTTGTCAGTGTGTGTGTTTATTTAACTATTTATTTTACTGTAGAACTACAAGTGCCAGCGGGCCCTTTAATGCCCCGCATGCTGGGACTTGTGGTTCTCCAAGTCCCAGCATGCGTCGGAGGCTTGCTGGGACTCATAGTTCCACAGTAAAAGACAATAGTTTATTCTATTTTTTTACACTGAAATCAGCACGGTGACCACCGCACATGGTCACCGGGGACAGCACCAGGCTTCAGCCTGGTCAGGTAAGTCCTGGAGTTGGGACCCCTTTATTGAGTCAGTAGGGTGATGTTTTGGCTGTGGAAACTTATATAATAAGTGTCCCCAGGCTGTGACATTACCCTGCTGGCTGGTTTGGCATGGGGCTGGTTCTTAAAATACAGGGGACCGCTAGTCATTTTGTCCTCCATATTTTGGGAACCAGCCCCGGACCTGGAGCCCGAGGCTGGTTTTAAAAAAATCGGGGAACCCCTATTTGTCGGGTTTCCTGATTCTTATTACCAGCCCCGGCTCTTCAGCCTGGTGCTGGTTACGCTGTGGGGGGGACCCCACGCCGTTTTTTTATTTATTTTTCTATTTTTTTTTACACCTTGCAGCCTGCACAGATCTGACTGATCCGTGCAGACTGCCTGTAGTTATTCGTATTAGCGGACGTATATATGGCCAGCTAATACAAATGAATACGACTTCGGAGGGTTACAAAGCATTCGTATATGACTGCTTTGTAAATTCCCCTCCGGAACACGACTTTGCATACGACGTATGCAGTCGTATTCATTCGTAGCAAGAATACGAATACAATTTTTTGTATTCGTATTCTTAGTAAATTTCCCCCTATGTATCTAGGGGAAGTTGGGAGGCAGGGAGGGGGACACGGTTTTCAGGAGCCTCCCGGCCATTCCAGGAGTGTAGAGAAGTATGATTAAAATGCTCCGTGGCAATTTGCGTAATGTGCTAAAAAAGTAACCATGGGTGATTATCTGTTAAGCCTAGGAAAATCATGCATCAGGAGGATAAGAAATGTGTCTTCCTAGCTTGATTCATTTCGCAGTTCTCCTCTCAATCCTGGGGAAGCTGAAAGCATGTGATTAATCAAACAGAGCAGCTTTGAAGACCTGCCTTTTAAAGGTACGGTGGGAGTGTCATTTTCCTGTCAGTCTGGGAAGGGGAGGAGGAGCCCAAGGTATAAAAGACTGTCTGGGGGGGATTTAAGTTGATGACAGATGCAGGGAAAGCTTGCAGGGGCCATGAACAGAGAACCTAGAAGTGGGATGTTACTGCACAATTCTCAGCTCATACGCACATTAGGCACATACAAAAGAAAAGTGAAGCGTAAAGCCACAGAGTCTTACCTGAGTTCCTAGACATGCCTTCCCTTTCTTGTACTCCTTCTGGCTGTACCGTTTATCAAGCTTATTCCATAAAGCCTTCGCTTTCCAGCTGGTGACCTTGGACTTGAGCTTGGTGTAAAAGTGGCGATGATCTTGGGGGTCCAGTTCGAGCTGCCGAGTAAGGATGTTAAAGGCCTGGAGAGTTCCTTTACATGTTGTCGCCTGGATAAAGTTCTCAAAGAGCTGCCCAGCTTGTGCCTGCTTGTCGTCATCATTCTCCCCCATAGTTCAGATGGTCTCAGCAGCTTTGTCTGGTCTGCTGGACGGTACATGAAGCAGGAAGCGGCCCGTTCCTCTCTCGGCTGTGACACCTACAGTGAGAAATAGGAGAATGTTCATGGTGGTCGATGTAGTGCCCCAATCACATTATTTACAATGGCACAATGAAACTGAATTCTCTGATGGTCACCTGAGACGGCAGTTATAAGTCTACACCAGGGCATCGGGCTGGGATAGGAAAAGAGGAAAGGGGACAACATACAATAGCGGGAGAATCGATCAATCCACTGAGCTAATATGACTAAAAATATTTCTATGTATTGGTCTGGGATATTGATATTTTGAACCATCGTATAAGGATGCACATCCCTACATGCAAAGCTACAAGTGTGGTCTGATAACTGAATAGAGAGGGACCCCAGCCAAGATCTCCTTAATAGTATGAACCATTTCTCTTCAGGATCAGGACCCAAGAGCAGGAAAGTAAACGTGCAGGTGCCAGATTGGGACACAGTCCTCAGTTACCCCACGGAACACAATATTACACTTCCCAGGAAGAAGATTGTTTGGGTTTGATGTTGGATTAGTTTATCTTCCCCAACACAAACAGCTGAAACTGTCGAAGCTACCGCGAGCGTACGTATGTGCTGGCAGCGACTCCTCAACCACCTCCGAGAGGGAGAGAGAGGGAGGGTCAGGAAACTCCTAAGAAAATAAAACTTTTGAAAACTTTTGAACTTTCGGCCTGATTCAGACTTATTCCGAGTTTGTCTCCGCCGTCCCACATGGCGGATCCCCTCGCTACGCTGTGTATGCTGACACATCTGCTCGCAAGCGTCTGCATAGAGGAGAATTTATCCTCTGCTCGCAGCAGCAGAAACGCAGCCCAGGACTTACTCTTATGCTGCGCGGTATTCTCCGAATTGGCGGCGGGAGCTCATGTCATGTGACATCATGCGCCCACCCCGAGAAGGCCGAAGAACGCCTGTGTTCCCTGGGGCCTGCCGAGCGTTTCTATGTCCATCTATGGACCGTATACCGTCCTCTTACACAGCGCTGAGTGTGGGGCACCTGCTTTATTCTGGGCAGCCCCTGTGATGTGGTGAAGATGCTCTGGTTTTTGGAAGAACTTCTGGTAAGGATAAAAAAAAGCCCCAGACTCCATCCAGCAACAACAAAATAATAAAATAATCCAATAAAAAAGAGAGAGAGAGAAAGAAGAAATGTTATTCAGGGCTCCTCCCGAGTCAGCAGCTCCAGACCACAATTATAGACACTCCTTGTGAAAACAGAACATGAGAAACATACAGTACTTCGCCTCCGCTTAGCATTACTGCTGGGGGGCTGAGCTGCTGGTGTATTGGGATGCAATTTATTTACCTGCTATAGTGGGTATTAGTGCTGACCCCAGCACAGGGCGAGGACCCTACATCTCCCGCTGCGTCCTATCCCCTTATTCCCTGCAGTAGTGGGTATTAGTGCTGACCCAGCACAGAGCGAGGACCCTACATCCCCCAACTTGTCCTATCCCCCTATACCCTGCAGTAGTGGGTATTAGTGCTGACCCCAGCACAGGGTGAGGACCCTACATCTCCCGCTGCAACCTATCCCCTTATTCCCTGCAGTAGTGGGTATTAGTGCTGACCCAGCACAGAGTGAGGACCCTACATCTCCCGCTGCAACCTATCCCCTTATTCCCTGCAGTAGTGGGTATTAGCGCTGACCACAGCACAGAGCGAGGACCCGACATCACCCACCTTGTCCTATCCCCCTATTCCCTGCAGTAGTGGGTATTAGCACTGACCCCAGCACGGAGCGAGGACCCCACATCTGTCCTACTGTGCCCTATTCCCCTGCAGTAGTGGGTATTAGCACTGACCCCAGCACGGAGCGAGGATCCCACATCTGCCCTACTGTGCCCTATTCCCCTGCAGTAGTGGGTATTAGCGCTGACCCCAGCACGGAGCGAGGACCCCACATCTGTCCTACTGTGCCCTATTTCCCTGCAGTAGTGGGTATTAGCGCTGACCCCAGCACGGAGCGAGGATCCCACATCTGCCCTACTGTGCCCTATTCCCCTGCAGTAGTGGGTATTAGCGCTGACCCCAGCACGGAGCGAGGACCCCACATCTGCCCTACTGTGCCCTATCCCCTGCAGTAGTGGGTATTAGCACTGATCCCAGCACGGAGCGAGGACCCCACATCTGCCCTACTGTGCCCTATTCCCCTGCAGTAGTGGGTATTAGCGCTGACCCCAGCATGGAGCGAGGACCCCACATCTGCCCTACTGTGCCCTATTCCCCTGCAGTAGTGGGTATTAGCGCTGACCCCAGCACGGAGCGAGGACCCCACATCTGCCCTACTGTGCCCTATTCCCCTGCAGTAGTGGGTATTAGCGCTGACCCCAGCACGGAGCGAGGATCCCACATCTGCCCTACTGTGCCCTATTCCCCTGCAGTAGTGGGTATTAGCGCTGACCCCAGCACAGAGTGAGGACCCCACATCTGCCCTACTGTGCCCTATCCCCTGCAGTAGTGGGTATTAGCACTGATCCCAGCACGGAGCGAGGACCCCACATCTGCCCTACTGTGCCCTATTCCCTGCAGTAGTGGGTATTAGCGCTGACCCCAGCATGGAGCGAGGACCCCACATCTGCCCTACTGTGCCCTATTCCCCTGCAGTAGTGGGTATTAGTGCTGACCCCAGCATGGAGCGAGGACCCCACATCTGCCCTACTGTGCCCTATTCCCCTGCAGTAGTGGGTATTAGCGCTGACCCCAGCACGGAGCGAGACCCCACATCTGCCCTACTGTGCCCTATTCCCCTGCTGTAGTGGGTATTAGCGCTGACCCCAGCACGGAGCGCTGCCTGGCAGGACACATATTAGCGGCAGAACAGGAAATGAAACTGCTTACACCATAATAAATACAGGATATATTTGAAATGAGTCTTTCATCCCTACACAGAACTGGAAATCCAGTCTCATAAATAACAGAGACTTCATGCCGCGTGTTCCTGTAATATTCATTACTATTATTACAGGACTTTATAAATAAGCGGCAGAGAACATTATTTCCTGTAGGTACGGGTTCGGGGATGGTACAGAGCACGGGAAGGGATATTCGCTGACTCAGAGCCGTCTACAGATCACACATAGCAGTTCATATATCAAATATTTGCTCTCAGGCACAGTAAGGACCCAGGGTTGTTCCGAGTCAGCATAGAAAGATGAAACATGATGCTACACATTAATCCACCCACCAACATTACACCATGGGCCTAGATGTGTACATAGATTTCTCCCGCGGGTTTGCAGAGCAAGATGGCAGAGGGGAGATAATATTGGGCATATCAGGCTTTCTTGGTACATAGGCGAGCTCATTTTCGGCGTCATTATGACCCCAGTGTTCCACAATGATTAATGAGTGTATTCACATCAGTCCCTGCCCCAGTGGAGCTTACAATCTATATTCCCTACCACATGTACACGCACACACACAAATTCTAGGGTTCATTTTTTTGTTGGGAGCCAATTAACCTACCTGTATATTTTTGGATTGTAGGAGGAAACTGGAGTACCCGGAGGAAACCCACGCAAGTACGGGGAGAATATACAAACTCTCACAGGTAGGGCCATGGTGGGAATCGGCCCCATGACCTCAGCGCTGTTAGGCAGTAATGCTAACCATTACACTGTCCGTGCTACCCAATAAATATTATTATTATTATTATTATTATTATTATTAATAATAACGCTGCTCTCCCATTGCAGCCCAGAGGCCAAGGTTATCTAGGAGTGGGAGTGTAGCCTGCTTTCTTGGGAGTCAGGGATGCTGAGAAGCGGGGAATGGGGTATGGATTACCCAGGCCTGAATATCTGCAAGTGTCCAAGTGTGCAGTTGAGGAGTACCCCCCCCCCCTTGCGGCCACTCCCTTGGCCACGCCCACACCACCTAGTCTTCAAGACTGCACAGTACAACTTTTCTTGTTCTGTAAGCAATTCTCAGTATCTGTACTTCTGTGTTTATAACTGCACAGTGCACTCCTCTTGTCCTAAATGCGGAATGTCATTCTCCAGATGCCCTTGCACAGCCATGAAGGGGTACATTTATCAAGATGGGAGGAGTGACAGAGAGTAAAGGGGACGCAATAGAGAGTAACGGGGATGTGATAGACCGTAAAGGGTATGTGACAGAGGGTAACGGGGATATAACAGAGAATAACGGCGATGTGACAGAGGGTAATTGTGACAGAAAGTAACATGGATGTGGCAGAGAGTAACGGGGATGTGGCAGACAGTAAAGGGTATGTGACAGAGAGTAACGGGTATGTGACAGAGGGTAACGGGGATGTGACAGACAGTAAAGGGTATGTGACAGAGAGTAACGGGGATGTGACAGACAGTAAAGGGTATGTGACAGAGAGTAACGGGTATGTGAGAGAGGGTAACGGGGATGTGACAGAGGGTAACGTGGATGTGGCAGAGAGTAGCGGGGATGTGGCAGAGAGTAGCGGGGATGTGGCAGAGAGTTACGGGGATGTGGCAGAGAGTTACGGGGATGTGGAAGAGGGTAACGGGGATGTGACAGAAAGCAACGGGGATGTGGCACAGAGTAACGAGGATGTGGCAGAGAGTAATGAGGGTGTGACAGAGAGTAACGGGGGTTTGACACAGAGTAACGGAGATGTGACAGAGAATAACGGGGGTGTAACAGAGTAACGGAGATGTGACAGAAAGTAACGGGGATGTGGCACAGAGTAACGGGGATGTGGCAGAGAATAATGGGGGTGTGACAGAGTAACGGGGGTGTGACAGAGAGTAATGGGGATGTGGCACAGAGTAACGGGGATGTGGCAGAGAGTAATGGGGGTGTGACAGAGAGTAACGGGGGTGTGACACAGAGTAACGGGCATGTGACAGAGAGTAACGGGGATGTGGCAGAGAGTAACAGGATGTGACAAACAGTACAGGGTATATGGCAGAGAGTAACGGGGATGTGACAGAGGGTAACGGGGATGTGACAGAGGGTAACAGGGATGTGACATAGTAAATGGTATGTGACAGAGTAACGGGGATGTGGCAGAGAGTAACGTGGATGTGGCAGAGAGTAACGTGGATGTGGCAGAGAGTAACGGGGATGTGACATAAGAGTAACAGGGATGTGACAGAGTAACGCGGATGTGGCAGAGAATAACGGGGATGTGGTAGAGAGTAATGGGGGTGTGACAGAGAGCAACGGGGGTGTGACAGAGGGTAACAGGGATGTGGCAGAGAGTAGCAGGGATTTGGAAGAGAGTAACGGGGATGTGATGTAAGAGTAACGGGGATGTGGCAGAGAGTAACGGGGATGTGGCAGAGATTAACGGGGATGTGGCATAAGAGTAACGGGAATGTGGCAGAGAGTAATGTGGATGTGGTAGAGAGTAATGGGGGTGTGACAGAGAGTAACGGGGGTGTGACAAAGAGTAATGGGGGTGTGACAGAGAGTAACGGGGATGTGACAGTGGGTAACAGGGATGTGGCAGAGAGTAACGGGGATGTGGCAGAGAGTAACGGGGATGTGGCAGAGAGTAACGGGGATGTGGAAGAGAGTAACGGGGATGTGGCAGAGAGTAATGGGGGTGTGGCACAGAGTAACGGGGATGTGGCAGGGAGTAATGGGGGTGTGACAGAGAGTAACGGGGGTGTGACACAGAGTAACGGGCATGTGACAGAGAGTAACGGGGATGTGGCAGAGAGTAACGTGGATGTGAGAGACAGTAAAGGGTATATGGCAGAGAGTAACGGGGATGTGACAGAGGGGAACAGGGATGTGACATAGTAAATGGTATGTGACAGAGTAACGGGGATGTGGCAGAGAGTAACGGGGATGTGGCAGAGAGTAACGGGGATGTGACATAAGAGTAACGGGGATGTGACAGAATAACGCGGATGTGGCAGAGAGTAACGGGGATGTGGCAGAGAGTAACGGGGATGTGACATAAGAGTAACGGGGATGTGACAGAGTAACGCGGATGTGGCAGAGAATAACGGGGATGTGTCCATGTATTCGCAGACCTGCCATAATACTGTAGTATATCGATAGTCAATCTGGGTCTTTTATCACCCTAAGATAAAGTCTATGCATAGTTCCTAACATTGCTTTTGGATGAAATAGGTCTCTCCACGAGAGTGCCTGAAAAAAAAAAAGGGGGGGGGGGGGGGGCGGGCCGCAGCAGAAAGAGGTGTGGCTTAATTGGAATGCACCACCCATGAGCCATGCCCACAGTGAATAGACGCTGTTAAAAAGCATCTTTTCACCACTGCTCTGTGAGGGGCAGGGTCTCCGAACAGCTCCCCCACCATGCTGTCCCCACTGCAGGAGAGTTTGGAGGTATGTCTATGTGTTGGGCGCAATTTGTGTAACTTCCTCCCAAACCTAAAAACCCCCAACAACCTGTACACTTGCTAAAAACTGGTGGCTATACTGAAGTATGCGGCACAAGTGATGTCACTATGATGTCACTAAAGGTGCCCATACACGTACCAATTACCCGGTACTTTTTATGCTAAAATAGCATCGTTGTGCATGGGATGCGATGCTATTTTAGCACAAAAAGTACCGGGTAATTGGTACGTGTATGGGCACCTTAAGAGTTATGATGCTGCATTCTAATAATCTGTAGGTTCAGCCTACCATTGCGCATAAGCAGCAAGCGCGCCAGTGCCCAATTCTCGAAATCTATTTCATTTTTCTTTTTTTTCCTGGCACACTTACGTCGTACAAGTAGCGTGCCAGAAGGTTGTCGTGTGCATTGATGTGCGCTGGGCATTATCGAGTACACATCAGATGCACTTAATAAATGAGCCCAATGTTTACTCTGTGTTGTGTCTGTGAAACGCGTTGTCCGGGCGAGCAGCTATAAATAAGGTGAACATAGTTCAGATCACTTGTTTTGATCCAAAACATTTGATCTGTCTGTTTAATCTTGGCAGGAACTGTTATTAAATTATAAGCTACAGAAATAAGGGGAAGAAAATATTGCACTGTATTTATTTTACTGCAGGTCACGGGAAGAGAAAATGATTATATTATAACCCAGGACAGAATCCGCAGGACTTTTTATTTTCATTGTTCATTCCTTGAGGATATGAATGCTGAGACAGCTTAGACAACATGACTATGTACCTGCAACCTCTAATAACAGAATAAACTGTATTACAATGCGATAGTCCTATCTCAGTGATGTTACTGGTTCCTAGTGATTGGATGGCTGCACTCTTAAGTCCCCCATACACAATGCGATTTGAGCCCAATTTCACCCGATTCTGGTGGAAATCGGCCCAAATAGCGTGTGTGACATCCGATCCGATGCACGGTCCCATGTGCATCAGATCATACATGCTGGAGATCATACGTGCTGCTCAGAAGATCTTCAAATCGGACCCCCTACCGGCAGCAGGAAACATGTATCCCATGCAATACATTGCATGCAGAAGTAACACATGCGATCCTGCGGCCTAGGAAGGTCCCAAGCGGCTCAAGGGGGTATTAGATGCGACTTGTCCAAGGACATAGGGTAAGGGGGCCATATTGCCAGCGATTGGAGTGTGCACCGGCGATAAATCGCTGGGTGCGTGCTCCTGTTTTTAGTCCCCTTATGATCGCAAGCTCCTGCGACCAGCTGATTCCCTCTGCAGCTCCCCCGAAAGAGGTTTCCTTTCATCAGCGACCATCTCTGGTCGCAGATGAAAACAGGACACTGAGCGATATATCGCTCATCGATATATCGCCAAACGCTATATCGCCCCTTGTGTACACACCTTTAGGGGGTTATTCTGGTTGACCCCGCCTTGCGAATGGTGGCCCGGCCACCACCCATTTGCAGTGTGTGTTTGAACACTCTGGCTGTGAATGGATGTTTGATACAAACTTCCATTCGCACCCTGCGGGGAACAGCCACCCACCCATCTATTTCACTATGGGCAACCTAACAGGATTTACTTATTTCTTTAGAACCTTCTAGAAGATAATAGATAGTATCTGATTGGTTGCCCATAGCAACATCCCATGTGAAATAGAACTCACATCTTAGTAAATTTCCCCCTCACTGACATCGCAGTCCCCTAGTGAATGGAGTGGCTGTAGTCGCAGTGACATCACAGGTCCCTAGTCCCTGGATAGGTTGTAGTCGCAGTGACATCACAGGTATTTCCTATCTGGTCAGTAACCCATTGCAACCCATCATGGTATAGCCTGTACTTTGCACCTGATTCACAGATGTACGTACATGGCTGTGCAAGAACAGGACCTGCACAAATATCCCATGTATCCGCATTTGATCCGTATTCGCAATCGACCACTGAATCAGCCCCTTTGTCATTAGATAATGTTGTGTTATTAACATGCACTAGATGTACAGGGTAAGACTGGAAAGAAACAGCTCATTTCAGAAGAACACCCTTTACATTCTGATTGTATCCTAAAGCCCCCCACTCACCAGCACAGACACAAGGTTATGCTGAAGACATGATGACATGTGCAATCATATGATGTCATACTCACAAATCTCCATGAACACAAGACACCTTCTGATGTCACAACGACGCTCAGTGTCACCTCTGCTCAGAGCGACCAGCCACAACTTGTTAAGTAACAATCCAAAGGAAGTTGTGGATTTTGTACCCGGCTCTGTAAACTGTGGACAATGCAATAATCTGTGATATAAATTACAAAGTATTCTGTCCTTCATCTGATTAGAAACTATCTTTAGCCCAGTGTCAGGAGATGGGACGCTGTGGCCAATTATGGCCCTGTGCCGTCCCAGTGTCCGGGGCATTGTGTTCTGCACTTCAAGGCTTCACTTATCTGGAAGCTTTACTGTAGGAATGCGAGATATCTCAGGCATGAAACTTTTCTGACAAGTGCAGCTCTACCCAGCAGGCCGGACCCTTCCTGTATCTGAAGCTCTACCCAGCAGGCCGGACCCTTCCTGTATCTGCAGCTCTGCCCAGCAGGCCGGACCCTTCCTGTATCTGCAGCTCTACCCAGCAGGCCGGACCCTTCCTGTATCTGCAGCTCTACCCAGCAGGCCGGACCCTTCCTGTATCTGCAGCTCTGCCCAGCAGGCCGGACCCTTCCTGTATCTGCAGCTCTGCCCAGCAGGCCGGACCCTTCCTGTATCTGCAGCTCTGCCCAGCAGGCCGGACCCTTCCTGTATCTGCAGCTCTGCCCAGCAGGCTGGACCCTTCTTGTAACTGCAGCTCTGCCCAGCAGGCCGGACCCTTCCTGTATCTGCAGCTCTGCCCAGCAGGCCGGACCCTTCCTGTATCTGCAGCTCTGCCCAGCAGGCCGGACCCTTCCTGTATCTGCAGCTCTGCCCAGCAGGCTGGACCCTTCTTGTAACTGCAGCTCTGCCCAGCAGGCCGGACCCTTCCTGTATCTGCAGCTCTAGCCAGCAGGCCGGACCCTTCCTGTATCTGCAGCTCTGCCCAGCAGGCCGGACCCTTCCTGTATCTGCAGCTCTGCCCAGCAGGCTGGACCCTTCTTGTAACTGCAGCTCTGCCCAGCAGGCCAGACCCTTCCTGTATCTGCAGCTCTACCCAGCAGGCCGGATACTTCCTGTATCTGCAGCTCTGCCCAGCAGGCCGGACCCTTCCTGTATCTGCAGCTCTGCCCAGCAGGCCGGACCCTTCCTGCATCTGCAGCTCTGCCCAGCAGGCCGGACCCTTCCTGCATCTGTAGCTCTACCCAGCAGGCCGGACCCTTCCTGTATCTGTAGCTCTGCCCAGCAGGCCGGACCCTTCCTGTATCTGCAGCTCTGCCCAGCAGGCCAGACCCTTCCTGTATCTGCAGCTCTGCCCTGCAGGCCAGACCCTTCCTGAATCTGTAGCTCTACCCAGCAGGCCGGACCCTTCCTGTATCTGCAGCTCTGCCCAGCAGGCCGGACCCTTCCTGTATCTGCAGCTCTACCCAGCAGACCGGACCATTCCTGTATCTGCAGCTCTGCCCAGCAGGCCAGACCCTTCCTGTATCTGCAGCTCTACCCAGCAGGCCGGACCCTTGTTGTATCTGCAGCTTTGCCCAGCAGGCCGGACCCTTGTTGTATCTGCAGCTCTGTCCAGCAGGCCGGACCCTTCCTGTATCAGCAGCTCTGCCCAGCAGGCCGGACCCTGCCTGTATCAGCAGCTCTGCCCAGCAGGCCGGACCCTTGTTGTATCTGCAGCTCTGCCCAGCAGGCCAGACCCTTCCTGTATCTGCAGCTCTGCCCAGCAGGCCAGACCCTTCCTGTATCTGCAGCTCTACCCAGCAGGCCAGACCCTTCCTGCATCTGAAGCTCTGCCCAGCAGGCCGGACCCTTCCTGTATCTGTAGCTCTGCCCTGCAGGCCGGACCCTTCCTGTATCTGTAGCTCTGCCCAGCAGGCCAGACCCTTCCTGTATCTGCAGCTCTACCCAGCAGGCCAGCCCCTTCCTGTATCTGTAGCTCTACCCAGCAGACCGGACCCTTCCTGTATCTGCAGCTCTGCCCAGCAGGCTGGACCCTTCCTGTATCTGCAGCTATACCCAGCAGACCGGACCATTCCTGTATCTGCAGCTCTGCCCAGCAGGCCGGACTCTTCCTGTATCTGCAGCTCTGCCCAGCAGGCCAGACCCTTCCTGTATCTGCAGCTCTACCCAGCAGGCCGGACCCTTGTTGTATCTGCAGCTCTGCCCAGCAGGCCGGACCCTTGTTGTATCTGCAGCTCTGCCCAGCAGGCCGGACCCTTGTTGTATCTGCAGCTCTGCCCAGCAGGCCGGACCCTTGTTGTATCTGCAGCTCTGCCCAGCAGGCCGGACCCTTCCTGTATCAGCAGCTCTGCCCAGCAGGCCGGACCCTTGTTGTATCTGTAGCTCTGCCCAGCAGGCCGGACCCTGGTTGTATCTGCAGCTCTGCCTAGCAGGCCAGACCCTTCCTGTATCTGCAGCTCTACCCAACAGGCCAGACACTTGTTGTATCTGCAGCTCTACCCAGCAGGCCAGACCCTTCCTGTATCTGCAGCTCTTCCCAGGAGGCAGGACCCTTCCTGTATCTGCAGCTCAGCCCAGCAGGCTGTACCCTTCCTGTATCTGCAGCTCTACCCAGTAGGCCGGACCCTTCCTGTATCAGCAGCTCTGCCCAGCAGGCCGGACCCTTCCTGTATCTGCAGCTCTGCCCAGCAGGCCGGACCCTTCCTGTATCTGCAGCTCCGCCCAGGAGGCCGGACCCTCCCGTGTTTTCTGGATTGTATAAAGGGAATAAAGTTTTGCTAAGAATAGTAAATGGAGAAGGTGGTTAAGGGTGCATAAACTTATCTTTCCAATGTACTTGAAGCTATCTTTGTGATTAGGAGTAGGACGCGGTGCCTTTGTGGTAATGCTGCTACAGTGCCCTTCGCTCGTGTATGTCCATGAATCTGAATGTAAAAGGAGTGTCTATAGAGGTTGGGCTGTTTTTCAGTTTGAATATGGCCTTCTTGGTGAGCGATTTTGGTCTGATACAGAGGCGCACATAACTGCCATCGCTTGTGCACAAATATGTTGCACCTCAGGCGCAGCGTGCAACTCAGGCTCAGTAGGTCAACAGAATTTTGGTCTTGTGAGATCATTTTTAGCAGCCATGAGCGCAGGGTCACTGTGCTACCATAAGAGCCCTGCACAGCAGTCAGCACCTGCCCCTTGCCACCCTGCAGTACAGTATAGTTGTAGAGAACACTATCAGCTGATACTAGGAACCTTATCTACAGCACAGTGCAGACCGGGGGAGAGCAGAGCTGACGCTGCTCCAACAATAACACACTTACACCAGAGCAAAGCCTTCACTTGCAGCCATATCTATAACATCTCCCTGTAATGAAGTGACCTGACCACCGCTGCTTCGTGATGGAAACACAGAGTTATTTTATTTCACATGTAATAGATATAAGCGGTCTCATCATGTTTGGAGTTGGCAGGGTAGAGGTGAAATAGAGATTATTCCTCATTGCAGGACACTAATGGGAATAAATAGGAATTCTGTATCCGAGCCCAGAATCAAAATACATTAACACGGAATTTTATTACATTTTAACATCGCTTGGAAATGTAACGAGCTCCCAGGGAAGCCTGGGAAAGGGAGATAACGGGGAGTGATTTATATCTGCTAAAGGGGACGGAAACTTCAGATGAATTGTGATAAAACCTTTAATGTGGCTGGAGGGCATAATGGGCGTGCCGGACAGCATGGGCAGTTTACCTGGGCAACTAAGATTTCAGAGTGAAAAAAAGAGCTTAGAGTGGCATTTCAAAGGCTCTCAGCTTACTACATGTGTCATGTGACTGTGGTTACCATGGTAGTCCATGACACATTATAGATAAGTAGAAATAATAGCAGCTTGAAGAAGTAATCCTAAAAGAACGTCACTAGTAACATTCTCTTATGGCCTGTTACTGTTATTTGAGGGGGCCTTACTGACACCTCAATATTGACGGTGAAGAAGAAAAGTACTCTCTTCTGTTTGGGGGCACTCCTTTAAATGTCAAAAAAGGTTTTTAATAAAATTTAACTTTTAATGGTTCCATAAAACTTATAATTCGACATATAGACAGACAACATCAAACATTAAGGATGGACAGTTGAATGATATTTAGATATTATAGAATAAATTTGTATTCAACTGTTGGTATACACACCAGGTTAATCTGATAGGAAACAAATAATGAATAATGATCAGACAATCGGGGCTATTGTTATATATCAGCCGGGTTTCGGATTCAAATTTTCTTGTTCCTATCACCTGTGGTAAGGAAGTGATAAGCGAAATATAGATATCAGATTATTTGGCCAGAGAGAAATTGTTCCTCTCTGGTGCAGTCCGGATATTATCCCTTATAGCCTAGGCAGTCTCAGATGAGTCTATTATTCAATCAATTAGTTATACCGAGCTGCTTAGTGTGACATAGTTCAGAGATGCAGAGCCAATCTAGGTATTTAATTGCGTAGGTAACCGTTACAAGAGAGGGGGTATAAATGTAGAGATGTATATCAGAGATAAGTGACACTCACAGTCGTAAAGATTGCGCAATACAGACCCTGATACCTCAGTAATGCCCCCTTCTATACAGACCCTGATACTTCAATAATGCCCCTTCTATACAGCCCCTGACACTTCAGTAATGCTGCCTTCTATACAGCCCTTGACACCTCAGTAATGCCCCTTTTATACAGCCCTTGACATCTTAGTAATGTCCCTTCTATACAGCCCCATGACCCCTCAATAGTGCCCCCTTCTATGCAGCCCTTGACACCTCAGTAATGCCCCTTCTATACAGCCCCTGACACCTCAGTAATGCCGCTTCTATACAGCTCGACACCTCAGTAATGCCCCTTCTTTACAGCCCTTGACACCTTAGTAATGCTGCTTCTATAAAGCCCTTGACACATCCATAATGCCCCTTCTATACAGCACTTGACACCTCAGTAATGTCCCTTCTATATAGCCCCTGACACCTCAGTAATGTTCCCTTCTATACAGCCCCTGACACCTCAGTAACGCCCCTTCTATACAGCCCCTGACACCTCAGTAATGCCCCTTCTATACAGCACTTGACAACTCAGTAATGCCCCCTTCTATAGAGCCCTTGACACCTCTGTAATTATCCTTTCTATACAGCCTCTGACACATCAGTAATGCTGCCTTCTATACTGCCCCTGACACCTTAGTAATGTCCAATTCTATACAGCCCATGACGCCTCAGTAATGCCACCTTCTATACAGCCCCTGACTCCTCAGTAATGTCCCCTTCTATACCGCCCCTGACACCTCAGTAATTCCCCCTTCACTATAGCCATTGACACCTCAGTAATGCCTCCTTCTATTCAGCCCCTGA
Source organism: Crinia signifera (assembly GCF_055691185.1). Lineage (NCBI taxonomy): Eukaryota > Metazoa > Chordata > Amphibia > Anura > Myobatrachidae > Crinia > Crinia signifera. Next base: position 104,678,749 of record NC_139227.1, read on the forward strand.
CACCTCAGTAATGCCTCCTTCTATACAGCCCCTGACACCTCAGTAATGCCTCCTTCTATACAGCCCCTGACACCTCAGTAATGCCTCCTTCTATACAGCCCCTGACACCTCAGTAATGCCTCCTTCTAAACAGCCCCTGACACCTCAGTAATGCCTCCTTCTAAACAGCCCCTGACACCTCAGCAATGCCCCCTTCTATACAGCCCCCGGCACCTCAGTAATGCCACCTTCTATACAGCCCCTGACACCTCTGTAATGCCTCTTTCTATACAGCCCATGACGGCTCAGTAATGCCGCCTTCTATGCAGCCTCTGACATCTCAGTAATGCCCCCTTCTATACAGTCCCGGACACCTCAGTAATGCCCCCTTTTAAACGGCCCCTGACACCTCAGTAATGCCCCCTTCTATACAGCCTATAACACCTCAACAATTCCCCCTCATATACAGCCCTTCTATACAGCCCCTGACACCTCAGTAAGGCGACTGCCATGTGGGGGGAATCTGCCGATTTGTAGTAATTGTCGGACAAAATAGGCACAGCCTCCACATGCACTGCTGCATGTAGTAGAAAATAATTAAACACACATTTGTCTCTAATATGTTCCTCCCGAATGATTTATGGTGCTATTAATATAGAAGAGGGCTGGTCCAAAGGCCAGGCTGATGTTTGTTATGTTTGTTATGTGAGGTAATGTTTGTTATGTGAGGCCGGCCAGATATATAATGTTTGTCGGTGGAGCACTCCCATTATAGTATAATATGGATGTTATATCTATATCCGCAGCACAGCCTCACTATGTAATAATACTGACTATGGGCCAGATTCAGTAAAGCAAAAAAAAGAAACCATGTTGCTAGGCAAGGGGGATCGAGTACAATTATATTATTTCTCCGCAGGGTAAATTTTGTCTGCTTTTGCATGTAGCCCACAGATTATATATTATCTATACTTGTACAGCAACATGGGGCATTATTCAGACCTGATCGCTATGTAATAATACAGAGAATATCTGCAGAAGAGCCCCACTATATACCAATACTGAATAATATTCCAGAACAAATGTAGAAATGATGGCGCTTGACTTGTGTGTCCCACAAAATGATTTTTCTCATGATAAAGGAAAATATGAAAATAAACAAAAAATTGTGTAAGTGACACAATATAATAAATTAGAGTTGGGTAAAGCAATCCCAGGAAGAAATCGTACCGAAACTCACAATAAAGTGAAGTGCTAAAAGTGTATAACGGTTTCTTTATGGGTTACCAGTGTAAATTATATCAAATCATATACCAAAATCCAGTGGCGTAAGTCGTCGTCCCCCCCCCACCGCCGCCCCGCCAAGCACCCCCAATCCCCCGCCGCCCATGCAACCCCCCCAATCCCCTGCAGCCTTACCTATCGCGCTGGTCCCGGCGGCTCCGTTCTTCTTCTGCTGAGGACCACCACAAAATGGCCGCCCCCATACAGCAGACAGTTTCAGAGAACTGTCCCTGCGAAGCCCTAACCCAAAAGCCGGGGGGTCAGCGCATGCGCGGTTATGCGCTGACCCCCACCGACCCCTCTTACCGCACTGCCCTGCTCGGGCATTGCGATGTGTAGCCATAGGCTACAATGGACTATCGCCATATCAGAATGGCGATAGCCCAGGGGTGCGATGCCAGGCTGCCCGATGTTGATACATCAGTTTTCGGGGGTTAACCGCAAATATTAAGTGTCACCTAAATGTATCACAGGGAACTGCAGCAGGAATCTCCGATCCCTGCTGCGATCCCCCCCCTGCAGCGCCGCCGGCCGCATCCCCCATAGGTTTCTATGGGGAATGCGAAGCTGCCCAATGTATCAACATCGGGCAGCCCGGCATCGCAGCCCTGAGCTATCGCCATTCTGATATGGCAATAGCCCATTGTAGCCTATGGCTACACATCGCACTGCCGAGCGGGGCAGTGCGGTCACAGGGGTCGGCGGGGGTCAGCGCATAACCGCGCATGCGCAGACCCCCCGGCTTCCGGGTCCAGGCATCGCAGGGACGGGCTCCTTTCAGGTGATATAATCGCATTTTACAATGCGATCCTGGGCGGTAATATTCCGCCCAGATCGCATTGTAAATGCGATCAATGATAAATGGGGGCCTATGTGATAGTACTCAACCTATCCAGTCACTAGGAGCTAGTGACATCACTGAAATGGAACCAGTGAAATCACAGAGGATGCAGCCTATTCAGTCACTAGGAGCCAGTGACATCATTGAGAATGCATCCTACCCAGTCACTAGGGGCCAGAGACATCACTGAGGCATTTTGTCAGGCACCCCTATTGTGCTATGAGGCACGTCACTATTTTTGTCACTAGGATACTCATAGACAGCACTCTCATACTGACTGCTTGCACTGTAGACTACGGGTGTGTGTTTAATCCCAGTTGAGGATCAGAGCTTGACTGTAGCGTCATGTGTAACACACAATACACAGAAAGGGCCTTGTGTACAGCTGCGTCTGGGAGAATGAATGTGTATTATTCTGGATTAAGATGGAGACACTAATAAGGTAATAATCACATCACAGCGAGGAACTTTATCCTCTCTAAGAATATCATAACATTCGTTTACCAAGAATGACTCTATTGTTGTCCTTCACAAATCCTATTGTACGAAGGTTCCACACAACACAAAACTGGAACTTCACAGAAATAATTATAATAGGAAAAATATATTGTACAGTAACTTTCAGATCATGGACGTACATCATGCTGTGTCGGAACAGGGCGCCGAGATATGTGTGCGGCGCACCCACGTTTTGGGGCATGGCCTAGTGATACAGGACGTGGCCTATGTCCACGAGGCCACACCCCATTTTTGACGCTGTGGGGGCATGGCTAGCGGCTCTTTGAGCTGCTAGCTATGTCCCCAGCCCGGGTTGGGATCGTTTGGTCGAATGCATTATGGTAGAATGTCATTACATCGAATCCATTAGGTCGAATTGCTAAAAGGTCGACATGATTCTAGGTCGACATGGGAAAAGGTCGAAATGATTCTAGGTCGAAAGGTCATTAGTTCGACAGGTCATTAGGTCGACAAGGTCATTAGTTCGACATTGTCTAGGTCGACATTCACAAAGTCGACATGGGGTTTTTCACTGTTTTTTTACCTGAATGTCAACACAGTCGACATGGACACAGTTTAAAGTGCACTGCATCCCCTCGCATCGCTCGCTGCGCTCGCGATGCGTCGGGCACGGTGCCTCGCTGCGCTCGGCACACTATTTTATTCTCCCACCACGCCCTAGTGGATGGTAGGGCATGAAATACCGCCTGTCAGCACATGTCGGCTCAAAAAACAGTGAAAAACCCCATGTCGACTTTGTGAATGTCGACCTAGACAATGTCGACCTAATGACCTTGTCGACCTAATGACCTGTCGAACTAATGACCTTTCGACCTAGAATCATTTCGACCTTTTCCCATGTCGACCTAGAATCATGTCGACCTTTTAGCAATTCGACCTAATGGATTCGATGTAATGACATTCGACCATAATGCATTCGACCAAATGACCGCATCCCCCCAGCCCCACAGCATCAATTCTGCAGCCTGTGGGCCTGGGAAGTTAGGGCCTTATTATTCCGGCCGCTCCCCTAAAGCCGCCCACAATGACCGTGCTCTTGCAGACAGGTTTTTTCGCACGGAGAGACCGTCCGTGAGCGATGTGAGGTCGCCGCACCTGCGCATTGCGAAAGCTACGCATGCGCAGATGAAAAAAAACACAGATCCACCCGTATATGGTCCCACCGTACCGAGCAGAATAAGGCCCATAGTGACAGAGAGTGACAGGGGGGACTCCCAACTGCCCTTCTCACCGCGAGACACTGCTGGTCCCGGGTGGGATGCGGAAATGTCCCAAAAAAAGGGACGCTCCCACGAAAAGCAAGAGAGTTAGGAGGTATGCTGGTAGGTTAATCGGCTCCAAAAAAATTACCCTAGAATGTCTGCGTGTACATGTGGTAGGGAATCTAGATTGTAAGCTCCACTGGGGCAGGGACTGATGTGAGTGTACAAATATTCTCTGTACAGCGCTGCGGAATATGGGGGTCATTCTGGTTGATTCGCAAGGCTGCAGAGTATATCTGCAGCACAGCCCCACTATGTAAAACCCACAGTGTATAACCCTGCGCGGGTTCGCCCGCACAGGCTGCAAATGGATGTTTAGCATAAACATCCATTCGTATGCCACGGGTAACCTCCCACATCTTTCGATGGTCTCCACATGTGGAAGGTACACGCATATAAAAGTGACTTTCAAGTGCACGCTGGGTCAGATATGGGCGGGCAGCTGACAACCGGTGATGTCAGCTGCCAGTCCGCCGCACCCGTGTCACCGCCTCATTACCATGAGAACGCCCAGCGTTCTCATGGAAACGCCCATGGAACGCTGGCCGTTCCCATATGGTAATGGGGCAGCCCGGCGCCCCCGCCCTTCTCTGCCCCCCTGCACGCCATCTAGGGTGCATGCACCCAGCGAACGGAAAGTTTTCTGTGGGTGCACCCACCCTACGTCTGCACAAGTGCAGAAACGTGCCTGCACAGACGCACAACATCGGTCCTCCGTGCGACTGCACGGAGGACCAAATGAATAAGAATAAACCCCTATGTGTGTGCTATATAATAACTGGTAATAATAATCTCTGTACAGTGCTGCGGAATATGTGTGCGCTATATAAATAACTGGTAATAATAATAATAATGAAGCTGTAGCAAGTACAATGGATGACAGCCACATTAGGATAAGGTACAGGATCTGGCCTCCCCATGTATTATACCGCATTGGGGGCATTAGTGTTAGCAGCAGCAGAACTGCAGTGTAAACTCTCATTCTTCTGTGCATAGAAAATGTTTCAAGTATTACTGCTTACTGTCACTCTGATCAGTAATGATGTCCCCTATGGGGTAATCATAAAATAGTTCATATGTATCTGGACTATGGCCCTTATTCTAGTTGATTAGGATGGATGCGTATTTCGGACAGGAGCCGAGTTTTCTTAGCCCCGCCTACCGTACAGATCACTCACACCGTCCGAAAGCGGTAAGACGCCAGAGCGCACGGACCGCGAGTGGATGGTTCATGTGAACACCTCCCCCATCTGTGGGGACCTCCCCCATCCTCCGATGGTCGTCGACCATCGAATGATGGACCCAGCCGTCAGACAGCTCAGAGTGCTCTGGAGCACTTGGACATTGAAAGCAGGGATATGGGTGGCAGCTGACATCCACCTATGTCAGTTGTCCGCCCCCCCACACGTGCGTCACGGCCGCATTACCATACGCCCAGCATTTTCATAGGAATGCCCATGGTGTACGCATATGGTAATGAGCCCAAACAGCCCTTCACGCCCCTCTCCACCCCCTGCTCGGATGGTTCCGTAAGATCATTTTATGCCCGGACCTCACTCCGTGTTCGGACGTGCGAGGCGTTCCCACATGCGCAAATACCAATCAACGGCTGTCCGACCGCACGCGGAGCCGTCCGACTTAAACAGAATAAGGGCCAATGTGTAATACCAGGGATAACACGCTGAGCCGTATCCGGTGCCATGTGTAATACGCTGAGCCGTATCCGGTGCCATGTGTAATACGCTGAGCCGTATCCGGTGCCATGTGTAATACGCTGAGCCGTATCCGGTGCCACGTGTAATACGCTGAGCCGTATCCGGTGCCACGTGTAATACGCTGAGCCGTATCCGGTGCCATGTGTAATACGCTGAGCCGTATCCGGTGCCATGTGTAATACGCTGAGTCGTATCCGGTGCCATGTGTAATACGCTGAGCCGTATCCGGTGCCATGTGTAATACGCTGAGCCGTATCCGGTGCCATGTGTAGTAATAATAATAATAATAAATATTATTTTATTTATATACAGTAGCGCTCTTTCTACAATATGACTCAAGGCGCTTAACAGAATAAATGTAATACAATAGAGGAACAATGAAGTACAGAAAAGCTTTTCATAAACAATACTTAATATAATTACACACATGTTTGAATAAACAGGAAAGTCTTGAGTCTCTTTTTGAAGGGTTCTAGATTTGGGGCCTCTCGAACTGTGCCCAAGTACTATAGAGATGAATTACGGGAGATTGTAGACACTGCTAAACCCCCACTATGGGCTAAGCGATCTAGACAGAAATAAGGGAAAAATCTCCCCATGTGGGCCTTAAAACTAACACTGACATATATACTAGTGTGGTGATGTCACTGCAGATGCAGCTTTATTGGGAATGAGCCACTAAGTCACCTGCGTTGGAACGTCCTGGAGAGTGACGGAATATTTATACTGTGTTACTCAGTTATTAGGGAGGAGGGATAATCCTGGACGCGGCACATGGCCCAGCTCCGAGCAGTGCAGTAGAAAGGCCTCTGTATCTGCGTTAGTGTGAGCCAGCTCGTGTGCAGCCTTTCATCATACAACTAATTACAGCGGGGAGAGACAGGAGGATCCCAGTGTGCGCTGGGTGTGGGCTGGGAAACTAACACAAACCTTCTCATGTGATACTGTGGCCACATTTCTCAGTGCTTATCGAGATATCCTGCCATGCTATATCACATGGTGTTACCTACAGGCAGGTACTGTACACCTGAGCTACCTGCAGTGCTCAACTGCTGTCCTGCTGCTATAGCACATGTATTATGTGTATGTTCCTGTAGTGTTACATACAGGCAGGTACACCTGAGCTACCTGCAATGCTCCGCTGCTGTCCTGCTGCTATATCACATTTATTATGTGTATGTTCCCATAGTGTTACCTACAGGCAGGTACTGTACACCTGAGCTACCTGCAGTGCTCCCCTGCTGTCCTGCTGCTATATCACATGTATTATGTGTATGTTCCCATAGTGTTACCTACAGGCAGGTACTGTACACCTGAGCTACCTGCAGTGCTCAACTGCTGTCCTGCCACTGCTATATCACATGTATTATGTGTATGTTCCCGTAGTGTTATCTACAGGCAGGTACTGTACACCTGAGCTACCTGCAGTGCTCCCCTGCTGTCCTGCCACTGCTATATCACATGTATTATGTGTATGTTCCCGTAGTGTTACCTACAGGCAAGTACTGTACACCTGAGCTACCTGCAGTGCTCCCCTGCTGTCCTGCTGCTATATCACATGTATTATGTGTATGTTCCCATAGTGTTACCTACAGGCAGGTACTGTACACCTGAGCTACCTGCAGTGCTCAACTGCTGTCCTGCCACTGCTATATCACATGTATTATGTGTATGTTCCCGTAGTGTTATCTACAGGCAGGTACTGTACACCTGAGCTACCTGCAGTGCTCCCCTGCTGTCCTGCCACTGCTATAGCACATGTATTATGTGTATATTCCTGTAGTGTTACATACAGGCAGGTACACCTGAGCTACCTGCCGTGCTCCCCTGCTGTCCTGCTGCTATATCACATGTATTATGTGTATGTTCCCATAGTGTTACCTACAGGCAGACTGTACACCTGATCTACCTGCAGTGCTCCCCTGCTGTCCTGCCACTGCTATATCACATGTATTATGTGTATGTTCCCGTAGTGTTATCTACAGGCAGGTACTGTACACCTGAGCTACCTGCAGTGCTCCCCTGCTGTCCTGCCACTGCTATAGCACATGTATTATGTGTATATTCCTGTAGTGTTACATACAGGCAGGTACACCTGAGCTACCTGCAGTGCTCCCCTGCTGTCCTGCTGCTATATCACATGTATTATGTGTATGTTCCCATAGTGTTACCTACAGGCAGACTGTACACCTGAGCTACCTGCAGTGCTCAACTGCTGTCCTGCTGCTATAGCACATGTATTATGTGTATGTTCCTGTAGTGTTACATACAGGCAGGTACACCTGAGCTACCTGCAGTGCTCACCTGCTGTCCTGCTGCTGCTATATCACATGTATTACGTGTATGTTTCCATAGTGTTACCTACAGGCATGTACTGTACACCTGAGCTACCTGCAAGTGCTCACCTGCTGTCCTCTCGCTGCTATATCACATGTATTATGTGTATGTTCCCGTAGTGTTACCTACAGGCAGGTACTGTACACCTGAGCTACCTGCAGTGCTCACCTGCTGTCCTGCCACTGCTATATCACATGTATTATGTGTATGTTCCCGTAGAGTAACCTACAGACAGGTACACCTGAGCTACCTACAGTGCTCACCTGCTGTGCTGCCACTGCTATATCACATGTATTACGTGTATGTTCCCATAGTGTTACCTACAGGCAAGTACACCTGAGCTACCTGCAGTGCTCCCCTGCTGTCCTGCCGCTGCTATATCACATGTATTATGTGTATGTTCCCGGTGTGTTACCTACAGGCATGTACTATACCTGAGCTACCTGCAGTGCTCCCCTGCTGTCCTGCCGCTGCTACAGTATATCACATGTATTATGTGTATGTTCCCATAGTGTTACCTACAGGCAGGTTCACCTGAGCTACCTGCAGTGCTCACCTGCTGTCCTGTTGCTGCTATATCACATGTATTACGTGTTTGTTCCCATAGTGTTACCTACAGGCATTTACTGTACACCTGAGCTACCTGCAGTGCTCACCTGCTGTCCTGCCGCTGCTACAGTATATCACATGTATTATGTGTATGTTCCCGTAGTGTTACCTGCAGGCAGGTACACCTGAGCTACCTGCAGTGCTCACCTGCTGTCCTGCCGCTACTATATCACATGTATCATGTGTATGTTCCCGCAGTGTTACCTACAGGCAGGTACTGTACCTGAGCTACCTGCAGTGCTCACCTGCTGTCCTGCCACTGCTATATCACATGTATTATGTGTATGTTTCCATAGTGTTACCTAGAGGCAGGTACACCTGAGCTACCTGCAGTGCTCACCTGCTGTCCTGCCGCTACTATATCACATGTATCATGTGTATGTTCCCGCAGTGTTACCTACAGGCAGGTACTGTACCTGAGCTACCTGCAGTGCTCACCTGCTGTCCTGCCACTGCTATATCACATGTATTATGTGTATGTTTCCATAGTGTTACCTAGAGGCAGGTACACCTGAGCTACCTGCAGTGCTCACCTGCTGTCCTGCCACTGCTATATCACATGTATTATGTGTATGTTCCCTCAGTGTTACCTACAGGCAGGTACTGTACCTGAGCTAACTGCAGTGCTCACCTGCTGTCCTGCCACTGCTATATCACATGTATTATGTGTATGTTTCCATAGTGTTACCTAGAGGCAGGTACACCTGAGCTACCTGCAGTGCTCACCTGCTGTCCTGCCGCTGCTATATCACATGTATTATGTGTATGTTTACATAGTGTTACCTAGAGGCAGGTACACCTGAGCTACCTGCAGTGCTCACCTGCTGTCCTGCTGCTGCTATATCACATGTATTATGTGTATGTACCGCGCAGCCACAATCCAACATGACCTGTGCACTGCCAGCCACAATCCGACAAGACCTGTGCACCGCGCAGCCACAATCCAACATCACCTGTGCACCGCGCAGCCTCAATCCAACATGACCTGTGCACCGCACAGCCTCAATCCAACATGACCTGTGCACCGCGCAGCCACAATCCAACATCACCTGTGCACCGCGCAGCCTCAATCCAACATGACCTGTGCACCGCGCAGCCACAATCCAACATCATCTGTGCACCGCGCAGCCTCAATCCAACATGACCTGTGCACCGCGCAGCCACAATCCAACATGACCTGTGCACCGCGCAGCCACAATCCAACATGACCTGTGCACCGCGCAGCCACAATCCAACATCATCTGTGCACCGCGCAGCCACAATCCAACTTGAAACGTGCACCGCACAGCCACAATCCAACATCACCTGTGCACCGCGTAGCCACAATCCAACTTGACCCGTGCAGTGGCAAACGCAGGATTTTCAGAAGGGGGTTTCCAGAGAGGGGTGGAGCAAAGCACAGAGATGGACACTTAGGTGACCCAGTATATGCCGGGACAGTTAAAGTATTATAGATAGACCAAATGTATATAAATAATAATAAAATATAAAATATATATATATATATATATATATATATATATATATATATATATATATATATACACACACACACACACACTTACAGGGGCAGCAACAGCAGTATAGACCCCTGGGCATAGCAATGTATTGGGGCCCCTACCTATCCTCCAGCGGTAGGGGTGGGGGAAGCTTTGATGCCCCGCGGGTGGTAGGGGGTATTATATCAATCGCTCAGCATGTAGGGCCTGGATCAGTAATTTCCACTAATTACCCCTTTACTGCACAGATGGTGGGAGATAAGGTGGGAGAAGGGGGCATTGGGCTGAATGAAGGGGTTCTGTTACATAACTTCCTGGGTGGTAGAGGATGTTTAATATGCAGAGGAGGGTGTATAGTGGAGTGGGCTTATTATTCATAATTTTCTGGTGGGAGGACAGCTTGCTTGACTGCAGATATCTCCAGTTACCGGAAATAGATTTCTTAGATTTTAATGGAATTAAAAAACAGATAATCCCACCTACCAAATGGTATTGGGGACTAGGGGATCAGAGTTCAGGAGGCAGAGCAATCTGCCAACGAGCATATAAAACTACATACCAGGTGTGTGGAGCTGGAGCAGTAACCAGCTGCTGGAAGGCTGATACAGTATCTCTGGTTCTGGGAACAGTAGAGGCAAGTTACTAGTGTTGATTAAAGGGGGAGAGTCCCAGCTTTTGGAATATATCCTCAGAAAAACTCTAAGTCAGAAAGAACCTGAAATATCTGACTGGGAAGAGCAATTAACAGGCTTGGATGGGGACCACTGCTTTGAAGTCAGATATCTCTGGTTCCCAAGGGCCGATTTTTAAAATTCTTGTACCCATGGAAAGAGGGGACCCTCAGCTTTTAGCCTATGGTCCTTAGACGCCTGGGGGGGTTTCTGGGTACCCAGAAACCCCCCCTGCGTGCGCTACTGCCGTGCACCGCGCAGCCACAATCCAACATCACCTGTGCACTGCGCAGCCACAATCCAACATGACCTGTGCACCGCGCAGCCACAATCCAACATGACCTGTGCACCACGCAGCCACAATCCAACATGACCTGTGCACCGCGCAGCCACAATCCAACATGACCTGTGCCCTGCACAAACACGCACACACCTGGGGGTTATTCTGGTTGACTTGCATGGCTGCGATTTCGCCGCCATGCGAATGCCGCCAGACGCCGCTTGCGGATGCCAGTACACCCCCCCCCCCTTCGCACGCTGGGTTCATTTGCCAGGCATGCAAATGGATGTTTACCATCACACCCAGTTTATGCACATGCACAGATATGCGGCTGCGCATGCACATGCGCCCAACATTGAACCCTGTGCGAATGAACGGACCCAGAATAACCCCCCTGCCTGCTCATGCCCCCCATAATGGTGATACAGAGTTACGCAACTATACCGGAAATAGCTACGTAGGAGATACCATGACAAACATCTCAGAAGTTAAGAAGAGTGTAGGCTGCTATACGACGATACATCGTGGTTCAGTGTCAAACTCTGATGCAGCCACGTGCTGTGCTGATGTAACAAGAGGTGCCACGGATCCTCAGAGAGTTAGGAAATTGTTTGGCACAGCTGAGGTTGGCATTTTCCAATATGTAACAACAAATGCCATCTGCATTAGCTGCTCAACTTAATGAGCAGTTCTGCCCCATAACTCCCAGGTTACCCAGCGGCTCGTAGATGTTATCATTCTGAATGAACATGCCCAGGGTTGCAACAGTAATTGAAGCCAGGTAATATTTACGCCAGGCGTTGTTCGTCTTGGCACAGACAGACAGATTTTTCAGCAAAGTCAAAGCACAGAGAAATGAGTTGGACGCTTGCGTCTCAGGATCAAATGATGAAACCACTATTTGATATTGATACATACAGTATGTCAGAGGCTGTTTATTACTGAGCAGTGTCACATGCATGAATGAGCTGACTTAATGGACGGGATGTAATGTGGGATGTCGGTTGAACTCGGATGGGTTTTTTTTTATATTGTAAAATCACTTACAAGCAGCATTATTGTATTGTTGATGTGCTGCAAGGAAAAGCATTTCTAACTGAGCAAACACAGAGGTCTACATGGACGAAGGTCGACATGACTGAAGGTTGACATGACTGAAGGTCAACATGACTGAAGGTCTATATGCACGAAAGTTGACATGACCGAAGGTCGACTTGGGTTAGGTGGACATTGGTCGACACAAGTATTAGGTAGCCATGGGGAAGGTTGACAGTCAAAAGGTTGACATGGGGTTTTTCACTTTTTGTTTGAGCCGACGTGCCGACAGGCAGTATTTCATGCCCTAGCACCCACTAGGGCGTGGTGGAAGAATAAAAGAGTGTGTTGAGAGTAGCGAGCCATGCGAGGGGATGCGGTGCACTATTTTAGTGTCCATGTCGACTGTGTCGACATACGGGACAAAAAAAAAAGGGAAAAACCACGTGGACCTTTGGACTGTCGACCTTCCTCGTGTCGACCTAATGCTTGTGTCGACCCAATGACATGTTGACTAAACCCATGTGGACATGCAGTCATGTAGACCTTCATGCATGTCAAACTTCAGTGGTCGACTTAATGCTTGGGAACCTAATGTATGTCTATCCAATGATCCCATTCTGATTCATATTTTGCAGAACAGTGATTTAGTACATACACAAGGACAGTGAGGTCACAGCAGCTCAACTGACTGCAGTCACAACATTGTTTGCCTATCCCTTAGAGCAATCTGGGCACATTTCCCCCCCGATTCTGAGGCATCAGACAGAGAAATCAGGTGAAAACGAAAGTGCCCAAATTGCATGTGTCGACTCCCAATTCTGATCCAATGTGCGATCCTGTGCGCATCGAATCACAGTTCCAGGGCTGCAGCTTTATGTGATCTCCTCTAATATCAGATAAATGACTGACATTCCCTCAGTATCAGCTGGGAGACACATATACCCAGAAATATGTACAAGCAGTGGTCTCCAGCCCATGAGAACAGACAGCATTAGTGCTGCACACCAACAATCCTCCCGGATGGTAATTCATAGATATGTGCGAAATATTCAGAACTATTCAAATAGATACGCCCTTCTTCCACTGCGGCTCTACTCATACCATACACTGGGGCAGATGTATTAAGCCGTAAAAAGAGATAAATGCAAGCGTGATAAAGAGAGATAAACATCCAGCCATTCACATCCTAACTGCCATGTTACAGGCTGTGTTTGAAAAAAGTCAGTAAGGATCTGATTGGCTGGATGTTTATCTCTCTTTGGGCCAGATGCACTAAGATTCAAAAGTGATAAAATGGAGAGTGATAAACAGCCAGCCAATCAGCTCCTACCTGCTGTGTTTGAAAACTGTCAGGCAGGGCCCCCATTTATCATGATCGCATTTACAATGCGATCTAGGCGGAATATTACCGCCCAGGATCGCATTGTAAAATGCAATCATATCGGGGCAATGTATCAATTTTAAGGGCGCAGGGACAGGGCTCCGAAAGGAGCCCGTCCCTGCGAAGCCCTGACCCGGAAGTCGGGGGGTCTGCGCATGCACGGTTATGCGCTGACCCCCGCCAACCCCTGTGCCCTGCTCGGCAGTGCGATGTGTAGCCATAGGCTACAATGGGCTATCGCCATATCAGAATGGCGATAGCCCAGGGGTGCGATGCCGGGCTGCCCGATGTTGATACATCGAGCAGCTTCGCATCCCCCATAGAAACCTATGGGGGATGGGGCCGGCGGCGCTGAAGGGGGGATCGCAGCAGGTATCGGAGATTCCTGCTGCGGTCCCCCTATGATACATTTAGGGGATACGTAATATTTGCTGCTAAACTTTAGACGCAAATATGGTTTGATAAATGGGCCCCTTAGTGCATCTGGCCCAATACCACCCTTGCATTTATCTCTTGTTAAGGCTTAATACATCTGCCCCACTGTGACAAGAATATATTACATAAAGTGCGAGTTTAGTGGGGATGTTGCCCACAGCAAACAGATTCTGGCTATTATCGTGCTAAATTAATGATAAGTACAATCTTATTGGTTGCTACCGGCAACATCACCACTTCTAAAAACCCAAAGTTTAGTAAATATACCTCCAAGAACAGCAATCACTTAGACCAGAGGTGCTCAAACTGGGTCCTCAGGACCCCACACAGTTCACGTTTTCCAGGTCACCCAGCAGGTGCACAGGTGCATTCATTCCCCACCGACACGTTTTAAAAGATCCACAGGTGGAGCTAATTTTTTCACTAGTGATTCTGGCCCTCATTCTAGTAGAATCGGTACCCGGCGTGTTTGCACGGGTGACCAATGTTTAAGCTCTACGCATATTCTTATATGCGCATGCACAGAAGCCCCGCACATGCACATATTCTCATATGCGCATGTGCAGGGCTTCTATGCGGGCGCCTTTGCCGACTTGCATAGTCGGCATGGTGCTCGCACAGGCAGGGGTAGGGTGAAGGGTGGAGGCCAGCAGGAGGCGAATGCCCTGCGTTTCCGGGGTGTACCCACAAATATGCTGGGTGTGCCCAGAAAAACCCAGTGTGAAAAACCCGATGTCTGCCGGGAGCGGGTGGCTGACGCAACGGGATGCGGTTAGTCTCGGACCTGGACGCGGCAAGTCTAAATCAGCCCAGACTGATTTTGATTTGCAAGCAGGGCAGAAATAATTGTGACGGTCGCATTCGCACGCCCGGGGGCTCACTATGCAGCAAATTACTGCTGCACAGCGAGCCAGCCCAAATGACCCCGTATATGAGGAGACCTGCAAAACATGCACCGAGGACCGAGTTTCAGAACCCGACTACCCCAAATCTGCAGAGCCCCGTTAAGTGTTGGGGCTGATGGGATCGGGTGATATTTTATTAATCTGCTTTGCTGCAGTGGGGAAGACAGCAATGCATTTTTCCTTCCTATGTGAACACCTACATGTACTTATGTGGCGCGGTGTGTTCTTTTTGTTGTTCTCGTTTGCAGACAGCATCCTCATAAAATAGCACAAGGTTCCCAGGATGAAAGGAGAAGAAGCTACAGCCGGGCAGCTGATAACTGGCAGCTATTACTGCGCCTCTAATGTTCCAGGCAACGCCACTAAATTACTACTAAAAGCGATTGCTCCAGAAGGTGCCTGTCACTGCAGGCCCATAAACCACGCAGCTACAGTAAGTACATGTAGTGGATGGCAGACATGTCGCAGAACATGAAGTCTTCTTATCTATAGTATGAGTCTATGACTAAGAGAGTAAACAGAGCGATGTGCTCTGTAATTATACACACATCCACCAGTCAGTCCGGGGACTGATCTATTATTCAGCTGTTCCTGGTGAGGTCTAAGGTTCCTTCCTTCTTTAGCACACAGTCTGTCACTGCAGAAAGGTGGAGCGGCGCTCGCTTATAATGCACAATATTTGCTGATGTGAGTGACGGTGTTGTGGCTGCCAAATTCCCCAATCAGCGAGTCCTGGGTTAGCTCAGCAACTGGTAACAACAAAGTCACAACAAAACTTCAGCAAATTATATGTGGTCTGGCAGTATTCCACACTATGTCATCTGTAACCCACGCTGTGCGCATCTATCCGTCAGTATCCCGCGCTGTGCACCTCTATACCGCTGTGACAAGGATCACATATACTGGGATTCAAATGAAGACTTTGATCTTTATTTTGTACAGCAGGTCACAGCATACCAGATGAATTCCATAGGCAAGCGTAGTTACAGGCAGCAGTATACAGGTAATCCCAGCATAAACAGAGTCTTGCAAAAGCTCCAGTGGTGCCTACCATAGCCCACACCCCATCCTATCGTTTGGGCAGCTAATCCACCATCATTTGCACTCTGTCCTGGAAACACTTATAACAGGAGATCACAGGTGCTGCTGATTACACACCTGACTTCTGCTTGTACTCCCACACTGTGCGCATCTATCCACCAGAATTCCACGCTGTGCGCCTCTATCCGGCAGTATCCCACACTGTGCGCCTCTATCCGGCAGTATCCCATACTGTGCGCCTCTATCTGGCAATATCCCACGCTGTGCGCCTCTATCCGGCAGTATCCCACGCTGTGCGCCTCTATCTGGCAATATCCCACGCTGTGCGCCTCTATCCGGCAGTATCCCACGCTGTGCGCCTCTATCTGGCAGTATCCCACACTGTGCGCCTCTATCCGGCAGTATCACACACTGTGCGCCTCTATCCGGTAGTATCCCACACTGTGCGCCTCTATCTGGCAGTATCCCATACTGTGCGCCTCTATCTGGCAGTATCCCACGCTGTGCGCCTCTATCCGGCAGTATCCCACACTGTGCGCCTCTATCTGGCAGTATCCCATGCTGTGCACCTCTATCTGGCAGTATCCCATGCTGTGCACCTCTATCTGGCAGTATCCCATGCTGTGCACCTCTATCTGGCAGTATCCCATGCTGTGCACCTCTATCTGGCAGTATCCCACGCTGTGCGCCTCTGTCTGGCAGTATCCCACGCTGTGCGCCTCTATCTGGCAGTATCCCATGCTGTGCACCTCTATCTGGCAGTATCCCATACTGTGCGCCTCTATCTGGCAGTATCCCACGCTGTGCGCCTCTATCCGGCAGTATCCCACGCTGTGCGCCTCTATCTGGCAGTATCCCACACTGTGCGCCTCTATCCGGCAGTATCCCACGCTGTGCGCCTCTATCCGGCAGTATCCCACGCTGTGCGCCTCTATCCGGCAGTATCCCACACTGTGCGCCTCCATCCGGTAGTATCCCACACTGTGTGCCTCTATCTGGCAGTATCCCATACTGTGCGCCTCTATCTGGCAGTATCCCACGCTGTGCGCCTCTATCCGGCAGTATCCCACACTGTGCGCCTCTATCTGGCAGTATCCCACGCTGTGCGCCTCTATCTGCCAGTATTTATTTATTTACAGTTTCTTATATAGCGGCAGCATATTCTGTTGCACTTTACACTTAAAAACAACAGTGATTAAACAAACTGGGTAGAAACAAACCGACATAGAGGCAGGAGGGCCCTTACAATCTATAGTATCCCGCGCTGTGCGGCATACTGAAGGGTGTTTCAGGTCAGGTGACATCACCCATCAACTTATTGGGAAGCCCAGGATCTGAGCATTGTGTACCTAGTGGAGGGGGCCATGTTGGCGGATCTGCGCTTATGGGCACAGGGCAAGTTCTCAGCCGCAGCTCGTGTCTTATAAAGTTTTGCAATTTGGTCCTTATTAAAGTCTGTTGCTCAGACAGAAGAACGGATGTACAGTCACACTGTGCTCGCTCCCCAATAACAGATCTTGTGGTAGATGTGACAATAAGAGCGTAGCGGAGGCTGAACTGCAAGTGACAGGATGCTGGTGCATGGGGACACACAAGTCTTATCCTGCAACGGTCTGTTCCACCAATCAGCTGCCAGCAATCCCATCTGACCTATGGCACACCGCCGTAGCAGCGCAACCAGGTCACACAGAGGTCAGGAATGCATTTTTCCTGACCTCTGACCCTGACATAGTAATTTAGCATTTACAGTAAATGCAAAATGTGTACTAAACTGCAGTACAAAATCAGAGAGAGATCCACAGACCATATATATATGACATCACTTCCTGGAGTATACAGAGAGCGCCCCATACAGTCATTTCTTAATATGCCAATAACCACAAGCCAGTGCATGTAACCACTCATGGTATGTATTCTCATTTAACAAGGACAACATGAGTCTGCGGGTGGTTAATAGGACATTTTACAGGAGTAATGCATTATCAAAAGGCAGCAATTATCAGTTAAAAGTATATGCTAGACGCATATTTATTATCCTTTATTTAAATAGTGCCAGCACATACCGGCGCGTTTTACAATGCAGTTATATAGGCTGAGCTGTACATGTGCGTATCGCTGGTGAGATTTGGGAATGCTTCCTGGGGACTCGGCTAAAACCCCCATCGTGTCAGGTGGAATGCAGTCAAAATACAGACGGTCAAAATACCGATACCATTGGCAAACAGACAAAATACCGACACGTTCAAAATGCCGACATTTACAATGCTGACACGTCAAAACGTCGACATGAGTTTTTCAAGATTTTTTTCTTTGAAACCGACTTGTTCGATCCAAGTGGGCGTAGGGTTAGATTACAAAAGTGTGCCAAGTGCAGCGAGGTACACTTATACGGTGCCTTATGTCGACATTATGACATGTCAACAATTTTTCTGTTGTTATTTTGACAATGTTGACATTTTTGGCAATATCAGCATTTTGAACATGTCAGTATTTTGACTGTCTGACAATGCTTGCTGGTATTTTGTTCATCGGGATCCCGAAGAGGGCAGCCAGGAAGTCGGCAACTCTGATATACAGTAAATACAATCCACTTAGTTTTTAATTTATTTCCATATTTCTTTTGACATAGCCGTGATTTTAAATGGTTTGGGAACCACTGAGCGAACCCCTTATGAACATACAGTATGACAAGAATTAAATGCAGAGCAAGAGAAGTTGTGCAGCCTGCACGGCATCATTTCACCCCTCTACCCTGGGCAAGGGCACCAATTTATTCACCCACTAATCCAGGCCTGTGCACAGTTATGTATATACACAGAATGTGTACATAACACAGAAGCTAAGAACGGCACACCATATGAGAAGTGATATGGCGCATTTGTCTTTACTCATACAATAAGGCAAACAGATACTAATATTACACCCAGCACGAATGAGAAGTGGTGCTGTGCAGTTATCCACAGCAGAGTTCAACCCCCTGTGCTACATTTACTTCCAGTAGTACAGCACAGATTCAAATGTCTGTTACAATCAAAAGGTTAAATGAATTGAGCTGAGGTTTTGTACAATGGCAGATACCACGCAGGGTTTAAAGTCAGGTTTTAAAATGTCAACTTAGCGGAAACTGACGCGTTTTGCCATCTATAGAAACGCGGCTTCGGAAATGGCAGAATCACTGTAATTGGGTGATGTATAACTGCACTGAATACCTACAGATGCCAGACAAATAAAGGGTATATCTTAAACATTTATAGACACACAGGGTCCATTTGGTAAACAGATTCAGGGGCACATGGGGGGAAATTTACACTTATTAGGGTATATTTGGGAACATGATACAAGACAGGGTACATGGTAAACGCAACATTAAAAGGGTCTATAAGAATCATTGCATACAGAACAAGAAAAGTGGTACTGTGCTGTCCCATTTAAATACAGAATAAACCCAAATTCTCAGAACTACATCCTGCATAGAGACCTGCTTCGGTAACGTTGTACATTCATACAGAACAGGAACTTACGGTGAGGACAGCATGTAGCTTGCAGCGAGAAGTTGTACTGTGCCCTTGGCCTGGTATAAAATAAGAGTCCGTTACTAAGGCAGAGAACTCCCAGTTTATCTTTGTGAAATGTTTCGGAGAGCAGCAAAGTCCCATAGAGCCTGAATCAGCAATGGGTCCCTGTGTGGGAGAATGAATCACCTACATCTGGAAACAGATCATCATTTCTCACCCTGGGAAGACAAGCACCCCGGTACGCAGATTAGCATACTTCCATCATGTATGTATCAGTATCCCTGACTCAGCCACTTGTATGACACACCGTCTATGTACAGCACCAGCTGTAATCACACTTATCGCAGGTTATGCTCATTCAGAACTTTGGTCAGCTCGGCAAATAAGGACTTTATACTGTATAAGGGTCCGATAAGGCTGACGGCCCTTCCCAGATATTGGTTCAGGAGAAAAGCTGGAAAGGGGTGCAGCAGATGAGGGTGTGAACGTGTGCCCAGTAATCAGTTACCCGAATACGACAGTCCATGTATAGTTTTACCATTTCCATTGTTCTAGTGATCAGTAAAGTTGATCTAAGAGGTAGGAGTACAGTTCCATTGTGTTCCATCCATTACCTTTCTGATAATTATTATTATTATTGTTATTGCCACTGTTTTGGGAATGCATGGGTTGGATCTAGGCTGCAGTCCTGGATTTCTGCTGAAATAAATGTTCTATGCATGAAGTGCTCAGCATGGACAAGTCCCAGGCCTATGATAACCTAGTTACTATGTGATGACAGCCAGCCCCAGCCAGCTCCCCTTATGAATATTATACCTTTTTTTTCTAATTAGAGAATTATGGAAGATATTGACGTCAGGCCCCAGAGAAAGTAACGTTACGTTATTCACTATGATACAGGTGGGCATGTGTGATGTGACAGCCTGGGTATTGGGGTTTGGTTGTCAGTGTGGCTTTCAGCAAGTTAAATACACAACGGCAATGAATAAATGATTTATCAGGACCTGAATGACACCTGGGAACAAGATCCCAAACACAGAAACTCAGTGACCAAGTATCCCGGCAGTACAGAGCTCCTGTTACAGGTGTACTGTGTCCAGGAACAGGAGCCCAATCACTGGTGTGACATCTCCGCTGGTGAGAGCCTCCTGCCCCAGGATCTATACTAACCTCACTGGTGAATGCCTCCTGCCCCAGGGGCTATACTAACCTCACTGGTGAGTGCCTCCTGCCCCAGGGGCTATACTAACCTCACTGGTGATAGCCTCCTGCCCCAGGATCTATACTAACCTCACTGGTGATAGCCTCCTGCCCCAGGATCTATACTAACCTCACTGGTGAGTGCCTCCTGCCCCAGGGGCTATACTAACCTCACTGGTGAGTGCCTCCTGCCCCAGGGGCTATACTAACCTCACTGGTGAGTGCCTCCTGCCCCAGGATCTATACTAACCTCACTGGTGAGTCCCTCCTGCCCCAGGGGCTATACTAACCTCACTGGTGAGTGCCTCCTGTCCCAGGGGCTATACTAAGCTCACTGGTGAATGCCTCCTGCCCCTGGATCTATACTAACCTCACTGGTGAGTGCCTCCTGCCCCAGGGGCTATACTAACCTCACTGGTGAGTGCCTCCTGCCCCAGGGGCTATACTAACCTCACTGGTGAGTGCCTCCTGCCCCAGGGGCTATACTAACCTCACTGGTGAGTGCCTCCTGCCCCAGGGGCTATACTAACTTCACTGGTGAGTGCCTCCTGCCCCAGGGGCTATACTAACCTCACTGGTGAGTGCCTCCTGCCCCAGGGGCTATACTAACCTCACTAGTGAATGCCTCCTGCCCCAGGTGTCATACTAACCTCACTGGTGACTGCCTCCTGCCCCAGGTGTCATACTAACCTCACTGGTGACTGCCTCCTGCCCCAGGTGTCATACTAACCTCACTGGTGACTGCCTCCTGTCCCAGGTGTCATACTAACCTCACTGGTGACTGCCTCCTGCCCCAGGTGTCATACTAACCTCACTGATGACTGCCTCCTGCCCCAGGGGCTATACTAACCTCACTAGTGAATGCCTCCTGCCCCAGGGGCTATACTAACCCACACTGGTGAGTGCCTCCTGCCCCAGGTGTCATACTAACCTCACTGGTGACTGCCTCCTGCCCCAGGTGTCATACCTCTGTTACTGATGAATGCCCTGTCACTGGGAATATTGCCCCATGTCACACTGGGATAACTGCCCCTGATACTGGGAACGCTAGCCCATTACTGTTACTTATGAGTACCCCCTACAACAGGTGTACATTAGTAACCCCTGCCCCTGATACCACAGCACTTTATACAGAGCCATGTAACTGATATAGTCCCCCTATAACTGCCCCCATAAGGACTGGTAATAACTACTATTACCCCCTGCACTGGTTGAGCACCTGTCCTGTAACTCATGCAGGACTACCGCCTCCCCCCGCCCCGTCTATGTTACCTCTATGACACCCCACATAGGGTGCAGGCTGCTGGTAGGAGCCCCCGCTGTCCTTGGTCGCACACACACATCATCCACAGGTTCCTTACCATGAGATGATTCCTAGAGCCCCATGTAGGGGGCAGCAGGACCCTCAGCCATAGTGTCACAGTGCTCAGGGAGTGTATATATATAGATCCCAGCAGCAGGCAGTGTATATAGATCCCAGCAGCAGGCAGCCAGCGCAGTCTGACAGCTCAGCTCACATTGCCGCTGCTCCCTGTGTGTAGTAGGAGTGCCACTGAGTGGGTGCAACTGTCTGCTCTCAGCCAACCACAGGCCATAGACTGAGCAGACCGACAGGAGGTAGGGCCCGCCCCCCAGCTGTCACTCTAGTGCTGGGAGTATTATGTAAATGTTTCGTTCCTGGGTACTTGTGAAGTAACAAACAATCTGCAGTTCCATAATCTCACAGTATATGCCTATGTATGTATGTATGTATGTTTATACTGTAGGTATTTATTATCCCATTATATGCCTATGTACAGTATGTATGTATGAATTCTCCCAGTATCTGCCCATGTATGTATTCTGCTAGTATCTGACTGTGTACAGTATGTATGTATGTATGTATGTATGTATTAAATGCCTATGTACAGTATGTATGAATGTATTATGCCAGTATTTCCTGTGTACAGTATGTATGTAGCATTCATATCTAATTTCATCCCATCTGGTGGTACTGCCATGCTATGGAAGTCTATCCGGTACTTGTTTCCTAGCACGGCCACACCGATTTGTATCCGGGTGATCTTGTCGGAAAAATCGCGTCGGTCGCATCGCATGCGACCAAATCGCATGCGATGCGACCGACGCGATCGACACGATTTTTACATTGAATCAAATGTGAATAGGGTCCCTGGGACCCTATTTTACATTGGATTCAATGTAAAGTATTCCCCAGACCCCCAATTTTACCCCCTCAACGGCACCCCACGATTGACGCCAACCCGAAGCGTGGCGAGCGCAGCGAGCCCGCGAGGGGCGGCGGTACGCGTCCTCCGTCCTTTTCATACCCCCACTATCTACGTCGGCGTGGAGTTGAGAATATAAAGTGTGGCGAGCGCAGCGAGCCACCGAGCCCGAAGCGTGGTGAGCGCAGCGAGCCCCGCAGGGGGGCGCGTATAACTTCACAGGTATACGCGTCCCCTAACGGGGCTCGCTGCGCTCGCCACGCTTCGGGCACTATTTTTTTTCTCCCCCCACGCTTTGGTGGATGGTAAGGCATGAAATATCGCCTGACGACACATGTCGGCTCAAAAAACAATCAAAAACCCCATGTCGACCTAATGACCCTGTCAACCTTACCCAGGTCAACCTAATGACCCTGTCGACTTAAGTCATGTCGCCCTAAATGCATGTCGACCTAATGGTATCGGCCTAATGCTTGTCGACCATCATGCTGGTGACCCAATGACCGTATCCCGTATGTAATCTCCCGGCATCTGCCTATGTATGTATTCTCCCAGCATCTGCCTGTGTATAAAATCTCCCGGCATCTGCCTATGTATGTATTCTCCCAGCATCTGCCTGTGTCTGTATTCTCCTGGCATCTGCCTATGTATGTAATCTCCCAGCATCTGCCTGTGTATGTATTCTCCCAGCATCTGCCTGTGTCTGTATTCTCCTGGCATCTGCCTATGTATGTAATCTCCCAGCATCTGCCTGTGTATAAAATCTCCCAGCATCTGCCTATGTATGTATTCTCCCAGCATCTGCCTGTGTCTGTATTCTCCTGGCATCTGCCTGTGTATGTATTCTCCCGGCATCTGCCTGTGTCTGTATACTCCCAGCATCTGCCTGTGTATGTATTCTCCTGGCATCTGCCTGTGTATGTAATCTCCTGGCATCTGCCTGTGTATGTAATCTCCCGGCATCTGCCTGTGTCTGTATACTCCCAGCATCTGCCTGTGTATGTATTCTCCTGGCATCTGCCTGTGTATGTAATCTCCCGGCATCTGCCTGTGTATGTATTCTCCCAGCATCTGCCTATGTAGAGTATGTAGTATTCTCCCAATACCTGCATTATGCATGTATTCTCTCTGCATCTGCCTGCGTATGTATTCTCCCAGAATAATCATTGCTGGTGCAGGATAATCAGTGACGCTGCAGGATAATCAGTGGGGGTGCAGGATAACCAGTGGTGGTGCAGGATAATCAGTGGTTGCGGTGTAGGATAATCAGTGACGGTGCAGGATAACCAGCGGGGGTGCAGGCTGATCAGTGTAGGTGCAGGATAATCAGTGGCGGTGTAGTATAATCAGTAACAGTGCAGTCAGTGACGGTGCAGTAGAATCAGTGATGGTGCAGGATAATCAATGACGGTGCAGGATAATCAGTGGCGGTGCAGGATAACCAGCGGGGGTGCAGGCTGATCAGTGTAGGTGCAGGATAATCAGTGGCGGTGTAGTATAATCAGTAACAGTGCAGTCAGTGACGGTGCAGTAGAATCAGTGATGGTGCAGGATAATCAATGACGGTGCAGGATAATCAGTGGCGGTGCAGGATAATCAGTGAAGGTGCAGTATAATCAGTGATGGTGCAGGATAATCAGTGATGGTGCAGGCTGATCAGTGTCGGTGCAGGATAATCAGTGACGGTGCAGGATAATCAGTGGGGGTGCCGGATAATCAGTGATGGTGCAGGCTGATCAGTGTCGGTGCAGGATAATCAGTGACGGTGCAGGATAATCAGTGGGGGTGCAGGATAATCAGTGGGGGTGCCGGATAATCAGTGGGGGTGCAGGATAATCAGTGGGGGTGCCGGATAATCAGTGATGGTGCAGGATAATCAGTGGCAGTGCAGGATAATCAATGACGGTGCAGGATAATCAGTGGCGGTGCAGGATAATCAGTGACGGTGCAGGATAATCAGTGGCGGTGCAGGATAATCAGTGACGGTGCAGTATAATCAGTGACGGTGCAGGATAATCAGTGGCAGTGCAGGATAATCAGTGACGGTGCAGTATAATCAGTGACGGTGCAGGATAATCAGTGGGGGTGCCGGATAATCAGTGGGGGTGCCGGATAATCAGTGGGGGTGCAACATAATCAGTGACGCTGCAGGATAATCAGTGGCGATGCAGGATAATCAGTGACGGTGCAGTATAATCAGCGACGGTGCAGGATAATCAGTGGGGGTGCAGGATAATCAGTGGCGGTGCAGGATAATCAGTGACGGTGCAGGATAATCAGTGACGGTGCAGTATAATCAGTGACGGTGCAGGATAATCAGTGGGGGTGCAGGATAATCAGTGGCGGTGCAGGATAATCAGTGACGGTGCCGGATAATCAGTGACGCTGCAGGATAATCAGTGGCAGTGCAGTCAGTGACGGTGCAGTATAATCAATGACGGTGCAGGATAATCAGTGGCGGTGCAGGATAATCAGTGACGGTGCAGGATAATCAGTGGCGGTGCAGTATAATCAGTGGCAGTGCAGTCAGTGACGGTGCAGTATAATCAATGACGGTGCAGGATAATCAGTGACGGTGCAGTATAATCAGTGATGGTGCAGGATAATCAGTGGCAGTGCAGGATAATCAATGACGGTGCAGGATAATCAGTGGCGGTGCAGGATAATCAGTGACGGTGCAGGATAATCAGTGACGGTGCAGGATAATCAGTGGGGGTGCAGTATAATCAGTGAAGGTGCAGGATAATCAGTGGCGGTGCAGGATAATCAGTGACGGTGCAGGATAATCAGTGGGGGTGCAGGATAATCAGTGGCGGTGCAGGATAATCAGTGACAGTGCCGGATAATCAGTGACGCTGCAGGATAATCAGTGGCGATGCAGATGCTGTGCACCACATTACACTGCATGTTAGAGTTGGGTTCGGCCGATCTCATCTCCCACCTACAGCACAAACGGCTCTGAATCAGCCACAAAAGTGTCTTTCTATAAGGAAATGGGAGGATCTGTCTCCGATCACAGGAAACCCTGGTCTGTGGCTTGGGTGAGTCTGATTGCAGATATACAGTATATGATACAATAGAAGCCGGGGAGGCTAGCTGGGAACCTGGGGGCCACAAGCATATTGGGGCCGTTGTTCATGTCTTCCCTAAGTACTGGAAATCTTAGTGATATGTGTAATAGTAAACATATACAACATGCGGTCAGTAACACGCAACATTCTTGTGATTGTGTGAATGGGGAAGTTGTGGTGATATAAATATCAAGGACACATAAACAAATGGCAGTGCACGTGTCAGAAGGGTCATACTGTAACCCCATGCAAAGTACAGGGGTCCTAATGGGTGTACTTCCCTAGGTGAGCTGTACCGGCGTGGTGCAACGTACCTCTGCGGTGTGATGTGACAGTGCTATTATGCTTTTCTCTCCGTTCCGTGTTTTTTACACCACAGCTAGTTAGCCAGTGTAATTACAGAATACATCAAGGCCTATTTATGTCACTAAAAATAATGGTCTGTCCTCCAAAAATGCTTCTCTGTCACTTTACTTTCTCGGACCTCGTCAATATGGGCTCATTTCTGCCCTTTGTGAATAGGTCCCCAAAAAAGCATAAAATATATACAGCAATAAAAATATGATCATTTTTAGTTCAATGACTGTTTATAATGAGGGTAATTCCAGTGCAGTCTATAACAGCATCTTATTTTAATTTTTTTACAGTAACTCCTAAAAAGCTTCCAAGATTGGGGGACAGTCACAGGTCCCCCAGATGTTGTGGCCAATGGTACACATTCATTGGAAAAGACTAACCTGTATCCAATCAGAGCATTATACTCACGGAACAAGACTAACTTGTATCCAATCAGAGCATTATACTCACAGGACAAGACTAACCTGTATCCAATCAGAGCATTATACTCACAGGACAAGACCAACCGGTAGCCAATCAGGGCATTATATTCACGGGACAAGACTAACCTGTAGCCAATCAGAGCATTCTATTCACGGGACAGGACTAACCTGTATCCAAGTATAGCATTATACTCACGGGACAAGACCAACCGGTAGCCAATCAGAGCATTATATTCACGGGACAAGACTAACCTGTATCCAATCAGAGCATTATACTCACGGGACAAGACCAACCAATAGCCAATCAGAGCATTATACTCACGGGACAAGACTAACCTGTATCCAATCAGAGCATTATATTCATGGGACAAGACCAACCGGTAGCCAATCAGAGCATTATACTCATGGGACAAGACTAACCTGTATCCAATCAGAGCATTATACTCACGGGACAAGACCAACCGGTAGCCAATCAGGGCATTATATTCACGGGACAAGACTAACCTGTAGCCAATCAGAGCATTCTATTCACGGGACAGGACTAACCTGTATCCAAGAATAGCATTATACTCACGGGACAAGACCAACCGGTAGCCAATCAGAGCATTATATTCACGGGACAAGACTAACCTGTAGCCAATCAGAGCATTCTATTCAAGGGACAAGACTAACCTGTATCCAATCAGAGCATTATACTCACGGGACAAGACCAACCAATAGCCAATCAGAGCATTATACTCACGGGACAAGACTAACCTGTATCCAATCAGATCACTATACTCACGGGACAAGACCAACCGGTAGCTAATCAGAGCATTATACTCACAGGACAAGACCAACCGGTAGCCAATCAGAGCATTATACTCACGGGACAAGACTAACCTGTATCCAATCAGATCACTATACTCACGGGACAGGACCAACTGGTAGCAAATCAGAGCATTATACTCACGGGACAAGACCAACCGGTAGCCAATCAGGGCATTATATTCATGGGACAAGACTAACCTGTAGCCAATCAGAGCATTCTATTCACGGGACAGGACTAACCTGTATCCAAGCATAGCATTATACTCACGGGACAAGACCAACCGGTAGCCAATCAGAGCATTATATTCACGGGACAAGACTAACCTGTAGCCAATCAGAGCATTCTATTCAAGGGACAAGACTAACCTGTATCCAATCAGAGCATTATACTCACAGGACAAGACCAACCGGTAGCCAATCAGAGCATTATACTCACGGGACAAGACTAACCTGTATACACTCAGAGCATTATACTCACAGGACAAGTCCAACCGGTAGCCAATCAGAGCATTATATTCACGGGACAAGACCAACCGGTAGCCAATCAGAGCATTATACTCACCGGACAAGACTGACCTGTATCCAATCAGATCACTATACTCATGGGACAAGACCAACTGGTAGCCAATCAGAGCATTATACTCACGGGACAAGACTAACCTGTAGCCAATCAGAGCATTATATTCAAGGGACAAGACCGACCAGTAGCCAATCAGAGCATTATATTCACAGGACAAGACTAACCTGTTGCCGTGTATTATGGCCCTGATTTTGGTTGACTCGGTAAGCTGCGAAGTTTGCAGCTTACTGAGTTCCAGAGGGTCTGTCCTTTCGCACACCGAATCTCCCCCCCCCCCCCCACCGCCACCGTATCCCCTCGCATGTGCCCGCAACAGGAGAAATCATTCTATGGTCGCGTCCATTAAATGATTTCTCCAGGGCACCAAAATCCTAGGAGTCGCTGAGCATTGGCTGGTGGTGGTCACTTGATTACAGCAGCCAGTCAGTATTCTCTACCCCCAGCCAGACAGTAAATGGCTATCAGTTATATTACAGCAAAGGTGGAGTCTGCCATACCCATAGTGCTGGGAACCAGAAGTATGTTGGATATTATGTGTTTCTGTATGTTGGAATATGTGCATACCATAATGTGATGTCTCGGGGATGAGACCCGTCCAAACCATACTTGCCTACCTGACCCTCTCCATGTGGGAGAAAAGGCTCTGTTCCTGGACTTCCCTGGTAATGTATGAGTGCATGATTGCAGTACCGGGCAAGGCCACCCCGCATGTTGGGTTCCTCCCCGCATTGTTATTGCACAATTTTGTAATCCCATCGCCAGCGGTTAAGAGAGGTGGTCTCCTCCTCTCTCCCGGAGTCCTGTCTTGAGCACAGCACTAGTGCACAGCACAGTAGTGTCCCTGCACCATCCTAATAGTCCCAGCTGTGGCAGAATTGCCACAATTCTGGACTCCCCCCCCCATGGCATGATGATGGGTGAGACACATTTATCCCAAAAATATTGTAGTTTAATATTAAGAATATTGTGCCAGATGCAAACTATCCCCTGATGCAGCAGTCACCGGTTCCTATGAATTGGTTGCATCCAGTGACGGCTGCAGAGATCCAAAATTCAAATGGTGGAGCCGCACCAACTGCCACACATCACCACCCAGGATCACTGGGTTCATCCGCCACTGTTTGCATCCTTATATCCTCCATAGAGGACCACCCAGCCACCGCTACTGCTAAATAGATTCCTCACATGGTCAGACAGGCTATGTACCCCACCTCTGGATCCGCCACTGGTGCATCCTTAATCCTCCATAGAGGAGCACCCGGCCGCTGCTACTGCTTCATATATTCCTCACATGGTCAGGCAGGCTATGTACCCCACCTCTGGATCCGCCACTGGTGCCTCCTTATAGCCTCCATAGAGGAGCACCCGGCCGCCGCTACTGCTTAATAGATTCCTCACATGGTCAGACAGGCTATGTACCCCACCTCTAGATCCACCACTGGTGCCTCCTTATAGCCTCCATAGAGGACCACCCAGCCACCGCTACTGCTTAATAGATTCCTTTACATGGTCAGACAGTCTATGTACCCCACCTCTGGATTCGCCACTGGTGCCTCCTTATAGCCTCCATAGTGGAGCATCCGCCCGCTGCTACTGTTTAATAGATTCCTTTACATGGTCAGACAGGCTATGTACTCCACCTCTGGATCCGCCACTGGGGCATCCTTATAGCCTCCATAGAGGAGCACACGGCCGTTGCTACTGCTTAATAAATTACTCACATGGTCAGGCAGGCTATGTACCCCACCTCTGGATCCGCCACTGGTGCATCCTTATATCCTCCATAGAGGAGACCCTAGCCATCACTACTGCTTCATATATTCCTCACATGGTCAGGCAGGCTATGTACCCCACCTCTGGATCCGCCAGTGGTGTCTCCTTATAGCCTCCATAGAGGACCACCCAGCCAGCGCTACTGTTTATTAATAGATTCCTTTACATGGTCAGACAGGCTATGTACCCCACCTCTGGATCCGCCACTGGTGCATCCTTATAGCCTCCATAGAGGAGCACACGGCCGCTGCTACTGCTTAATAAATTACTCACATGGTCAGGCAGGCTATGTACCCCACCTCTGGATCCGCCACTGGTGTCTCCTTATAGCCTCCATAGAGGAGCATCCGGCCGCCACTACTGCTTAATAGATCCCTCACATGGTCAGACAGGCTATGTACCCCACCTCTGGATCCGCCACTGGTGCATCCTTATAGCCTCCATAGAGGAGCACCTGGCCACTGCTACTGCTTAATAGATCCCTCACATGGTCAGGCAGGCTATGTACCCCACCTCTGGATCCGCCACTGGTGCCTTCTTATAGCCTCCATAGTGGAGCACCCGGCCGCTGCTACTGCTTAATAGATTCCTTTACATGGTCAGACAGGCTATGTACCCCACCTCTGGATCCGCCACTGGTGTCTCCTTATAGCCTCCATAGTGGAGCACCCGGCCGCTGCTACTGCTTAATAGATTCCTCACATGGTCAGGCAGGCTATGTACCCCACCTCTGGATCCGCCACTGGTGCATCCTTATAGCCTCCATAGAGGAGCACCTGGCCACTGCTACTGCTTAATAGATCCCTCACATGGTCAGGCAGGCTATGTACCCCACCTCTGGATCCGCCACTGGTGCATCCTTATAGCCTCCATAGAGGAGACCCTAGCCATTACTACTGCTTCATATATTCCTCACATGGTCAGGCAGGCTATGTACCCCACCTCTGGATCCGCCACTGGTGTCTCCTTATAGCCTCCATAGAGGACCACCCAGCCAGCGCTACTGCTTATTATTAGATTCCTTTACATGGTCAGACAGGCTATGTACCCCACCTCTGGATCCGCCACTGGTGCATCCTTATAGCCTCCATAGAGGAGCACCCGGCCACTGCTACTGCTTAATAGATTCCTCACATGGTCAGGCAGGCTATGTACCCCACCTCTGGATCCGCCAGTGGTGTCTCCTTATAGCCTCCATAGAGGAGCACGCGGCCGCCGCTACTGCTTAATAGATCCCTCACATGGTCAGACAGGCTATGTACCCCACCTCTGGATCCGCCAATGGTGCATCCTTATAGCCTCCATAGAGGAGAACCTGGCCACTGCTACTGCTTAATAGATTCCTCACATGGTCAGACAGGCTATGTACCCCCACCTCTGGATCCGCCACTGGTGCATCCTTATAGCCTCCATAGAGGAGAACCTGGCCACTGCTACTGCTTAATAGATTCCTCACATGGCCAGACAGGCTATGTACCCCACCTCTGGATCCGCCACTGGTGCATCCTTATATCCTCCATAGAGGAGACCCTAGCCATCACTACTGCTTCATATATTCCTCACATGGTCAGGCAGGCTATGTACCCCACCTCTGGATCCGCCACTGGTGCATCCTTAATCCTCCATAAAGGAGCACCCAGCCACTGCTACTGCTTAATAGATTCCTCACATGGTCAGGCAAGCTATGTACCCCACCTCTGGATCTGCCACTGGTGTCTCCTTATAGCCTCCATAGAGGAGCACCCGGCCGCCACTACTGCTTAATAAATCCCTCACATGGTCAGACAGGCTATGTACCCCACCTCTGGATCCGCCACTGGTGTCTCCTTATAGCCTCCATAAGAGGAGCACCCGGCCGCCACTACTGCTTAATAGATTCCTTTACATGTTCAGACAGGCTATGTACCCCACCTCTGGATCCGCCACTGGTGCATCCTTATAGCCTCCATAGAGGAGCACCCGGCCGCTGCTACTGCTTAATAGATTCCTTTACATGGTCAGACAGGCTATGTACCCCACCTCTGGATCCGCCACTGGTGTCTCCTTATAGCCTCCATAGTGGAGCACCCGGCCGCTGCTACTGCTTAATAGATTCCTCACATGGTCAGGCAGGCTATGTACCCCACCTCTGGATCCGCCACTGGTGCATCCTTATAGCCTCCATAGAGGAGCACCTGGCCACTGCTACTGCTTAATAGATCCCTCACATGGTCAGGCAGGCTATGTACCCCACCTCTGGATCCGCCACTGGTGCATCCTTATAGCCTCCATAGAGGAGACCCTAGCCATTACTACTGCTTCATATATTCCTCACATGGTCAGGCAGGCTATGTACCCCACCTCTGGATCCGCCACTGGTGTCTCCTTATAGCCTCCATAGAGGACCACCCAGCCAGCGCTACTGCTTATTATTAGATTCCTTTACATGGTCAGACAGGCTATGTACCCCACCTCTGGATCCGCCACTGGTGCATCCTTATAGCCTCCATAGAGGAGCACCCGGCCACTGCTACTGCTTAATAGATTCCTCACATGGTCAGGCAGGCTATGTACCCCACCTCTGGATCCGCCAGTGGTGTCTCCTTATAGCCTCCATAGAGGAGCACGCGGCCGCCGCTACTGCTTAATAGATCCCTCACATGGTCAGACAGGCTATGTACCCCACCTCTGGATCCGCCAATGGTGCATCCTTATAGCCTCCATAGAGGAGAACCTGGCCACTGCTACTGCTTAATAGATTCCTCACATGGTCAGACAGGCTATGTACCCCACCTCTGGATCCGCCAGTGGTGTCTCCTTATAGCCTCCATAGAGGAGCACGCGGCCGCCGCTACTGCTTAATAGATCCCTCACATGGTCAGACAGGCTATGTACCCC
Organism: Crinia signifera; assembly: GCF_055691185.1. Lineage (NCBI taxonomy): Eukaryota > Metazoa > Chordata > Amphibia > Anura > Myobatrachidae > Crinia > Crinia signifera. The sequence continues at coordinate 104,711,375 of NC_139227.1, forward strand.
ACCTCTGGATCCGCCAATGGTGCATCCTTATAGCCTCCATAGAGGAGAACCTGGCCACTGCTACTGCTTAATAGATTCCTCACATGGTCAGACAGGCTATGTACCCCACCTCTGGATCCGCCACTGGTGCATCCTTATAGCCTCCATAGAGGAGAACCTGGCCACTGCTACTGCTTAATAGATTCCTCACATGGCCAGACAGGCTATGTACCCCACCTCTGGATCCGCCACTGGTGCATCCTTATATCCTCCATAGAGGAGACCCTAGCCATCACTACTGCTTCATATATTCCTCACATGGTCAGGCAGGCTATGTACCCCACCTCTGGATCCGCCACTGGTGCATCCTTAATCCTCCATAGAGGACCACCCAGCCACTGCTACTGCTTAATAGATTCCTCACATGGTCAGGCAGGCTATGTACCCCACCTCTGGATCCGCCACTGGTGCATCCTTATAGCCTCCATAGAGGAGCATCCGGCCGCCACTACTGCTTAATAGATTCCTTTACATCACAGGTCTTCATAGGAAAAAATGTGGCAATGCATGTTGGAACATGTAGTTTCACAACATCTGGAGGGCCACAGGTTGAAGACTCATGCTTTACATGGTCAGACAGGCTATGTACCCCACCTCTGGATCCGCCACTGGTGTCTCCTTATAGCCTCCATAGAGGACCACCCGGCTGCTGCTACTGCTTAATAAATTCCTTTACATGGTCAGACAGGCTATGTACCCCACCTCTGGATCCGCCACTGGTGTCTCCTTATAGCCTCCATAGAGGACCACCCAGCTGCCGCTACTGCTTAATAAATTCCTTTACATGGTCAGACAGGCTATGTACCCCACCTCTGGATCCGCCACTGGTGTCTCCTTATAGCCTCCATAGAGGACCACCCAGCTGCCGCTACTGCTTAATAGATTCCTCACATGGTCAGACAGGCTATGTACCCCACCTCTGGATCCGCCACTGGTGTCTCCTTATAGCCTCCATAGAGGACCACCCAGCTGCCGCTACTGCTTAATAGATTCCTTTACATGGCCAGACAGTCTAGGTACCCCACCTCTGGATCTGCCACTGGTGCATCCTTATAGCCTCCATAGAGGAGCACCCGGCCACTGCTACTGCTTAATAGATTCCTTTACATGGTCAGACAGGCTATGTACCCCACCCCAGGCTATGTACCCCACCTCCCTATAAACGCGGCTCCATATCATTACATAGTTGGCAGCCTGTCACAGTTATGTCATGTAGCTGCATACATTTATAATTACTGCAGCACTCTGGCCAGGCTGAGTGGCGTTGCACAGAAGGTAAGTGGATAATGATATATGAATTTGGTAGTAATTAGTAGGTGTGTGACTGAGTGACAGTAACATGATAACCTTTGGCCAGGTGAGCTCAGGTAAATGTTTTCTATAGAATTTCTGTACTGACTGCCACCTTCTGTCATTTCTGGGAAAAGTCCCAGGTTTTAAAGACTTGTCCCTGGTAATTCTCCGCTTATTCTGAAATTCTTACAGTTAGCATTTGGTGGTAGATTTTGAAACGTAGAATTTGAAAATGCACAAACCAACAACTGCAGTGAGGTAAGTGTGTCATAGCGGGAGCCATGGTGCGAGAGGTCAGTAAGGAGGTCAGTGGCGTAACAATGCAACCACAGCCCAAGTAGTGGTGGGTGGAGCCACGCCATGGGGCACCGTGCTGTGGCAGATTCCATTCAGAAGGCCCCCCCAAAAAAATGGCCGCCTCCTTAGAGGAGACAGGAACTTTTTTGGCAGGGGTTCAAAAATTTCTAGAGCAAGTGTAGGACATTCCATCTACCTCTCATATCTCTGAAACCATTGGGCACTTGTACAGCAACACAGACCGGAAATACAAGCCTTTTGTCATGTACAAGGCCTTATCACATACAGTATTTAACACTTTATTAATTACTGCAGTTACCTCTGCCAAGATAAATAATGGGGGTGGTAATGTTGAATAGGGATTATAGTAGCGCACGCAGGGGGGGTTTACGAGTACCCAGAAACCCCCCCCAGAAGTCTAAGGGCCCTCGGCTGAAAGCTGAGGGTCCCCTCTTTCCATGGGTACAAGAATTTTAAAAATCGGCCCTTGGGAACCGGAGATATCTGACTTCAAAGCAGTGGTCCCCATCCAAGCCTGTTAATTGCTCTTCCCAGTCAGATCTTTCAGGTTCTGTATGACTTAGAGTTTTTCTGAGGGTATATTCCAAAAGCTGGGACTCTCCCCCTTTGATGGGCACTAGAAGCTTGTCTCTACTGTTTCCAGAACCAGAGAAATCAACCATCCAGCAGCTGGTTACAGCTACAGCTCCACACACCTGGTATGTAGATTTATATACTCGTTGGCAGATTGCTCTGCCTCCTGAACTCTGATCCCCTAGACCCCAATACCATTTGGTAGGTGGGATTCTCTAGTTTTCAATTCCATTAAAATCGAAGAAATCTATTTCCGAGAACTGAAGATATCTGCCGTCAAGCAAGCTGTCCTCCCACCAGAAATTATGAATAATAACCCCACTCCACTATACACCCTCCTCTGCATATTATCCTCTACCACCCTGGAAGTTATTTATCAGGGCCCTTTCATTCAGCCCAATGCCCTCATCTCCCACCATCTGTGCAGTAAAGGGGTAATTAGTGGAAATTACTGATCCAGGCCCTACATGCTGAGCAGTTGATATAATACCCCCTACCACCTGTGGGACATCAAAGCTTCCCCCACCCCTACCGCTGGAGGATCGGTAGGGGCCCCAATACATTGCTATGCCCAGGGGCCTACACTGCTGTTGATGCCCCTGTATATATATATATATATATATATATATATATATATATATATATATATATATATATATATATATGTATGTATGTATATATATGTATATATGTATATATATATATATATATATATATATATATATATTTGTTTTTATTATTTATATACATTTGGTCTATCTATAATACTTTAACTGACCCGGCATATACTGGGTCACCTAAGTGTCCATTTCCATGCTTTGCTCCGCCCCTCTGGAAACCCCCTTCTGAAAATCCTGCGTTTGCCACTGGGATACTAGAATTGCAGATGACCTGATTGGCCCGTCCGGTCTGAAAGCCTGGCCAAGCAGCTCTGATTGGCTGCACGGCACACAGAAAGGTTTGGATCTATCTCATTCTCCAGCAGACGGAACATACTATATAATCCGCCATGGGGAACATGAAAGTAGGCAACAGTACTCACAAAGTGTACCCTCGCTTCTCTTGCCACACTTGTGCCCTGCTTCGCTTTGCTTGCCACCCATTACTAGAAGGAATAGATGGTGGTGTGGACCGGCGCAGTTCCTATTCCCTGTCTGAGGTGTCCCTCTCTGCTGTGATGCTTCTAGCACAGTGTGGTCTGTATATCAGTGCTGAAATACAGACCACACTGTGCAAGACGCACCACATCAGAGCGCGGCACCCGAGGCAGGAAAGAGGAACTGCACGGGTTTTGAAAGATGCGGGGTGCTAGAATGAAGACTAACCTGATCATTTAACTGGGATGCATCATTGAGGTGTTGCGGAACCCCCGCACATGGTTGGTCTGCTGACTGCACACGCACGGCGGCCATTGCTGTCAGAGGTCCAGAACCAGAACAGTCTGTGTGCAGGTATAACGTAAAGCATGTATGTATCACCCATGTTCACAAGACATGAACATGCAGCCATCTACATAGCAACACCTGTTACCTGTTACTATAAATCTCCCCTAGTACTATTATAATGGATCTAAACAGCAGGGCCCTCCGGAATGCAGCGGCTCTGTGGATGCAGAGTATTATAGTGCAAAAAGAAACACTCAAAATATCTGTTATTACTGTAATAAGTGAGAGGCGACCACTATACACATAGGGGGGGGGGGGGGGGAAGAGATTCAGAAAGTGAGAGATTTGGTAACAAAACTCCAGTTTTTTTTTAAAACGGCAATCATTTACACTGCAAAATCAAACTGGTTTTGCAGTGTAAATGATTGCCGCTTTAAAAAAAAATATATATGGAGATTTGTTACCAAATCTCTCACTTTCTGATTCTCTCACCCTGTTACATTTCACACATAATATTGCTGAGGATGGGACGGGAAGAACAGGCCGTCTGGCTGACCATGTGTTCCTGCCTCCTGGCAGCTGTACTGGCCCTAGAACTGGCTGATCCAGTCTTTGATACACCCTCGGGCACCCAGCCACAGGCGTGGCTCCAACAACACCATGATAGCTGGCACCGGGTGCCCTTGTACCCAAGACGTTTCTGTGTATTTCCTCCTTCGATGAACAGTAAGAGAAAGAGACAGATACAGCCGTACACACAAGAGATACAGTCTATGCTGTATACATACCACACTGGCCAGCGGGGCACAGTACACCTGCTCGTTGCCTGCTGCCAGCTTCCATATGGCTATAGTGTTCTTGTTGCTGTGTACATGGGTACCCTGTCAGCATGCTACCACACACCCATACTTGTCCTGGAACTGCCAGGTGGTTCCAGAAAATCAAGTGGCACTCCCATCCCCCTTGGAAAGTAGGCGATTCTCCCTCACCCTCGTTACCCTCCGTCACCCACTTACAGAGTGAATTGGGCAGAACCAGGTGGCTGATTATGTGATTTGCGCTGAATTGTGTAATCGTAGCCACACACACCTACTGTACAGCGTTGGTATGGTGACACAAACACCCCCCACCCCCCACCCCCCCCCAAAAAAAACACACACACAAAGCCTCTTGTGTCGCACCATACCACCTACTCCAATTCATGCTTCCTTGCATCGCCCGCCTCTGTGCCCACCTCCATGCGAGGGGATGTGGTGCACTTTAAACTGTGTCCATGTTGACTGTGTTGACATTCAAGTAAAAAAAACAGTGAAAAACCCCATGTCGACCTTTTGACTGTCGACCTAGACATTGTCGAACTAATGACCTGTCGAACTAACGACCTGTTGAACTATTGATCTTTCGACCTAGAACCCTGTTGACCTTTTCCCATGTCGACCTACACCCATGTCGACCTAATGGTGTCGACCTAATGGTGTCGACCTAGTGACTATCGACCATCATGCTGTAGACCAAATGATCCCAACCCGTTGGGGGTGCATGATATAGCCACACAAGTTATATCTGCCTCGTTCTGTACAGTAACACCATAAGGTCGAGTATGTGACATATACTACTGTGTTATACTTGTTCCCAGGGCAGCAATCAGTCAGTCTGATCACAGACCCAGCACGTTTGCACTTCAAAAAATGAGTTTGGGTGTTTTCGAATGATTATTACATTACAGAAAAGAAAGTGCAACAGCTCCCCCTAATGGCACCTTCTCTGGGAAGAGATGAGAGTTTTGCCGCAATCTAAGTTAAAAGGTTTGATTTGAAAGCTAAATACATATTTTGGGACTAGATTCCTTAGTATAATAGATGGGCGAGGGAGATGTTTCCTCCAGAGTCAGCACATTCTGCCCATAAAGAAAGTAGCCCAGTCACTGACAGCACAACATCACACTGACACGGGATGGAAGAACCAGTTTAAAGACCAATTAACCAAATTACTTCCCAATATATTTCAAAGCCACACCCACTCTCTGCCCAAACTCCTCCCAGATCCAACACTCCCACCCTGGCTCTTCGTGCCTGCGGCCCAGGAGAAATAATTTGATGGTGGGCGACCATCGGACGATTTCTCTTGCTGCGGAGACTTGCGAGGGCATGTGTTTTCATTACACCTCCCCTTGCATGTTAACAAGGAATCGTCATCGTTGGGGGGGGGGGGGGGGGGGGGGGGGAATTGGCACTCGGATGGCAGTGGGCAGGGTCTTGATTAAATAACTCTGATTTAGCAGCGACTGGAAGAGTGACATCTAGTGGCTGCATTACGGTACAGCACTCATTGTGCTCAGAGGAAAAATATTTATTTATTTACAAAATATATATATATAAAAGGCTAGTCCTCACCTCTCTGAGGTGAAGTACCGCCACTGACCACTAGACGCCACTCGGGGGATCCAAATGACTCCTTTGTGTGCTAAAGGATGTCATCATAGAAAGTGAAAGTAATTTTTGCAGGGACACTGATCTGTGTCAAACTTGCTGGACATGGAGAGCTTTGAAGACAGAGGTTGGAGGTAGGAGCATATCGGTGCGGGGTGGAGAGTTTGTGGGCCAAAAACTGTCACAGCTCAAAGTGAAAGTACATTGCAGAAGCTGTCATTTTAAGTAGTACATATATATATATATATATATATATATATATATATATATATATATATATATATAGTTTTTCCCTTGTAAAAAAACAGAAACAAATGAAAATGTCAATGAAATATTTCACTTCCATATGTGGAACTCCTATTGGAAAATGAAGACCTACTGTACAATCCTGGTGTCCAGTGAATAAGTAAATCTGGAAATTGCTGTCAGATGACCAGATGATAGTTTCTCGCTGTGGGCAGGTGGAAGAGTCTCTGCAGCCGTTTAGGACGTATTAACAGCAATGACTGTGTATATATACAGTATATTCCCAGTCTCCCTTGCATAATTCATTAATCAATAACTGCAGTGCAGTGTATCAGCTGCTCAGACCTGTTCTCCCCGTACATGGACTTGAGCTCTGAGGCTGTAAATAAGGAAGAGGAAGGTGACATCAGTTATTGACACCTGCGGTGGCCAGGACAGAGGTGGCACCTTCATGGGCTTCGAGCTAACCTGACCCAGCCTCAGATCCTCCAGGAGAGTTTGCTGACACAGCCATGGTGACTTTGTACTTTCCTGTAGGATGCGTCATATATCTCATTGATTACCAGGCTCTGTCCTGTTCTCTAGCACCATACATGGGCCCTTATTTTGATCTGAGCGGTACGGACCGCGTGCGGCCGTACCGCCGATGTTTACACTCTGCACATGCGCAGAGGTCACTCTGCGCATGTGCAGGGGAATTCGCCGAGTAAAAAATTTAGACGCCGCAAAGGGGGCGTATAGGGGTGTGAGGGGCTTAATAGCCTCATTACCCTATGTATACGCCCAGCGTTTCATGGGCGTTCCCATGCAAACGCGGGGCGTATGCATGGTAATGAGGCTATGACGCCAGTGATGGGGGCGGAAAGCTGACATCGCCGGATGTCAGCTGCCCGCCCCAATACAAGCTTTCACACGGACGATTGTCCGTGTGCTCTAAGCTTGCGTGAGCGGGGGGAGCGTGCGGCCCTGCCTTCGATGGTCATCGACCATCGAATGCAGGGGGCAGCTCCCAACATGGTGGAGGCGTACGCCCCGCCATTTTCATGCGGATCGGCAGCCGTCCGTGTACGGACGGCCGTGCCGATCCGTCTTGTAGGCGGGGATTCGTCTGGTGCGGTCGGAGCCGCATATGCGGCTCGACCGCACCAACCAGAATAAGGGCCAAGGAACTGTTCTGTAGGCAGTGCCGGACAACAGAAGGGAGGGTTTATGCAGTGGTGGAGGTCTACTTGCCTATCCTCCCAGAATGGCTGGTAGAATACAATAAATTGAGTGCCCCTTCTGGCCTCCTGGAAAGGTGGGCAAGTCCCCCGCAGTCATCCGCACCTCGCCTCCTCAGCCACCCATGCTGAATAGTGTCATTGTGCCGCCATCTGAGCTCTACAATACCTGTAATATCAACTTTGTGCAACGGGGGGTGTGGCCACACCCCTTATACCTCCTCCTAAAGTGAGCCACACCCCACCCAGCTTAATGGGACGCCATGCTTAAGGGGTGTGGCCATTCGCCACAGTGGGTGTGGTCAGCACGACAGGGTCTTGGCCAAGTATTAGAGGGGTCAGAGCCTGCATATAACATGGATACTACAGGGCATGGTCCTGACATCTATATAAATATATGGAGTAAATACTGATGGGGAATGTAATACCCCTTTCACCCTCTAATAAAGTGACCATGTTTAATTTGAGTGCTCACTCTGGAACCTGAGAAGAAAGTAGACCCACCAGGAATTTCCTCAGGGCACTGGTTGGCCATTCTGACAGGGGCCCCCAACCGCACACCTAGATTTTTATTACATTGAATGTGTTTTTATTATTACAAAAAAAAGTTGATAATTAATATTTACTATGCAATAGGGCAACACAGATGGGAGGGCACAGCACAACCCTCACAAGTTTGGGGCCCGGTACGAGTGTCCCCTTTGACCCCCCCCTGTTCCCTGCCCTGCCTGCAGGAAAATAAGTTAGGTGTTCTCGTGTAACCGTGAAGATTTAGCTGACCCTAAAACGTGACCCTTTCCATCTGTTCCGAAATCCTGCCATCCCAAGCTTCCTGCCTCATTTAAAAATGCACTTACCTGAGCTGACTTGGAATAATGCCTCCTGTAGCTGCGCACACGTGTAGGACCGACGGGCGCATTTCCTCAATCTCCTAGCTGAGCACAGGCGTATTACCAACAGCCCATACCTCCTAGCTGCGCACATTTTGAAAGATTGATATGATCTGGAAAACATGAACTGTTTGGGGTCCTTAGAACCAAGTGTGAGCACCACTGCAGTAATACACAACAGCCAACCAATCAGGCAGGTGTTTTCATTGTACAGCATGCTCAGACAGGTAATAGCTCATTGCTTATTGGCTGCTGTGGGTAAGTAAGAGAGATCGTCTGATGATAATGAATAAAAAGTTTCTTGACTTTCCCCGTCCATTTTATTATTATGTAAAATATTATATTCCGCAATTCACATCTTGTTATTCTTTGGAATTGCGTAAGTTGAATCCAAGTGACAAAACCAGCAAGTGTGTTTTATTACACAGTTATGTTGTGCAAAATGTATCCGTGTGTTGGGCAAGAGAGAGTTATTATATTACATCTGTGAGAGTCACTGATACATGTGATACTGTGTGATGGGCGCTCTGTAATTACTTACACAGATGTCGGATACAAAGGTCCCATCCATATTTAGACCATTCCTCCATATATTGTTGGCAGGTTCCTGCACATAGGCCCTTATTCTGATTGAGTCGGACGGCTGTGTGTGCGGTCGGATGGCCGATGTTTGGTGTTTGCGCATGTGCAGTGGCGTTTCTGCGCATGTGCGAACGCCTCGCACGTCCGAACACGGAGTAAGTTCCGTGCAGAAAACGATCGGTCGGACCCATCCGAGCAGGGGGTGGAGATGGGCGTGAGGGAATGTTTGGGGTCATTACCATATGCGAACGCCCTGCGTTTCATGGGCGTTCCTATGAAAATGCAGGGCGTACGTATGGTAATCCGTCTGTGATGCACGTGTGGGGAGGTGGACAACTGACATAGCCAGATTTCAGCTGCCCGCCCATATGCCTGCTTTCACACGGGAAATTTTTCAAGTGGTCTGGAGCACTCTGTGCGGCGACCATCGGAGAATGGGGGAGGTTCCCACAGATGGGGGAGATGTTCGCATGAAACATCCACTCGCGGTCCAATCGCTCGGCATTCAGACGGTGTGAGCGATCCATATGGTAGGCGGGGCTGTGAACACTTGGTGCCCGTCAGAAATAAGCATTCATCCGATTCAACTAGAATAAGGGCCATAATCCGGTTCCTGGGAATTTGTCTACTTGTGGTTGTTGTATATTAGGAATATGTTACATGTGGAGGCTCTCTGCTGTTCCATTGGTCACACTGTGTATGGGTGGAGGAAGGGTCTGCTGCCCACTGGTCACACTGTGGGTGGAGGAACAGGTCTGCTGTCCACTGGTCACACTGTGGTGGAGGAACAGGTCTGCTGTCCACTGGTCACACTGTGGTGGAGGAACGGGTCTATAGTCCACTGGTCACTCTGTGTGGGTGAAGGAATGGGTCTGTGGTCCACTGGTCACTCTGTGTAGGTGGAGGAACGGGTCTGCTGTCCACTGGTCACACTGTGGGTGGAGGAACAGGTCTGCTGTCCACTGGTCACACTGTGGGTGAAGGAACAGGTCTGCTGTCCACTGGTCAAACTGTGGTGGAGGAACAGGTCTGCTGTCCACTGATCAAACTGTGGTGGAGGAACGGGTTTGCTATCCACTGGTCAAACTGTGGTGGAGAAACGGGCCTGCTGTCCACTGGTCAAACTGTGGTGGAGGAACGGGTTTGCTGTCCACTGGTCAAACTGTGGTGGAGGAACGGGTCTGCTTTCCACTGGTCAAACTGTGGTGGAGGAACAGGTCTGCTGTCCACTGGTCAAACTGTGGGTGAAGGAACGGGTCTGCTGTCCACTGGTCACACTGTGGGTGAAGGAACGGGTCTGCTGTCCACTGGTCACACTGTGGTGGAGAAACGGGTCTGCTCTCGACACTGTGTCACGATCCGAGCTCTCAGACAGACTTTCTTACCGGCTAAGTGCCTCCGCAGGTTCAGCTTGCGGTCCAGACGTCACCCCTGCCGGCGTCCTGTCTGCCGTGCGCCATCACCGCTGCCATCCTCCAGTCTGCACAGCGCTGCTGAGTCCGCGGCTGCGCGGCGCACCGCTCTCCTTGTCCCCAGTGACAGTACTCAGTGCACGGCAATCCACCTGTCCGCCGCCATTGCTCCCAGTATCCAGCATGGTGTGCACAAACATACTTTCCCGCCATAGCCTGACATGGGGGCTGCCATGTTTTCCCAGTCACATGTCATTCCCGTCCAATCCTGTGTGATCTGATCTCCCAGTCATACCTGCCCGGCCAATCCTGGCCACCCAGTGGGTATAAGTATGCTGGGAGCTCTCAGATCAATGCTAGTGCTTCAGTTGTCTCCTGTATATGGTCAGCTGTCCTTGTCTCCGTGCAAGTGTCTCTCTCTGCTGGTGTTGTCTTCCATGCTGCAGTGTATTCCAGGTTATTCCATCTCCTGTTGAAGTCCAGGTTATTCCATCACCTGTGAGCCTGCCTCGTCAGCCCAGCGATCCAGCCTAGCTCCAGGACTCTGGTCCTCCGATGCTCCAGCATCATCCGTCTCCGATGTTCCACCATCGATAGTCCGATACTCCGGACTCACAGTCAAGCTTCCGTCCGTCATTCAGGACCCACAGTCAAGCTCCTATCTTCCGTCCGTCATTCCGGACCCACAGTCTCCATATCCGATATCCATCCGATGTTCCACCATCGATACTTCATTCATCATACCTGTAAAGTATTGCAATCTGCATGAACTGTCATTACTCCTGCATACTTTACTGCCTGTATCATTACAACCTTCTGTATAATAAATCTGGTTGTACTTTTACCTCTGACTACTTATTGGCTCTGGGTGCACTGTCGCGCAGTTCATGCGCAGGGGTCCTCTCCAACCTCCCCGGTTCAGGTACCGGTCCAGGTCCCCACCAGAGGTCTCAGTCTTGTCGACTGAGTCCCCTGGTGTGACAGTAAGCACTAGCCAAATGGATCCAGCCGCAAACCAAGCTTCTCCACCCAGCCCTGTACAGCAACTGGCTGTTCGCTTGGATCAGCAAGAGGCTGCGCAGAGCCAAGTGATTCATTGCCTGCAAGATCTGTCTTCCCGGCTGGATAAGTTACAGACCACTCTCAGTGGCCCTGAGCCTGTCAGAGAACTTCCAAGTCCCGTTCATCCTCCTGTAATGGCTGTTGCACCTCGCCTTCATCTGTCTGTCCCCACCAAGTATGATGGGAACCCCAAGACCTGTCGAGGCTTTCTCAATCAGTGTGAGATTCACTTCGAGCTGCAACCCAGCAACTTCCCTACTGAAAGGGTCAAGATTGCCTACATCATCTCCCTCCTGTGTGGAGCGGCACTAGAGTGGGCATCTCCCTTATGGGAAAGATCTGATGCCATCCTGTCCAATTACAAGGACTTCGTGTCAACATTCCGGCGTATCTTCGATGAGCCTGGGCGATCAGCATCTGCCTCCACTGAACTCCTCCGTCTCAGACAGGGATCCCGCTCCGTCGGGCAATATCTGGTCCAGTTCCAGATTCTGGCGTCTGAACTCTCCTGGTGTGATGGGGCCTTATACGCAGCTTTCTGGCATGGTCTATCCGATCGTATCAAGGATGAACTTGCTACAAGAGACTTACCCTCAGGTCTAAGTGACCTTATTTCATTGTGTGTTAAAGTAGACCTACGCTTCCGAGAAAGGGCTATAGAACGTCACAAGAGCGCTCCAGTTAAAGTGCCAACTCCTCCGCCTTCTTTACCCACTGCTCCTGCGGTCCACTCCAAAGAAGAACCAATGGAGATAAACCGTTTCCGCTTGTCTCCAGGAGAACGTCGACGTCGACGGTTGGCACAGCTCTGCCTGTATTGTGCCGATCCTGCACATCAAATTTCTGCATGCCCAAAGCGTCAGGAAAACTCCTCCTCCTAGCCCGTCAAGGAGAGGGTAGGCTAGGAGTAATTAAGTCCTCTCCATCAGCAACCGATTGTGTCCTTCCAGTTTCCCTACAAGTTGGTCAGCATTTCAAGACTGTCTCCGCGCTTCTTGATTCCGGTGCCGCTGGCAACTTTGTTACTGCAGAACTGGTCCGCAAGTGGGGGTTGCCCACTGAAAGTCTTTCCAAGACTGTCTTCCTTACTGCTGTGGATGGCAGTAGGATTTCGACAGTCTCCCGCAGAACTTTGCCACTTACAGTAAAAGTGGGAGTCCTGCACACTGAACTTTTGTCCTTCCTGGTTTTACCCCGAGCCACTCATTCTCTGGTTCTGGGTTTACCCTGGCTCCGTCTTCACAATCCCCGTCTTGATTGGAAGACATCTGAAATCCTTTCCTGGGATCCTTCCTGCTCCGGTACCTGTCTCCAAAAGGTACTCCCAGCTCGTCATTCTTCAGCCGATGCAGCAGACCTTCCGCCTCTTCCCTACCAAGAGTACTCAGATGTATTCAGCAAGTCTGGCGCTGATGTTCTACCTCCTCACAGACCGTGGGATTGCCCTATTGAACTTATCCCAGGCAAAGAACCACCCAGAGGTAGAACCTATCCTCTCTCTCTTCCAGAGACTCAAGCCATGACCAGTTACATCAAGGAAAATCTGGCAAAGGGATTCATCCGTCCTTCGACTTCTCCTGCTGGCGCAGGATTCTTCTTCGTCAAAAAAAAGGATGGAGGCCTACGTCCCTGCATTGATTATCGCGGCCTCAATGACATTACAGTAAAGAACCGATATCCGTTGCCTCTCATCACCGAGCTGTTTGACCGTGTCAGCGGTGCAACCATCTTCACAAAACTCGATCTGAGAGGTGCATACAATCTCATCCGCATACGAGAGGGCGACGAGTGGAAGACGGCGTTTAATACCAGAGACGGCCACTATGAGTACCTCGTCATGCCCTTTGGGCTCAGCAATGCCCCAGCCGTGTTCCAGCACTATGTCAATGAGATCTTTCGGGACATTCTGTACAGTCATGTAGTTGTATATCTCGATGACATTTTAATCTACGCCAATAACATCACAGAACATCGTTATTGGGTCAAAGAGGTTTTGTCCCGGCTGCGAGCTAATCATCTCTACTGTAAACTGGAGAAGTGTGTCTTCGAGGTGAAGTCTATACCCTTCCTAGGGTACATTGTCTCCGGTTCCGGTCTTCAAATGGATCCAGGAAAACTGCAGGCCATCCAAGATTGGCCAATTCCCTCTTCGCTGAAAGGTATTCAACGTTTCCTGGGTTTTGCCAATTATTACAGAAAATTCATTCGTAACTTCTCTTCTATTGTGGCTCCCATCACTGCCTTGACTAAAAAGGGGTCTAATCCAGCGAAGTGGCCGGCAGAAGCCATCGAAGCCTTCCATCTGTTGAAACAGAGGTTCACTTCCGCTCCTGTTTTAAGACAACCTGATACCACCTTGCCCTTTATTCTCGAGGTTGATGCCTCCTCCGTGGGTGTTGGGGCAGTCCTCTCGCAGAAAGCGCCCGATGGTCGTCTTCATCCCTGTGGGTTCTACTCCCGTAAGTTCCTGCCTGCAGAGCGTAACTATGCCATCGGTGACCAAGAGCTTCTCGCCATCAAGTTGGCATTAGAAGAGTGGAGATATCTTCTAGAGGGCGCTGTTCATGAGATCACAATTATCACAGACCACAAGAATCTTCTGTATCTCAAGTCTGCTCAATGTTTAAATCCCCGTCAAGCCAGATGGACACTTTTCTTTTCCAGGTTCCGTTTCAAGCTGTCGTTCTGTCCAGGGACACAAAACCGAAAAGCTGATGCCCTTTCCCGCTCATGGGAGCAAGAAAGTGAGTCTAAGTCCACACATCAACACTTTATTATTGATCCAGTGGCATTCTCCGCAACGAGAGTTTCAAATCTCACGCCCCCTACAGGGAAAAGATATGTAAAGCCAGCTCTAAGAAAGAAGTTGCTCTGTTGGGCGCATTCTTCAAAATTCGCTGGCCATGCAGGCATTCAGAAAACTTACGAGTTTATCACCAGGTCCTACTGGTGGCCGTCCCTCAAACAGGATGTACAGGACTTTGTTTCCTCTTGTGCTAAATGTGCTCAGCACAAGACCAGCCGTCAGTCTCCTCCTGGGCAATTGATGCCACTGTCAGTGCCACATCGTCCTTGGACGCATATTTCTATGGACTTTGTAACTGATCTTCCAGAGTCTGACAAGTTCACCACCATCTGGGTGATTGTTGATCGGTTCACCAAGATGGCTCACTTCGTTCCCCTCACCGGTCTTCCGTCAGCTTCCAAGCTGTCCCAGCTCTTCATCAAAGAGATATTCAAGCTTCATGGACTGCCTCTCGAAATCATCTCCGATAGAGGAGTCCAATTCGTAGCCAAATTCTGGCGAAGCCTGTGCTCCCTGCTTCAAATCAAGCTAAAGTTTTCCACAGCCTACCACCCTCAAACCAATGGCCAAACGGAGAGGGTGAATCAGGACCTTGAAGCATTTCTCCGCACATATGTCTCTTCTTCCCAAGATGACTGGGCTCAACTCCTTCCATGGGCAGAGTTCTGCCATAATAACCAATATCATTCTTCATCTAATGTCACTCCATTCCTTGCCAATTATGGGTTTCATCCTCGAGTTCCTGACTTCACTCTGCAACCTGTGTCCTCTGTTCCAGCGGTCGACACGACCATCCGGCAATTCGTCAAATCCTGGAAGCTCATTCGTTCTTCACTTCTGAAGGCTTCAAGCAGGTACAAAAAATTTGCCGACAGGAAACGCAGAGCTGTGCCAGCCCTCCGTCCCGGAGATCGTGTCTGGTTGTCAACCAAGAATCTTCGATTGAGAGTGCCATCGATGAAGTTCGCTCCCCGATATATTGGTCCTTTCCCAGTTGAGCGAGTCGTCAATCCAGTAGCTTACAAGCTTAAATTGCCGCCCTATTTGAAAGTGCCAGCTACATTCCACATTTCGCTGCTCAAGCCGCTGGTCTTGAATCGCTTCCATTCCAAGCTCCCCAAGGCTCCTAAGGTTTGCACCCAGCGTGGAACTGAATATGAGGTCAGTAAGATCTTGGACTCTCGCATCCGATATGGTCGTCTGCAATATCTGATCGATTGGAAGGGCTACGGCCCCGAAGAACGATCATGGACCAATGCCATCGATGTCCATGCTCCCAGACTCATCCGGGCGTTCCACTCCAAGTTTCCCCGCAAGCCTAAAAGGTGTCCTGGGGCCACCCTTAAAGGGGGGGGTGCTGTCACGATCCGAGCTCTCAGACAGACTTTCTTACCGGCTAAGTGCCTCCGCAGGTTCAGCTTGCGGTCCAGACGTCACCCCTGCCGGCGTCCTGTCTGCCGTGCGCCATCACCGCTGCCATCCTCCAGTCTGCTCAGCGCTGCTGAGTCCGCGGCTGCGCGGCGCACCGCTCTCCTTGTCCCCAGTGACAGTACTCAGTGCACGGCAATCCACCTGTCCGCCGCCATTGCTCCCAGTATCCAGCATGGTGTGCACAAACATACTTTCCCGCCATAGCCTGACATGGGGGCTGCCATGTTTTCCCAGTCACATGTCATTCCCGTCCAATCCTGTGTGATCTGATCTCCCAGTCATACCTGCCCGGCCAATCCTGGCCACCCAGTGGGTATAAGTATGCTGGGAGCTCTCAGATCAATGCTAGTGCTTCAGTTGTCTCCTGTATATGGTCAGCTGTCCTTGTCTCCGTGCAAGTGTCTCTCTCTGCTGGTGTTGTCTTCCATGCTGCAGTGTATTCCAGGTTATTCCATCTCCTGTTGAAGTCCAGGTTATTCCATCACCTGTGAGCCTGCCTCGTCAGCCCAGCGATCCAGCCTAGCTCCAGGACTCTGGTCCTCCGATGCTCCAGCATCATCCGTCTCCGATGTTCCACCATCGATAGTCCGATACTCCGGACTCACAGTCAAGCTTCCGTCCGTCATTCCGGACCCACAGTCAAGCTCCTATCTTCCGTCCGTCATTCCGGACCCACAGTCTCCATATCCGATATCCATCCGATGTTCCACCATCGATACTTCATTCATCATACCTGTAAAGTATTGCAATCTGCATGAACTGTCATTACTCCTGCATACTTTACTGCCTGTATCATTACAACCTTCTGTATAATAAATCTGGTTGTACTTTTACCTCTGACTACTTATTGGCTCTGGGTGCACTGTCGCGCAGTTCATGCGCAGGGGTCCTCTCCAACCTCCCCGGTTCAGGTACCGGTCCAGGTCCCCACCAGAGGTCTCAGTCTTGTCGACTGAGTCCCCTGGTGTGACACACTGTTGTTGGAGGAAGATTGAGGCCTGCTATCCTGTCAGCCATGTTGGTGGCAGAGGAAGGGTCCTGCTGTCCCGTTGTCATTACTGTTAGATTAACTCCTCTCCTCTGCCAGCAATGGCACCAAACCTCTATTTTGAGGGAACATGATGCATGGAAGGGAGAAATAGGTCTCTGTAGGGTCCATAAAACATTCAATACTGTGATTCAAACTGGGTTCTCTGGGAGTATAATTCAGGTGGCAGAGCCTCAGGAAATAATGATATTATCTGGCTAATGTGGACATTATTACATGTCAGAGATTACCTGCAATACATGCTGATTTGTCTACCGGATGCTTCAGAGGCTGCTAGCAGGATATACACAACAACTGCTCGGACCAGCCCTCCTTGCATACCACAGAATATAATACAGAATATAATACAGACTATTATATCCATGACCCAACATCTCCCAGGGGTTCTGTCATTTCCTCTGGAAATTCTGGGATGTGGATACATTTGTGTCAGGAAGGACATATCTGTCAGTAAATTAGATACATTAAATGGAGGGATTCATCATGACTCATGGCCCCTCTGTATACACCCGTGCAAGTCACTGGCAAACACAAACTTTATCCAGTTGGGTAGATAGTGAGTATAGGGCAGAGTTATACAATAAGTAATGATCATTGGTAATCAGTAGCAATGTCAGGCAGGAAATACAGAGATCCCCCCACACGTAACTGTGACAGGGAAGGTGGCCCCTATCAGCTCGGGGCTTCATAGCAGCTGAACCCCTTGCACCTATGGTAGCTATGACCAGGACCAGAGTGAGGGTGTTCAGCATCCACATGCAAACTATACATTTGCACCCCCTCATACATTACAAATTGACAGTGCATGCAAAAAGAAATGGGTGTGGTCTCACAAGGATGGGGACAGCCGGAGGAAGGAGAGCACTGCAGCTCCCGGTTGCACCATCGGCCTGGGGATCCCCCGGGAGAAGGTAGATCACCTCCGACACAGGCAGGACCCAGCACACTCGGCGACCCCTCAGCCGGGACAGGAGGCGCACCTTGGCAGGACACCCAGAGGCTGGTAGGAACCCCCCCCCCCCACACTGACTCTCTCCCGGCCTCACTGACTGACTTTACCCCCTGCCAAAACCCACGCTGGCTCTTCCTACAGGAGATGGTCTGTTGAGCCCTTCAATATGGTGTCGCAGATGGCTGCCTAGGAACTGTGCACACAGCCATATGTAACCCAGTGTCTCCTGTGTGATAACTGTACTGTCTCTGCTATAACTTTAAAGTCTCTGCTTAAGTGTTTCCGACCAGTGGCGTCACTGATGGCTGCCTAGGCGCTGAGCAGCTTGGCAGGTATGTGTTCCCTGTGTGATAACTGTACTGTCCCTGCTGTATTGTTGCCTGCCTGCCTGGCTGCTGCAACAACCAGTGGCACCGCTGATGGCTGCCTAGGTGCTGTGCAGCTCAGCAGGTATGTGCCCCCTGCGTCTATATCCCCCAGGATACTTCTAGCGTATACCTGTATGTGTTCGTATATCTGTCACTGTTTAACTGTACCAAACTGGCTGTTGCACAGCAATCCAAGCCAAATTCCTAGTATGCGCAAGTATACATGGCCAATAAAGTTGATTCTGATTACTGCCACTGTTTGCACTCATGCACATGGTGGGGTGGCGGTGTGGGGTGGCAGATGTAAATTTTTGCCTAGGGTGCTAAAGAACCTTGCACCGGCCCTGATTACACCACACAGTAGTGTTCCTTATTAGTTTTACACTACACAGTAATGCTCCTTGCACATAATTGGACCAATTTAGACCTCATTGCTAATAAACGATACACTTACGATACACTTACTGGCCTAAAGTACCTGAAGCAGGTTCTGATTCCACACTGTGCTACCCGATTACTGCGATCTGTAGATGAAGGACTTTTAGCAAATTCATCTGGGGGTTAGAAAAAGGGGGGTTATACAGCGCTGGGTTTGTCTGAATGATGACAATTAGACACTTAGTTTATGAAAATACAAAATACATTTATTGTACAGTATAACAATTAAGAGAGTACTCTCTAAGAAAAAGAAAAAAATGAATTGTGTTAAAAAATTGCGCAATATATTAAAAAATGGGGGAGGGAGTAAAGAAGATAAAAAATGGGAGTATTGCTTGCACTAAGCTCCAAGAAAAAATGATGAAGACAGTTCGTTTGCCAATATATGGTTATAGTTACCACCGATTTGGGAAGTATCAGGATCTCATCTGGAAACCTGAGAAAATACCGGTTAATTCCCAGCTAGTAGGTCCAACTGCCTCCAGATGTTAGTGGAACAGGGATGGTGGGTGGAAGATGGAATGGCCACCGTCGTGAGTCTCTGTCCAGGAGGTGTGGACCTGGTTCTCCGATGGAAACGAGGCAGGAGTGCTGGTGAAGGATGGTATAACACGCCGTGGATCACTGCCCAGGGAGAAAGGGGGCTAACAGCCCAAGATGATGTTAGCTGGTCCGGAATCGATTTGTTATGCTGGAGCCTGGTGCAAGGTGGTTCAGGCTATTGGATGGTCCAAGTCAGGGGATAAGCTTGGATTGATCTCAGGATCTTGGATGTGGCTTGGCACAACGCGTTTCGACGTCTTCAGGACGTCTTCATCAGGAGCAGTGACCACTGCTCCTGATGAAGACGTCCTGAAGACGTCGAAATGCGTTGAGCCAAGCCACATCCAAGATCCTGAGATCCATCCAAGCTTATCCCCTGACTTGGACCATCCAATAGCCTGAACCACCTTGCACCAGGCTCCAGCATAACAAATCGATTCCGGACCAGCTAACATCATCTTGGGCTGTTAGCCCCCTTTCTCCCTGGGCAGTGATCCACGGCGGTGTTATACCATCCTTCACCAGCACTCCTGCCTCGTTTCCATCGGAGAACCAGGTCCACACCTCCTGGACAGAGACTCACGACGGTGGCCATTCCATCTTCCACCCACCATCCCTGTTCCACTAACATCTGGAGGCAGTTGGACCTACTAGCTGGGAATTAACCGGTATTTTCTCAGGTTTCCAGATGAGATCCTGATACTTCCCAAATCGGTGGTAACTATAACCATATATTGGCAAACGAACTGTCTTCATCATTTTTTCTTGGAGCTTAGTGCAAGCAATACTCCCATTTTTTATCTTCTTTACTCCCTCCCCCATTTTTTTATATATTGCGCAATTTTTTAACACAATTCATTTTTTTCTTTTTCTTAGAGAGTACTCTCTTAATTGTTATACTGTACAATAAATGTATTTTGTATTTTCATAAACTAAGTGTCTAATTGTCATCATTCAGAAAAACCCAGCGCTGTATAACCCCCCTTTTTCTGTTCTACATTCTATACGGGGAGACTTACACCCTCCCTCATACAGCAGCTTTAATTGACTTCGAGGTTCACTTTCTTCATCTGGGGGTTAAGCTTTCAGCCATGCGGCTCAGACTCTATGGAACTCACTTCCCCGCACAGTTAGAGTGGCCCCCACTCTGGAATCCTTCAAAACCGACTCAAGACTTTCTTGTTTACTCAAGCATTTCCTTCATTCCCTTGTTTATAAAAAGCTTTTCGGTACTTATGTAGTATCTGGGCGTCCGATTTAGAAATCGGATCGGATCGCATCGCATCGTATCGCATGCGACCAAATCGTATGCGATGCGATGGTCAAGATTTTTCCATAGGATTCAATGTTAAAATGGTCTGAGTCCATTTTAACATAGAATTCAATGGGAAAAAGGGGTCCTTTTCCTTTCCCCACTATCCAAGTGGGCATGGAGTTGGACATAAACCTGTGGCGAGCGTAGCGAGCCACCGAGCCCGAAGCGTGGCGAGCGTAGCGAGCCCCGCGAGGGGACACAGAATACTTTTTAAGAAATATGCGTCCCCCGCGGGGCTCGCTTCGCTCGCCACGCTTCGGGCTCGGTGGCTCGCTGCGCTCGCCACGCTATATAAAATCAACTCTATGCCCACTTGGATAGTGGGGAAATGAACAGGACCTTCTTAACATTGAATCCTATGCAAAATCGCATCGAATCGCATCGCATCGCATCGCATCTGATTGTATGCCTTAAGGTAAGGCATACAATCACAAAATCGGCAGCCCAGATACTACATAAGTACCAGCTTTTCTGTACTTCATTGTTCCTGTACTGTATTATATTCATTCTATCGGTTAAGCTCCTTGAGTGCTACTAGAGAAAGAGCGCTATATAAATAAAAATTATTATTATTATTATTATTATTATTATTATTATTATTATTATGTGTATGGGCTGCAACACTGCTCCACTTCTTTTCCACATGCATTAAGTGGGGAACTAAAATCTTCTCCCCCTCCCAGCACCAGTGAGAACTATTCCACAGATGTGTCTAAGAAAATCGCTGTTGCAGCAAATTCACTTAAAACCATCTCCTGAAGACCCAAGAGGTTACTGTGACCCGCAGGGCATCATGTAGAGCCGCAGGTTCCTTGCTCCAGGTCTAATGGCATCACCACTAATTCCATTTATTCTGCCTGAAGGGCTCAGTGCTTTATTGTCTGACGGGCACTGATAAAGCCTCATACGGTATGCTCATATCTTGCTACATATTTAAGCACTTGGCTCTCAGCTTGCATAGTTTTGTTTTCTGTTTTGTGAAGTCAGGAACCTCTTTTTACATAAATTTATTTAGGAATAAAATGGTGGATCCTGAGAGGTGGATATACGAAATGATGGGGTTTCTGCGGTGCCCATGGTGTATGATATTATAGGGTTTTTGCAGCTCCCATGGTATAGAATATTATGGTATTTTTGCAGTGCCCATGATATACAAAATTATCGGGTTTCTACAGTGCCCATGGTATAGGAAGAGTGTTTCTATCAGTGGCGCAGTTCGTCCCAGTTGCCCGGAGATGTGTATTGCCACCCCATACACACACACAAAACCTTATATAAAGTATCTACTCTATATTCTGTATGTCTGTTATGAAATATAACAGGCATATATACAGTATATCTATAGAGATAGAGAGATAGAGCACATATTTCAGAATTCCGAAGTGATATCCATAGCTTTCAATTAAAGGATTTAAAATTGCAGGGGAGGAGAGGTGCCCCCTTGAGAGCAGGAGCCCGGCGGCAGATGACTCCATTGCCTCCCAGAGTTCTGCCTCTGATTTCTATGGTGCCCATGGTATAGGAAATGTTGGCATTTCAACGGTGCCCATGGTATAGGAAATGTTGGGGTTTCTACGGTTCTCATGGTATAGGAAATGTTGGGGTTTCTGCGGTGCCCATGGTATAGGAAATGTTGGGGTTTCTGCGGTTTCATGGTATAGTAAATGTTGGGGTTTCTGCGGTTTCATGGTATAGGAAATGTTGGGGCTTCTGCGGTTTCATGGTACAGGAAATGTTGGGGTTTCTGCTGTGCCCATGGTATAGGAAATGTTGGGGTTTCTGCGGTTTCATGGTATAGTAAATGTTGGGGTTTCTGCGGTTTCATGGTATAGGAAATGTTGGGGTTTCTGCGGTGATCAGTGCTGGTTCGAAGCACAAATGGGGAAATTTACATTTTATCTTGCCACTCTGACTAGAGGTCCTGCTCTGGACTTGGGAATGTCAGGACCCACCTGATCAGGTCACCTGGTCCTGGGAGGTGAGTCCAAATTTTTGGCCCAAATTATGCTAATCACCTCAATTTTACTGTTCGTTAAAATGCAAATTTAGTACTTGGAGCGTGCAAAGCATTTTCTCTTTATTTTCAGTTCTGTGAAGCGGAGAGTTATAGCAAAACCCGGTTTGTATATATTTTCCAGAACTAAATTCATTCAATCTATTTTGTGTTGCAATTGGTGAGATCCACAATAAACGCTGAACCCTAAGCTGTCGATGTCCCAGCGCGGCCCTATACGTGTCAGCAACTAATAATAACTCTGTTACTCACAGGAAGCCCCAACATCTGCAATACACCACAACACAGAATTCACATGCACGCTGTAACATTCCCCCCAAAAAGCTATTGTTTAAATACAATCATTTCTACTATATACATTGCAACCTTTTAGGTAAGTAATGTATATAGGGCCCAATACAGTCCTGCTCGCTGTGCTGCGAGTCTTCGGAAGCCAGCGAGCACATAGCGGCAGTCCCGCTAAATGTGCACCCCCCACAGGGGAAACATCATTCACCACCAAATAATTTTTTTCCCCTGCTCGCAGCGCTAAGGGCCAGATGTATCAAGCTTCACAAAATGATAAAATGGAGAGTGGTAAACAACCAGCCAATCAGCTCCTACCTGTGATTTTTCAAACCCAGCCTGCAACAAGGCAGTAAGGAGATGATTGGCTGGCTGTTTATTACTGTCCATTTTATCACTTTTTGAAGCTTGTTACATCTGTCCCTAAGTGAGCCAGGACTCGCTCGGTGATGCGAAGGCCGTGGAGAGAAGGAGACCGCTGATGATGTCATGCAGACGTTCGATTATGCGGGCATGCGGGTGTGAATCAGCCCATAATGATCCTGTCATTAAACAAAGGGATAATCCGGGGCTGGTTCAGCGTTGAGCGCAAGGAATTATATTTGGTGTTCCAACCAATCAGCTCCTAACTGTGATGTGATTGGCTGGAGCACCATTTATCACACATGAGTTATAACAAGAATACTATGGTTGTCAAATCTGCCCCTTACTATCCCCAAGTATGTGAAAGGTATTTAGGAAATGTAATTCCAGCGGCCAACGGAAAACAAAACAAAACAGGCATCAATGGTTTCTGTGGTAATTTATCTGCAGGAACAGCGTTCCAACAAGCAGGACAGCTGCTCGGGAAGGGGGAGAAAATCAATATACATTGGGGCTATGTTATATATGTAACAAAGCATCTCACATATGGGGGAGATGTACTATGTTTATCAAAAAGTGATAAACAACCAGCCAATCAGCTCCTTTCTGCCATTTTTAAAACCCAGCCTGTAACATGACAGGTAGGAGCTGATTGGCTGCTTGTTTATCACTCTCCACTTTATCACTTTTTGCAGTTTGATACATATGGCCCTGAGAGAGATAAAATATCAAACAGCTCCTAACTGCCATTTGACAGGCTGGGCTTAAAAACTGACAGCTAGGAGCTGGTTGGCTGTACTGTATCTCTCTCATACTGTATCTCTCTCATACTGTATCTCCCTCATACTTTATCACCTGCCCAATTTATCTTCTACGTCTCCAAACCTCTGAAAATCCGAACGAAGGGACAGTCTGCGGATTATTATCAAACAGAATAACATCACATAGAATTACAAATGAGGTTTCTGCCACCTACAGACTATTGGGTGTCGCCCAGGCCATGGGCACAGGTGCCACCAGAAAGTATATAGCGTCTTACACACCTGTTACAGTAGAATCCTCAGGAATGGCTGAACGTCTGCTGTCAGGGTGAAGGAAGTCTTCTGCTAGCAGATGGTCCATGGGCTGTTCAAGGTCACTGAGGAGCCTGCTGGGAGTGACGGGGTAACACTGAGCAGCGTGGCTTCAATTTGGGATTCTAGGAATTATAATTAGACCCTCTTTCAGGACAGAACACCATATGGAGTCTTCCGCTCATCCTTGCGGCTCCGCATGTCTCACAGATGGGGAGAGATGAAGAGTCTGAAGGGACAAAGTTCTGGATCACATTAGTGTAGGCAGTAATTAGGGATTGTGGAACCGTCAGTGCGCAGGCCGGTGCTGTGGCTGCAGCCGGACCTCTATAGGAGGAATGTTGTCCTATTCATAGCCCCCTTCTATATGACAGCACCCAAAGGAGAGATACATGCATATATTCTCCCCGTACTTGCGTGGGTTTCCTCCGGGTACTCCGGTTTCCTCCCACAATCCAAAAAATATACTGGTAGGCTAATTGGCTCCAAACAAAATTAACCCTAGAATGTCTGTGTGTGCGTGTACATGTGGTAGGGAATATAGATTGTAAGCTCCACTGGGACAGGGACTGATGTGAATGTTCAAAAATATACTCTGTACAGCGCTGCGGAATATGTATGCGCTATATAAGAAACTGTTAATAAATAAATAAGGCAAAATCTAATCGAAACCGAATGGTTTTTAGGACACTTTCGTCTGGCATTCAATTCGATGCGCGCTCCCGTTTTCTCTATATCGAAAAGAAAAATAGACTCTGCAGGCAAGGAAATATCGAATACGATCCAGTAAATCGAATGTGTGCACTGTGCCTTGAATGTAAATTGAATTCAATATCAAAATCAAATTGAATGCAAAAGTGCAGATCGAATGTGAAAACGAATGGAAAATCAAAGGCAAAATCGAAAGGTGGTGGAGAGGGGAAATCTAATCAAAAGCAAAAGTATATTGATCCGTATGTATGCGCCTTTAGATTGTTTTCAGAGAATGAAGGGATTCGCCATTTGGATCCAGGTTAAAGACCACAAATATTTAGTATATAACAACAAATGTTTGGCACAGAAGTTACAAGCTAAAAGTAAAAATGCAGTGGCGCACACAGGGGGGGGGGGGGGGTTGGAAAGTGAGAGGACTCAGAATCCCCCTTGACAGAAGAAATAAGCAAACATGATATTACAAAGCCCCGCCAATATGACAACATTCCATTAGAATCGGGTCATTTTAGCCTCTACATTTTAGGTCCACATGGCTAAAGTCGACATGGTCAAAGGGGTGAACACAAGCATTAGGTCAAAATTCGGAAGGACGACAGTCACATTTTTTTGAGCCGACTTATGCTGACAGGCGGTATTTCATATTTCATTTCATATAGTAGTGTGCCTGAAGCCTGGTGAGCCAGGTGAGGGGACGTGGAACACTGATACAGTGTCCTTGTTGACATTGCTTTGCAATTTGGGACAAAAAAAGTAAAAATCATGTCCAACTTTTGACTGTGGACCGTCCCACTGTTGACCTAATGATTATGTCGACCTTTCGACCATGTCGACCTATTTAATGTGTCGACCTAAGCCCTGTAAACTTCTATTGGTCGACCTTTAGTGTCGACCCTATGACCAATACCATACTCCCTGAATTGTAGTCACACAGGTTCTTTCATCAGTCATTGTCTGGCGCCACCTGGTGGAGCAGAGGCAAACTGACGCATGTGGTTACAGCTCAGGCTGCACTGTGGGATCCGATATGTAATGCCGGCGGTCGGAATCCCGACACTGGAATCCCAACTGCCGAAATCCCGACATGGGGGGGACATGGAGCGCCCCCCCTTGCGGGCTCGCTGCGCTCGCCACGCAGCGGGCCCGGTGCCTCGCTACGCTCGGCACGCTATTTTATTCTCCCTCTATGGGTGTCGTGGACACCCACGGAGGGCGAAAGTTTCGTGATTTCGGCGATCGGAATTCCGACTGCCGGGATCCCCACCGCCGGCAAATTGACTGCATCCCGCACTGTGAGAGTTTGGCAGATTAAGGAGATACAATTGCAGCTACCGGCATGGAAGCCACCAGCATATTACCGAATACATAAATGTCACCTCCTTGTACATCATCGTAGTATGATACATCGGAATATGATACATCATCATGATACATCATCGAAATATGATACATCATTAGAATATGATACATTTATTCACCAGTAGAATGTTTCCATAATAGTTCTACAAACTTGCTACTCCCTCTGCATCTTCTACCCCCTGAGAATGGGGTGACTGATCTGCCATAGCCCCGGGAGGGGTGTCTAAGCTGCCATAGCCACGGGAGGATTGTCTGAGCTGCCATAGCCCCGGGAGGGATGTCTGAGCTGCCATAGCCCCGGGAGCGGTGACTGAGCTGCCATAGACCTGGGAGGATTGTCTGAGCTGCCATAGCCCCGGGAGGAGTGTCTGAGCTGCCATAGCCACGGGAGGAGTGTCTGAGCTGCCATAGCCCCGGGAGGAGTGCCTGAGCTGCTACCGGCATGGAAGCCACCAGCATATTACCGAATACATAAATGTCACCTCCTTGTACATCATCGTAGTATGATACATCGGAATATGATACATCATCATGATACATCATCGAAATATGATACATCATTAGAATATGATACATTTATTCACCAGTAGAATGTTTCCATAATAGTTCTACAAACTTGCTACTCCCTCTGCATCTTCTACCCCCTGAGAATGGGGTGACTGAGCTGCCATAGCCCCGGGAGGGGTGTCTAAGCTGCCATAGCCACGGGAGTATTGTCTGAGCTGCCATAGCCTCGGGAGGGATGTCTGAGCTGCCATAGCCCCGGGAGCGGTGACTGAGCTGCCATAGACCTGGGAGGCGTGTCTGAGCTGCCATAGCCCCGGGAGGAGTGTCTGAGCTGCCATAGCCCCGGGAGGAGTGTCTGAGCTGCCATAGCCCCGGGAGGAGTGTCTGAGCTGCCATAGCCCCGGGAGGGGTGACTGAGCTGCCATAGCCCCGGGAGGAATGTCTGAGCTGCCATAGCAATGGGAGGAGTGTCTGAGCTGCCATAGCCCCGGGAGGAGTGTCTGAGCTGCCATAGCCCCGGGAGGAGCGGTGACTGAGCTGCCATAGCCCCGGGAGGGGTGACTGAGCTGCCATAGCCCCGGGAGGGGTGACTGAGCTGCCATAGCCCCGGGAGGGGTGTCTGAACTGCCATAGCTCCGGCGGAGTGTCTGAGCTGCCATAGCCCGGGAGGAGTGACTGAGCTGCCATAGCCCCGGGAGGAGTGTCTGAGCTGCCATAGCCCCGGCGGTGTGTCTGAGCTGCCATAGCCCCGGGAGGGGTGTTCGAGCTGCCATAGCCCCGGGAGAAGTGTCTGAGCTGCCATAGCCCGGGAGGAGTGTCTGAGCTGCCATAGCACCGGGAGGGGTGACTGAGCTGCCATAGCCCGGGAGGAGTGTCTGAGCTGCCATAGCCCCGGGAGGAGTGTCTGAGCTGCCATAGCCCGGGAGGAGTGACTGAGCTGCCATAGCCCCGGGAGGGGTGTCTGAACTGCCATAGCCCCGGCGGAGTGTCTGAGCTGCCATAGCCCTGGGAGGGGTGTCTGAGCTGCCATAGCCCCGGGAGGGGTGTCTGAACTGCCATAGCCCCGGCGGAGTGTCTGAGCTGCCATAGCCCTGGGAGGGGTGTCTGATCTGCCATAGCCCCGGGAGGAGTGTCTGAGCTGCCATAGCTCGGGAGGAGTGTCTGAGCTGCCATAGCCCCGGGAGGAGTGTCTGAGCTGCCATAGCCCCAGGAGGGGTGACTGAGCTGCCATAGACCTGAGAGGAGTTTCTGAGCTGTCATAGCCCCGGCGGAGTGTCTGAACTGCCATAGCCCTGGGAGGGGTGTCTAAGCTGCCATAACCCCGTGAGGAGTGTCTGAGCTGCCATAGCCCCAGGAGGAATGTCTAAGCTGCCATAGCAACGGAGGAGTGTCTGAGCTGCCATAGCCCCGGGAGGAGTGTCTGAGCTGCCATAGCCCCGTGAGGAGTGTCTGAGCTGCCATAGCCCCGGAGGAGTGTCTGAGCTGCCATAGCCACGGGAGGAGTGTCTGAGCTGCCATAGCCCCAGGAGCAGTGACTGAGCTGCCATAGCCCCTGGAGGGGTGTCTGAGCTGCCATAGCCCCGGGAGAGGTGTCTGAACTGCCATAGCCCTGGGAGGGGTGTCTGAGCTGCCATAGCCCCGGAGGAGTGTCTGAGCTGCCATAGCCCCGGGAGGCGTGTCTCAGCTGTCATAGCTCCAGGAGCAGTGTCTGAGCTGCCATAGCCCCGGGAGCAGTGTCTGAGCTGCCATAACCCCGGGAGGAGTGTCTGAACTGCCATAGCCCCGGGAGGCGTGTCTGAGCTGCCATAACTCCTGGGAAGAGTTTCTGAGCTGCCATAGCCCCGGGAGGAGTGTCTGAGTTACCTGCTGCACTTGCCTTCGGGTGAAAGGATTGTGCATTGCCAGTAGTCTTGTGGTCTTTGTGACCTCCCCAAGTTCTGTTCCATCAGTGCCAGAGGTACCCGCCTTGCAGAGGTCCGAGGGGTGCTCGCTGCCATGTCAGGTGGAATACAAGTATCTCTGCCAGCACCCCACCCCGGACCCGCGCATCCCCTACAGCGATTTGCGCCCCCTCCCGCGATTCGCGCCCCCACCCGCGATTCGCGCCCCCACCCCTCCCGCGATTGGTGCCACCCCCGCGACCCACCCTCCCGTGATTTGCGACCCCCCGCACCCCCTCCCATGATTTGCGGAACCCCGCCCCCTCCCACTATTCGCGGACCCCCCTCCCGCGATTCACACGTGTATGTACACTCAGGGACTCGCCAGTCATACTGCCCATGTGTATGTAGTGTTGCTAACACATGTGTATGGGCGCTCGGGGAGTCCCCAGTCATACTGCCCATGTGTATGTAATGCTGCTATACACACGTGTATGGGCGCTCAGGCACTCACCAGTCATACTGCCCATGTGCATGTAATGCTGTTATACACACACGTGTATGGGCGCTCAGGGACTCGCCAGTCATACTGCCCATATGCATGTCATGAAGCTATACACACGTGTATGGTCGCTCCGGGACTCACCAGTCATACTGCCTATGTGCATGTAATGCTTTTATACACACGTGTATGGTCGCTCCGGGACTCACCAGTCATACTTCCCATGTGCATGTTATGCTGATAACACACGTGTATGTTTGCTCAGGGACTCGCCAGTCATACTGCCCATGTGCATGTAGTGCTGCTAACACATGTGTATGGGCGCTCGGGGAGTCCCCAGTCATACTGCCCATGTGCATATAATGCTGTTATACACATGTGTATGGGCGCTCAGGACTCACCAGTTATACTGCCCATGTGCATGTAATGCTGTTATACACATGTGTATGGGCGCTCAGGGACTCGCCAGTCATACTACCCATGTTCATGTAATACTTTTATACACACGTGTATGGGTGCTCAGGGACTCACCAGTCATACTGCCCATGTGCATGTAATACTTTTATACACACGTGTATGGGTGCTCAGGGACTCACCAGTCATACTGCCCATGTGCATGTTATGCTGATTACACAAGTGTATGGGTGCTCAGGGACTCACCAGTCATACTGCCCATGTGCATGTAATGCTGTAATACACACATGTATGGGCACTCAGGGACTAACCAGTCATGCTGCCCATGTGCATGTTATGCTGATAACACAAGTGTATGGGCGCTCAGGGACTCACCAGTCATATTGCCCATGTGCATGTTATGTTGATAACACAAGTGTATGGGCGCACAGGGACTCACCAGTTATACTGCCCATGTGCATGTTATGCTGATAACACAAGTGTATGGGCGCTCAGGGACTCACCAGTCATACTGCCCATGTGCATGTTATGCTGATAACACAAGTGTATGGGTGCTCAGGGACTCACCAGTCATACTGCCAATGTGCATGTTATGTTGATAACACAAGTGTAAGGGTGCTCAGGGACTCACCAGTCATACTGCCCATGTGCATGTTATGCTGATAACACAAGTGTATGGGTGCTCAGGGACTCACCAGTCATACTGCCCATGTGCATGTAATGCTGCTATACACACGTGTATGGGCTTTTATTCTGCGGCTGTCACCGCCAAAATCCTGGTCTATTGGGAGCAATCAATGTGCAGGCGCTACCTTGCAGCATTGGCCGTGCTGGCAGCTTTACGTGGCTGCAGTATCGGTATGCCATATCGCCAGTAAATCAAGTTTCCATTGGCCGCATACACAGTTTCTGTTGGGTCATGTTTGCTGCATCTCTCCTGCTAATCAGAGCTGTCCTTGCGGCAGTATTGGAGAGCCGCCGGATGTAATGCTAGCATATCAGAGTACTCCTGCTTCGCTGTTGCTCACAGGATAAACGGGTATAATGGGGTCCTCCACTGACACGTTCCTCTCCTTTTATGGAGCTTTTTCATGTCCCAGCGGGCTGTCAGGTCATGATGATAATTGGAAAACCACAAGTACTAGCATGCTTTGACATCATGAGCAAACTGGAACCTTAGTCTACCTGTAAAATAATACAATAAATAAGTGATAAAATATTATCTAACTAGGTGATTCATAGCGCCCTACGGGCGCTCTTCACACCGTCGTTGCGGGGTGCCGTGAATCAAGGGAGGGGGGGGGCAGGGCGGGGGGTTTGCGGGGGCCGAATCGCAGGAGGGGCTAGAATCGCGGGAGGGGGGGTCACGAATTGTGAGAGGGGGGGTCGCAAATCGCAGGATGGGGGTGCCATGAATCACGGGAGGGGGCTGGGGTTCGCAAATCGCGGGAGGGGGGCGCGGCAAATCGTGTGAGGGGGGCGCGGGGGTGCCGTGAATTGTGGGGGGCGCGCAAATCGCAAATCGCGGGAGGGGGTCCGCTCCGTGGGGGGGTGCCGTGAATCGCGGGAGGGGACTTGGGTCTGCAAATCGCGGAAGGGGGGCGCGGGGCAAATCGTGGGAGGGTGGCAATGAATCGCGGTGGGGGGGTGTCACGGGGGTGTGTGTTTGCGGGGGCCCACGAATCGTGGGAGGGGGGTTCACGGGGGTCTGGGGGGGGGTGCGGAGTAATGGTGGATGGTGAACGTGTACTGTAGCCCTGGCTGGGCGGGGGGAGGTGATGTCAAAGGGGTGGGGTGAGTAGAACACTGGTCTTTTCCTTAGGGGGGGTGGGATTGTGTATAACGTTGGGCGAGAACGTTATAAACATAGAACACTGGTCTTTTCCCTAGGGGGCGGGTTTGTGTATCCCGCTGGGTGGGAACGTTATATACACAGAGGATGAGTGACAGATCTTGCTAAATATATAAGGGATTTTATTAAAATATTACAAACTCACCACACCACAGGCAAACGCAAGGAGGGTTTCTGGTTGCCCAGAAACCCCCCTCCTCTTGGCAAGTGCTTTAAACTATGACAACAACAGCACTGGTATATAATATGATCAGTAGAGCCGCCACCACATCATGCAGTGTAAGAGACAGAGCAGAGCTGCTGCACATGCCCAGTGTACCAGCTTCTTCTACTACATTTACTGTATGTGTGGATCTGAGCCCTCAAACATCGCAATGGACCAGAGAGTAGCTGCCAGGAGGAAGAGACAGGAGCCTTTTTCTATTTACCATCACCCGTCCGCCCCGTTTTCGCTTGGCAGGGTATTGCCACCCAGAGGGTGGCGATACCCTATAGAAGCCTATGGGCTTCTATCGCTGCCCGACGTCCATGCGCTCCCGTCCTCCTGATCTCCTCCTCCTTATATGTTTGAAACAGCCTATACTATAGACCATATGTACTGTTAAATGTTAATACTCTATTCCATACCATATGGGGGGGTATAAAAATATAAATTTTCAAGGCTGTTACCTCTCCACCCAGACTCCCGTACTTACTCCAATGCACTGCAGAGTGGGAGATTTTGGATTACATTTGGAAAACCCACCTCAATTAACACTTTAGAACTTATAAATACTCAGATCATCTTTAGTACGTGTAGCATCCACAGGTCTGGCCAAGACACCGCCCCCTAAGAGACTCGTAGAAGAAATGTGATTGGCCACACCTGCACCGTTAATAGGAGCGAGCGGCAACTAGCCGGGAGAGACCATAAACTAAGTCTGGGCTCCCAAGGCCATGAAGTGCTACCATTGTCTTGCTGGTATTAGGATGGGGGCAGGGAGATTGCAGTGAAAGGATAGGGGGTGATAAAAGGGGGAAGGAAAGAGAGAGAAAAAGGTAGTAGGCGCCTCCCCATGGGAGTAGACTCATACTTAAGGACAGGACAGGACAGGTAGGGGGAGGATCAGAGAGAGCAAAGAGTGCACACCGTAAGGATTGATCCAGCAAGAACATCCAGAAAGCAGCAGAGGAATGATCCAGAAATATTATAAGTATCTAGGAATATTTATTTGCATTTGTATCCCTTCTTATTCTTTTACTTAATGCCATATTCGGCACCCTGCTACCCTGCTACCATCTGATGTCACAAACTCCCAATGTCTCTCTAATCTTATGAATTCAATCTTTAATGCAGATAGAATTTACCACATGTTTTATACATAGTTGCCTACCCTCCCGCTTTTAGCGGGAGTATCCCGCTTTTTAAATCTTTCTCCCGGTCCCCCGGAAAGTCCCGGGATCCTCCCGGTTTTTCAGCCTTCTTGCTGAAAAATTGGACTGTGCATGCTCAAAGTGCCGGGGGCAGGTGCCAGCAGCGACCAGTGTGATGTCATCTTGACATACCCGGCGTCGCTGTCCTCTTAAATGACAGCCGCCGCGGAGACTGGGGAGCGTGAGCGTCAGCAGCGGTAGCGGTGTGTGACGGCCACTGCAGGAGTCAGAGCTGGCAGCAGGGTGAGGAGAGCAGTAGGTGCGTCTGGAGCGGTAGCAGTGAGTACCGCTTGCCATATGTGTTAGTCATCGGATCCGCTCCATTTGTGTAATGCCTGCTGGGCCCGCCCCCTACTTGATGGAGTTGGCTGCCCTCTCTCGGAGAGGGCAGCTGAAAAAGTTGGCAACCCTGAGTAGGGTTCCTTGTAGTGCACGGTATTGTAGTGTACGGTATGCTCTCAAATGTAATTTGGATAGCTCCACCCATGGCCCGCCCCATTTACGTATCATAAAGGAGGCGGGGTCATGGGCGGAGCTATCCAAGCTGCCCTCTCCCGCAAAGGAGAGCTGAGAAGTCGGCAACTATGGTTTTATATTATGCCGGGTAACTTTCCCCTAAGGAATAACAGCACCTAATATAGTTTTACACCTATTACCTAAGTACCGTTGAGATTCAGTGCAGAAGTTTTTTCTATGCAGAATTTTTAAGGCTAAAAAATGAGTACTTAGGGATTTATTATTATACTCACTGCAGCCTTTAGCAAAACAGCAAAGAATTAGGCCCAATGTTCAGGCAAGTTGCAAAAAATGTCCAATCCCCCCTCCCCCTAATTAAATTACTGAGGGCTTGTTTACATGGCATAGCATGTAGAGATCATGATAGAGGTATCCTTTCAATACAATCCATTCATCTACTCCTCCCACTAAGCAGAGCATATAATGGAGTCAGCAGGCTGCCTAGCAATGATAAACAAATGTATAATTTGTGCAATAACACATTAACATTGTTATTATTATTATAGTTTTATTTATAAGGCGCCACAAGTGTTTCGCAGCGCCGTACAAACATGAAATGTATGATTACAGATGAGCGCCGAGTTGTGTCATTTTATATGTACTAGGGGAATGACATAGTTTTCAGATCATAATATAATATTGCTTAACAGTGTTATTAGGATATGGCAAAGCATTTGCTTAGATAGGCAGAATCCAAATATGGGAACGCATTGTTTTGTTTTTAATGTTAAAAAATAATGTTGTTTAATGTTAAATATAATGCAAAATAAGGCAGGAAAATTCATTATGCGGTGCAATTTTCAGCGTGCAAGGCATCATTGGGGTATAATAGACAGTATTATAAATATGTTGCTGAATGGGGAAATGATATAGGGTAACAGGTTAGATTAAGCTGCAGTCAGTGATATAAATGAGTAAGTTCATTGTTACGTGCATGTATGTACAATAATTATAATAATAGTACAGGATATCAATAAGTGAATTCATTATATTTGTGCATGATAAGCATTTTACTTCATATTATACTTCATATGTACACCTGCCAGCTCAGTATGTTAGTCGCAATCCTGGCTAGAGGTGATACTCTGCCACTGGACCTTGTGAGCGCATCGTTTGCCTGGGGGGGGGGGCATCCTACATAAGCTCTGGTGTGGAGCGTCCGGTGCTGTGTGGATTCGCACAGGTTTCTGCTGTCACTGCTGTGTGGAATAAGTGATAGTTTCGTTATTTGGACTGTGATGCTACGAGGACTTTGCTACCCGGATGTTTTTATGCTACCATTTGAATCTTTTTCCTGTCTTCATCTACTTTTGTGTGCTGTGATAAAAATAAACCATATTTTGGTTTCATCTGCTCGGTGTCTGAGTGATTGAAGAACCTGTATCTTCACATGTGAGGATACGAGTTCTTCAATCACTCAGACACCGAGCAGATGAAACCAGAAGAACGGTTTATTTTCCACAGCACGCACAAATAGACAATAAACAGTGGCAAAGGTAAATTGCAGAGTAGAAAGATATTCAGGTAGCAGGCCCAAACAGACAGTCCTTGTATAGTCACAGTCCCAGATCAGTTCCACAGGGCAAACTATCACTTATTCACACAGCTGTGATAGCAGAAAACTGTATAAGTCCACAAAACACTGGACGCTCCACACCAGAGCTTATGTAGGATGCCCCCCCCCAGGCAAACGATGCGCTCACAAGGTCCAGTGGCAGAGTATCACCTCTAGCCAGGATTGCGACTAACATGAAAAGCTTTTCTGTACTTCATTGTTCCTGTACTGTATTACATTCATTCTATCTGTTAAGCGCCTTGAGTCCTATTGGAGAAAGAGCGCTATATAAATAAAATTATTATTATTATTATTATTATATTAGACTGTTCTATCTTTGGCAGATCCAAACTTACTGTTGCTTCCTGAAAAGCGCTGGGTTAATCTGCTGCTTTATAAAAAATCCTTTGCTGTTAGAATTCTGTTAAGTCAATTCATGCAATTGTATAAGAAGTAATGAATATAATTAGGGCACAGGGGTGGAACCATAGTTCAGGAGGAAAATGAGGACTCCCGGAACGGGGTCCAAGGGTGAGATACGGTGGGGAAGCATTTCAGTTCAGGAGCAGAGAAGAGCGTGCAGATGGTTACTATGTAGGTTTTAGTTTAATAGGGCTAAGGAAGGTCACAGTGAGGTGGCGGGCTATGGTTCTAGGAACCAGTGGCGTAACAATGGAGGGTGCAGGGGATGCAGTTGCTATGGGGCCCGGCGGCTGGGGGGGCCCGAGCCCAAGCTAGCAATCCCCTGCACCCTTTACATTTTTTCAATAATGCCGCAGGCAAATAGAAATGGCAAGCTGGCAGCGTCGCAGCACCGGTATAGCCTCAGTCTCTCCTCCCCCTCCCTCCCTCCTGGGGCTTAACGTCACGCTCTAGTGACGCACGGTCCATCACCAGCCCTGGCGCGAAATGTAAAAGCGCCTGAATCTGACCTGTGCAGCTGCGTTGAGGAGACCCAGCGCGGAGGTTAGGAGACCCAGCGCAGAGAGGTTAGGAGACCCGGCGCAGGTTCTCATGTGTGCTGCGGAGACCCAGCGTGGAGGTGAGGAGTCCCGGCGCGCAGCTTCATGGTGTCTAGACCCGGCAGTGCAGAGGGAAGGATAAGTAGCGTCATGAGGGAGGGGGGGAGGCACCTTTATTAAATTTAAAAGGTTCACAGCGGCACCTTAAAGGAAGGGAATAAAGTAAGAAGCACACAGTGCCATCTATACTGGTAGAGGTCTCCCTCTAACCTTAGCCCTATCGCTCCCCAGTAACCTCTCTCTCTTGCTTGCTCTGTCTCTCACTGACACACTCTCTCCCCATCTCTTACTGACACTCTCTCCCTTGCTCCCCTTTTTCTCTCTCCCTGACAATATCACTCCTAATCCCCCCTCCCTTTCTCTCTTGATCCCTCTCCTCTCTCTTTCCCTCTCCCTATCTCCCTCTTTTTCCATGAAGCCCCCTCCCCCCCATGGGGGGGGGCCCTGCCAAGATGTTGCTATGGGGCCCTCATCATTCTAGTTACACCTCTGCTAGAAACCTAGCGTTGGCAGAAGTACTGCGGGCCAGCCAAAGTTTGGCGCCAGGAAACGGAGGCACCCCAGAAGAGAGGGTGCAAGATCCAAGGCCTGGCGTCGGAGGGGGCAATTGGGGACCCCGGGTGGTTACATGTTTCAGGTGCGAGAAGGGGTCCCCACCCCCGAGCGGCTTGATTCAGTTACGTTGGAGGGCTGGTGGACCGCAGTGCTATCTTTGCCACCTAAGAGGGTAGGATTATATTGGTAATCTGATTAATAAATGTGACCTTTAATTCGCCATAAAAAAAATGACTCAGTTTGGTTATTCCAGGTGAAGGGCAAAAGGGAGGGGGCGCTTTAAAGGTGGGGGTTCTTGGTCTGTTTAAGGTTAAAGCAGGGTTGCCGACCCTCCCGGAATTTGCGGGAGTCTCCCGAAAATCGGGTCCTTCCTCCCGGCCCCCGGAAGGGTGGGCAACCCTCCCGGAATCAGGGGGACCCCCACTGAGCCCCCCCGATCGCGGCATTTAAATGCCACAATCCGCGGGTCTCAGGGGAGGGGGCGGAGCTAAAACGGCACAATCGTGACGTTTTAGCCCCGCCCCCTCCATGGATAACTGTTATTTCGACTATTTCTTGTAATGGGGCGGGGCTTAATGACGTCACAGTTAAGCCCCGCCCCCAAAACGAGTAATGCAAGATTCCTCTCCGGGCTTCTCCCGGAGAGGATTTTTTCAAAGTCGGCAACCCTGGGTTAAAGGAATGGCGGGAGCATCAGATGCTCAGAGGTTTACTGTGTACATATGAAACTGACATATTTATTCTTCCCCACAAGATGGCAGCAGACACCATGACAGCAGAAGGGAATGGAGCTTTTTCCGCCTTCACATGGAGTAACCTAGAAGTTGATTGTAATTTACAAAATTTATAGCATAAAACATTGTCACCTTGATTTTTTTCACATACTGTCTACATGGACCCCCAATTTGTGTAGCGTGGCCCCTCAGTATGCTTGTCACACTGGGCCTTATTCTAGTTCACTCTTTCTGACAAAGGGGGAGATTCTCTAAGAATCTCCGCCCCCCTTCGCCTCTCTTCGCAATTATATGCGATAATTATAGCAAAGGACAGCTCTTGCGTTAAGAGCTGTCCTTTGCGGTGAGAGTCGCCGGGTCCCAGCAGGTCCAGGTGGCTCCCCCCTCCCTCACACACCCGGCGCTGCTGCTGCTGCACCGGGATCTCCTCCTCCCTGCACCCGGAAGAGGATCAGTGCAGGGAGGAGGTCACAGGTCCGGGCAGCACAGCTCTGTGCATCTAATGTGTATGATACTGAGCTCCTGTCCCAGCAGGAGGGGGCGGTGACGGAGGGGCCGTGTGATTCCCTGTGGAAATAAAAGTCTGTGTCAGGATCACATGATCATATTATGTTATTTACAGTGAGATACTTATTTGCAGACGGGGCCAATACCTGTTTGTGCATCCTGGATGATCGCTGTGCTGTTACTATGCAGCAATCCCACGTTTTCAGGATCATTCATCGGAAATGGTGGATGGTGCAATTGCTATCTGTAATCATGATCTATTTAGATAGGCAGAATTTTAGGTTTAGGGCATTTCAGGTGAGATTTACTCAAGGAAAAATGTGGCAAAAACCATGGGAGAGGATGGTCTGTACTACTAATGGTGTGCTATAGTTACGCCGCTGGCTGGACGTTTATGTCTCCTTATCACCCTTGGATTTATCTCTTGTTAAGGCTTAATACATCTGCCCCAATGATTCTCAACCATCGAGGGCAAAACTATCTAACTCTGTACCCACGGTACATTTTGGTGAACCCCTCCAGTAAAGTTAAGCCCCCCAACCTCCGTCCCACCCTGGTTTACCCCTCCATGTCTGTGGCCGGGATCCACATATCTTCTTGTATGCATCCTGGTGCTCCTCCTGGCTCCTTATGAAAAATGCCCCTCGCAAAATGTCTGCCCATAACAGCAGACCGATTTTTAGTATGCCGTTGCCACCTCCTCTAGCATCCTCAAAAACTGTCTGCTGTAGTCCGGGTAGAGCCATCTGAGTATGTGGTATGGCAATGGCATAATGGTAGCCTTCAGAACCAAGTGTAACCCAACTGTAGTTTCCATCTCTATATATAAAAGGGTAACTACTCCTCACCTCTATGGGGTGAAGCACTGCCCCTGACCAGTAGAGGCCATTCGACGGACCAAATTACTCCTTTGTGTGCTAAAAGATGTCATAAAAGAAAGCAATTATTGCCGGAACACTTATCAGTTTCAAACTTGCCGCATATGGAGAGAGGGAGCTGTAAAGACAGAGATTGGAGGTAGGAGCAGATCGGGACTGGGGGTGGGGTGGAGAGTTTGTGGGCTAAAAACTGTCACAGCTCAAAGTGAATGGAAAAACTGTCACAGTTGTGAAGTACGTAGCAGCAGTGTCATTTTGAAAGGCTTTTAACTAGTTGATAATACTGGGGGCTGCCATCTTGAAGCGCTAATTAGTAGTTCGAGATTTCAGTAATATCTCCTGTATTAGGCTGTTGCTACATAGCCCCAATAGACATCTTCAGAGGTCTTTGTTTCTGAAAAATTCCAGTAAAAAAGGGCGTGATACATATGGCCTCAAGTTCAAATCTCCAATGATCTTCTTTGGAACTGAGCATACTATAAAGAGGGAAGGAAAATAAAACCATTCTCCCCCTGTGATTCAGATGTGGAAGTAAAGTGCAGGTTCTGACGGGTTTTGTGTGAGTCACTGGCATTTCCCCAGGGTACAAATAACAGCACAGCCCCTGAGGCTAGTGTAAACCAGGCAAACCTGTAGCTCTTTATTGTATCGGCGCACCCTACTGTTAGATGGTTGCCCGTCACAAAAACACAGGCATTTCCGACCGCGGCAGGGGTGAATGTAGGGGTCAGGCTGCCCCTAGGCACATCATTGGCCGCCCCTTAGACACACCGCACCAGATAGAGACCCTTAGACACTGCACCAGTACACATTGGGCCATACACTTTAATGCCCATTACACATTAGCCCTTATTCTGATTGAGTCGGACGGCTCTGTGTGCGGTCGGACGGCCGATGTTTGGTGTTTGCACATGTGTGAACGCCTCGCACGTCCGAACACGGTGTGAGGTCTGTGCAGAAAACGATCGTATGCAGGGGGTGGAGAGGGGCGTAAAGGGCTGTTTGGGCTCATTACCATATGCGTATGACCCACGTTTCATGGGTGTTCCCATGAAAATGCTGGGCGTACATATGGTAATGCGGCTGTGACGCACGTGTGGGGGCGGACAACTGACGTAGCCGGATGCCAGCTGCCCGCCCATATCCCTGCTTTCATACCGAAAAATATCCGAGTGGTCTGGAGCACTCGGAGCTGCCTGACCACTTGGTCCATCATTCGATGGTCGGCGACCATCGGAGGATGGGGGAGGTTCCCACAGATTGAGGAGGTGTTCACATGAAACATCCACTCACGGTCTGTACGCTTGGCATCTTACCGCATTCGGACGGTGTGAGCGATTGTCATGGGGGGGGGGGGGTGGTGCTAGGTTTAGGCTGGGGGTATC